>NC_073343.2:632142-948214 GCF_027580225.2 Misgurnus anguillicaudatus | reverse complement strand
TGGCCCGAAGCTGTCTGCACGGTCTGACGTCGTCCTTCTAAATGCCGGTAATCCTATAATTTTCGTTCACACACAGCGCTTACCGGTAAATTACTGGTAATCTTACAACCTGTCTTACTGGTAAATTGGAAGCACTGATTTACCGGAAAGGTTCTGTTCACACATGACATGTTAACGGCAATTTACCAGTAAATTACCAGTAAAGACTGTATGTGTGAAAGGGACTATTGTCACGGGTCTCCGCATTTTTTCCATGTCCGTACCACGGACTTTCTTTTACATGTCAGTTTCATATATCGGTTACTTAATTGCTTTTCCTATTTTCTTACCATTGTCGCTTGGATTTGGGGTTAGTATGACTTTCTGTTACATAAAATGACATCCTAACCCAAACCCAACTCTAACCCTAACGTCATGCGAAAAAATAGTATAAACCAATAGTTAAAGTGACATCCTAACCCAAACCCCAAATCTAACCCCAAACCAAAGCGAAAATGGTTTAAATATAGGAAAAACAATTCAGTAACCAATACGTGAAACTGAAACGGAAAAGAAATTCTGTGCTACGGAAAAGAAAAATGCGGAGATCCATGACAATGATACGGATAAATGAGTAAAATATTCCGTGACTATACACGAGACATCTTCGTACTTTTACAGAAATGTAAAGGATCTTGTATGGAAGAAATCTGGTAAATTTATTCAATTTGAACTATTTAAGCCCCTCCCATGATGCGAATTTACTCATTAATGTCTCAAATTACGAGAATTTCATGCGCGAATGAAGCGAGTAAAATGTAACTACACGCGCATAGCACGTTTTTGCCTCCTTTTCTGCGTTTGGTGTGAACGCACACAAGGGTTGGTGATAGCGCTTAGCACATTCTTAAAGTGATAGTTCACCCACTGACTCAATACAAAGAAAAACATGCAATTTTGAATTATGACGTGTCTCAAGAGAAACATTTTGATAAGGGCTGTCATTACTCTTAACATTAACATTACAGTGAACCCACCCCAGAGGCTATATAACACAAACACAAATTTTACAAACCTCATGTCCTTGAAAACAATAAGGACTGACCTTTATACTGTCAAATCCCCCTTTGTGCTATTTGAAGCTGACCTTGATGTCAGTACGAACACTAAAATAATAGACCTTATTCAGCTCGTATTATCTCGCAGTTTACTTATGACCAGGGTTGCTGAAGCATTACATTTGTACATCAATATAAATGTCAAGCATTATAGGCCGAGAGTCAGGTGTTAAAGGTCACATACTGTATAGTGCACTCGTTCTCTCTAACTACCAATTTCCTCTGTTTTGTGGTTCATGCTGACATAGCCAATATAAGCGTTAGTCAACTGAGCCGTTTTCTCACACCTTGAACCCAGATGACCCTGGGAATTCAGAATTACACAGACACCAACAAATCATTGTGGAGTTCACTGTTGGTGAGGTATAGAGAATTGCTGATGGTCTAGTCTACAAATATAAATAAAGATATTTTAGACATCGATCAAATGTTACGTTTGTTTTGTGCAATTTGGTTTTACACAAGTATATATACAATTGTTTCGATTCAGTTTGTCCTAATGCCAAAATGTGTACCACAGCCCTCACCGATACAGTACCCTTTCAAAAAGTGCAGCTTTGCATCTAAAGAGTTCATTATAGATAGATACATATTGGTATCAAATGTAATGGTACCTAATGGTAAATATTAGGACCTTTTTAAAGGGTACTGCCCTAGTGACAGCTGGGGTACGTATTTTGACCATTTTTAACAGTGTAATATCACGTAAGATTGAACACAACATTGAATAGTGAGTAGAAATATATTTTTCTTTGGTAAATATAAGCACAGTTTGGAGCATTGTTGAGATCTTTATTCGGAGAAGCAGGACATCTCCATGTGTGATCCATTTAATCTCGTTGTTGACTTGGAGAAACAGTTGAGAGATTTCAGGCTTCAGAGGTTTTAACTCTGATTTCATTCGGTATACATAAGAACAATTACCACCGACATTCTCCTGTTCACCTCTAGGTGTCACTGTTGCTCTTTAATCAATTGTTATTGATGTTTGAAGTGCATTGCATGAAGCATTCGTGACACCTAACTATAAAAGAAAAACCTGACAGTTTTCTGTATTTCATAAATAAAAAACGTTTGAAATTTTAATCAGAGCTGTTTTACACAGGCATTTTAAAAGACACCAAGGGTACAAAGGTACATCATGGTCATGGTTATCCACCTCAGGTCTTCTACAAAAGGTTGTTAAAACAAGTAACAGCAAATGTAATCTTGAGAGAGTGTTTGTTTCCTTGAGGGAGTTTCGAGTAAGTGAAAACTCGCAACTTTGCTGCTTCTAGGTTGAGATAACAATGCTTTTTGTTTCACTCGGGCCCAAAATAAATCACCAGCATGGGTTTTGTACAGTAACAGTGGATGATGAATCTTTAATAGGTAGATGCATCTTTATCTGATGTTGTACCATGCATCCAAAAGGATGACATGTAACCACACTGATGTTATCTGTGTCACGATCTTTATCACAAACGTCTCTCAAAACTTGGGTCTCGGGTTGGCTTTTAGCATTTTATTTTGGAGGTCATCAATTAGCGGCTGTAGTGCAGATTCAGTTTGGCATTCACCATTAATCATTTACTATAAATTACTGTAGAATTATAATGTGTTTTTACTCCACGCTGAGAAATGGAGCATTCAAAACGACATCGTATACATCATGTCGTAGGCTATTTAATGGACAGAGCAAATCACAAATGCAGCAAACAAATAAGCAGTTAATTGAATCTGTAGCTTCTTAATTCACATGCATACTGAACATATAATGCAAGCTGAATTGAATTCGTTATATGCAGTTCTTAGAGAAATCTGAGAGGAACTTTATAATATTGATGAATATTCGAGGAGCTCAGATGCAAAAGCTGCTAAACGCAACCTTTGTCAAAAATGAGATAATGATATTAACCGAATACTTTCAGCACGTATTATATGTTCATCAAATACCTTTCCCTCCTGCCATTAAGCCATTCTGAAATAACCAGTTTGTTGGCAAAGTCCTCTAAGTGGGTGATTCTCCAAAAAACTTGGTTTTAAAAATGTGAAGCATGAAAATGTAAAAATTGCTTAAATTTACTTTTTTTCCCACCAGACATTGAAAAACAAAGTCTGGAGTAAATGGGAACATTCATTTAAAAACTTTTACTTATCATTTAACACTTTTTGTATCATAATTAAAAAAAATAGTCCTAAAAAATCTCATTACCGCAACAGTCAGAAAACATCAACACTGACATATTTTCAAAATGACATGACAAACCTGAAAGAACATAATTTGGAGATTCTGCACATGCATTTAAAATCAAAGTATTATGCTTCTAATAATTAAATGAACATTTAATAAGCATCTGTTGCGGTAATGATAATCAAAATGTCGTGTAAGCATTCTGACAAGACAATATTTCAAATTAACTGTAAAAAAATGATCTTACCTGGTAGCCATCTTGAAGTAACTGGTCCATGTGCTTGGTCACTCAAAATCAAACTTTATTAAAATTCTGTATGTGTGCTTAAACTGTTCTCAAAAAGTGTTGCGGAGGATGAGAACATCAGGCATGGACACATCATTTTCCTAATTTTTCTTCATTATAATTATACATGAATATTCAGTAAATATTTTTTCTGTCATCTAAAGTAGTCTAGCAAAACATCCATTTATTTTTTTCTTAATATTTTTGTGTTAATTTGATTAAATTACAACATAACGCATGTTCAAACACAGCCGGACACATTGCGGTAATGAGAATTTCAGCAGAAAATGAGATAAAATGTACAATTATAAATTCTTATGTTGAAATCACATATTGTGCAAGGTAGAACACAGTATTGTGTTAATTCTGATGCTTTTTAATGTTACTATATTACACATTTTAAAGCTAAAATCATTAGTGCCGTGGTGTTTCAATGGTTTCGTGAGAATCACCCAAGTGCACGAAAGATTAATTGGATGAATGGCGGCATGCAAAACGACTGTGTTTCACATTCAAACTTGAGTCCCTTGTATGTACATGGACCTAAATACAACAGAAATGTGTCACATGGATCACAGCGCCCCCAATGTGTGCTTCAGTTTCATCTCTTTTACATTTTGACTGTTTCTAGTTGCATCTTTAGTAATTTTGTAACCGTTTACTATGTCTTGCCCAAAGAAGTGGAGGTTTTAGCCAAAAAAGCTTGCTTGGACTTAGATTTGTTAAAGGGGCGGTGAATTTGTCGATTTTATTGTTTTATACTGTTATCTGATGTCTACATTCTGATGTTTTTACATTCAAAAACAATAAGTAATAGGCTATTTTGTAACATGGATTAGTGGCTGTCTGGAGAAATGGTTCGTTTGAAGGGGCGGGCCGCATTGAAGACCTGGACGTAAATGGCCACTGCTATAATTGGACAGCTTTATTCCCCGTCATTACATGTGGGAAGAAGTTTTAAAAGCATTAATGTGTAAAAATAGCAGCCGAACACATATATGTTTGACCCACAAAAGATTCTGGGTGCTAAAGATGATACACATAAATGACAATATGTATAGTAAAGTATAAACAAAACTTTAAACTCGACGTGACTAAATTACCGTAACAACACAGAAAGCGCGCATCAGAATCTAAACTGCGGCTGATAAATCCTTATCAATAACTTTGTATATTTCTATTGTGCTTGTGAGGTTGCTCTTAGATACACGTAACGCTACATACCACAGTTATATAGTTAAAAAAAGCTTTGTTGAGTGTTTGACCTTTCAAACGCTACTTGCCTAAATTACCGTATATACAACACAGTAAGCGGGCATCATAATCTAAATTGCGGCTCCTTATCACTAACTTTTTATATTTCTAGCGTTAAATTACATTCGTATTGTTAAGTGGTGTACCTTTATTAATCGTTTAATGTTTTTAGTACATTAAAACAGTCAAACATACTGCTGGAACTTCTTCAAAAACAAACTTTAACCACGCATTCCTAATGTTATGTTCTGAGCCTCCATTATCCAGCGTCTGTGTTCTTCCCATAGACGGTTCTTCCACAACCGAAAAGTCCATTACCTTGGTTACTCTATCATAACAGATCACCGTGTCAAAATAAAAGTCTCTCAGAAAAAATGTATTTAAAAGTCATTTTGGTTATATTTGGCAATCTTTAGTGTCATGTTTACTGATTGTTGATACACACGTGTGTCACGCGAAGCTGTGGGCGGGGCTACAAAAGTGTTCGTTGTATTTGGGTCCAGGGTGGTGCTTCATTTCTACTCTGACGTCATATTTCTCTGAATTCCTCACTCGGTTGTAATACTGGCTTGGTGCCAAAAACTGTTATATTTCAGTAGCGTGGATGTTTTCAGTTCTGAAACTTGCAGAATGTTCATTTAAGTATGATAACCTCTTATATAACAAATTATCAAGTTAAAATTGAGTATTTGATTCATCGCTCCTTTAAGACCTCTGCTTTAAGACAACCTATGCAAATTCCCCACTCAACACCATTGCTGAGTATTTTATTCATAATATTTGAGCTTTCCAAAGACATCTAATCCCGCGGTCTGAAATCGACACGTCACACACACGTACCAGTAATATCATCACATTTGAACTCACACATGCTGAACTCATGTGCAGTGTGTAATAATCTAAAGTCACACTGTAGTAGATAATTTAATCACTTAAAACTCATCTTTAAGCATCATAATAGCATTTGTAAAAGTTTTTCCTGTGACAGTGATTTCTACATGCTTTAAAACAGCTTCCATCATTAGTATACGTGGATCTATGAATATGCAAAACAATTCCTGCCTCTTCTCAATCGCACAGCTCATGCTGAGTTTACACCAACCGCGTCAGGCTTCAAAATCGCGTCTACCGCGCCTAGTTTGCCGCTTGAACAGTTTGAATGCATTTGCGCGTGTAGAGCAGAGTAGAGGCAAAATCCGCTTCTTGTGGGAGGGGCAAGTGCTATGCGGTTGTCTGTTTGCAAGATGACTGATGTTGCATTTATCAAGAGAGTTACCAGTTTGTATTTGGTAACCTTACTATAGGGGGAAAATAAACGGTGCGGGTCGATAAACATCACGTGACTCAAAAGTGAAGTGTGTATTACAACTTACCAGGATGCCCAAAGTCCTCACTGACACTCTTCCAAGCGAGGTCCTTTTTATTCCTGTCTCCTCTATAGAAATAAGAACTTGTGTCGTATAGCTCCGGGTGACTGCTTACAGACAATATCAAGCGTTGGTTGAGTTAGTGACTCCGGCGTGGCTGCCACCACAGCAGCAAGCAGGCTCCTAATTGGTTAACATGCACGAAATTCCGCCAAAGTTCAAATTTTTTAACTCGGGCGTTAGCCGCAAATTCGCGTGAACCGCAAAATGCACAAAAAGCACCATTCGCGCGTACCGCGCACAACGCTAAATTTGCGCCTTTCGTGCGAGCTTCATGCGTGAATGAGGCGGAAACGCGTCTTCCGCACCGCGCCGAAACGCCTCTTCCGCGCCGCGGGACCTCCTTACATTGAGTTAACATTGAAATCACTCGCGCTTCACGCCTCTACCGCGGTTGGTGTAAATGCAGCATAAGACCATGTTTTTAGGTTAGCCCGTTAATTGGCGCTGTCCCGTGAGCGGGACACCTACGTTTATTTCAATATGTTCTATGTAAATGTTAATCTATCACGACAAACTATATATTGTTGGAAAGGTCTAAGAATGTAGTTTTCATATTTCAAAACCTTTTAGCAGTAATAATAATGCAGTAACTGTAATTTATTCATTTGTGACACAAGTATGCAGCAAACCTCAAAGCAAACCAGCACAAACCTCAGTTTTTTGACAATTTTATGTATTAAAAATTATACTGTATTGCATTTTTATTTATTACAAATAAATGTAAACTGCTTTAAAAAAAAATATTTTCACCTCCAGACACTTCCCTAAAAAACGTTGAAGTGTCTTCTTTAAAACCAAAAATTACCAAAATTAAAACCAAAATTAAGCTTCTAGACCAAAAAAAAAAAAATGCCAGAGTTATATTAATTTAAAGGTGCATATCACCTTTTCACCAACCCCCCACTTAAAAAGGGCTGCCCCAGTTAAAGGGTTAATTTGGATGTATTTTGCATACACACAGTCATTTTGATTCTAATGTATCTTTATTTAAAATTTGTTAGATATTTGTACTGGAAAATGAGACAAAATTATGAAGAAATTAATTTTTGCAGTGAAGTTATTGTTTTGACAGAGGAAAATGTAGACCAGATGTAGCCAGTCCTAAAACCACATAGGATCGATTCTTTAAATCTTTATACTTTAACAACAGAACTCAATTTTCTGAAATTCTGTTTGCGATAATGATTTTTTCATTGTACCCGGCACATTCATGTGCGACTAAACAATACACACTTGTAGTCCAGATTCCTTTTAATTTCCTTTAGATTGAATCGACGTTGAATGCCACACAATCAAAAGCATCACATCGATGCTGTCATTTGTGCAGCATTCGTCTGAAATTACAAGCTTGAGTTACACCATGGAAAAATACACTCTTGCAAGGAATCATTTAGCGATCTATGTAACTGCCTGGCTTTTCTTCTCTTTAGCACACATCTGGGTTGATCATTGTGTAAATGGTTGGAAACACAGGGCAGCCACCAGCCTCCCCACTGGTTCTCCCATTAAACGCCTTCAACGGGAAAATACATCAGACATCATATTGACAATTTGTCCATCCCTATCAAAGTGAAACTGCAGCAAGCAGCCATAAATGGGCTTTTCACTTCATGAAAGAGGTTTAGTTTATTTGAGGAGTACAACCACAGATATCAAACAGTGAAGAAGGGTGATCGTTTTTCAAAGCATTTGGTATTAAACTGCCACAATGTTAACTATATATTACTTTAAATTGGATTAGTGCTGGTTCTTCTGCACAGAGAAAAAAATTGATGAGATATTTTAAAGGGGACAGAGAATGAAAATACGCATTCACAAACATACGAAATTCACAAACCCGCATTCACAAACATACGAAAAGTGCTAGACATTCTGAACATCTCCGTTTCATATTTCTCCTTTAGAAATGTGCGGCAGAAAATGGCCCAATCTGAACAATGGATACATGTTACGTAAAATGCATCTCACTCCCCCCGCTCTCATTCAATTTCCTCCCCTTCAAAATAATTTGCATACATTCGGCCGCTCGCCTCTAACAGGAAGTAAATGGCAGCAGTGTTTGCGAAATTCAAGGCGAAATGTCGAGTCGCGTTCTGAGGTGTGCTCTTCTATCTGTAAAATTTTGGTCTGTTCGTGTTCTGAAGACGGCGAAGTTTACATTCTTTTGAATGGCAGCAAAGGCAGCCAATCAGCGTCAAGCACTTGCATTTCATAATGAGGTTGCCAGTTAAGCAAGAAAGGACGCCAAATAGGTGCAAAACCCAAGCGTTTAAAATCCCCAACCACATTTTTGTTGTCTACGTCACATCACAGAACAAGGATAAATACCCCGTTCAATCATTCTATGTCACCTTTAAAAATGAAATGAAACATAAACCCCATTCACATAACACTTTGGTCCCATAAAATGTTTGTAAAATGTGCATTCCCGGACACATTTTCCGTGTATTTTCTTTCCGTAATCTATGTGTAAAAAAGCCAAAGAGAGAT
Organism: Misgurnus anguillicaudatus; assembly: GCF_027580225.2. NCBI lineage: Eukaryota > Metazoa > Chordata > Actinopteri > Cypriniformes > Cobitidae > Misgurnus > Misgurnus anguillicaudatus. Next base: position 939,484 of record NC_073343.2, on the reverse strand, counting down.
GAAAGTCCCCTGCATTTTTACATTTTTTTATCAGGCTCTTATGTTTAGGTTCAGTAATTTCTTTAAAACTTTAATTGTAATGAAAAGCTTAAAAGTCAGTAATTAAAATGCCTTATTTTCACATTGATATTTCACAAATTTGATTGCCTTAACCCCTCTAAGTAGGGGAGAGCTGGTGCGAAAAGTAAAGTAAAATTTTTTTCAGAAAAACTTAATTTTAAAAGATAATGTTTTAGACAGAGATATATTTTTGCTTTGGTCAGTAACTCACAAGTGTGGTCTATCAATACCAGGTGGAATTTTGATCAAATGTAAAACAACTTTAGTATAATTTTACTTCGAACAAATTCAAAAGTAGTGAGTTGTTACTTTTGACCCTGTTAGCTGGGACGAAAGTAACACACAGGTGGGTCAAAAGTAACACAACAAAACAAGATACATTTTTGTGTTACACTTGTTTTTATTAAATATACACACTCTTAGAAAGGATGTGTTCATTTTTTACACATCTTTGTGTGTTAAGCTTTTAACACATTATGTGTTGATTTTGTATAACACATGTTGTGTTAAAAGTAACACAAAATGTGTTGTTTCAATAATAACACAGTGATGGGTGAATTCTGCACTGTAAAAAAATTCTGTAGAAATTACAATGTTATTGCAGCTGGGTTGCCGGTAATTTACCGTAGATTTAAATATATGTTATTTACTGGCAAGAGTTTGTTCAAAGTTAAATAAATTTTAAATATTAACAATTCTTTATCTTTATAGAATAAAACTATACAATAACAGCCTCATGCAAAGCATTCTGGGAACCAGAAATCATCATCAACCTTTTTCTGTTTTTTGCTTCAGATTTTGTTTCCCTGTTTTCCTTGATGCTTTTTTTTAGTTTTACTCTGTAAAGACAAAGACTTGTAAATGTTTAATGTTCATTTAACTTTGAACAAAATGTTGCCAGTAAAAATTTTTATTTAAATCTACGGTAAGTTACCGGAAACCCAGCTGCAATTTCTACGGATTTTTTTTACAGTGTGGGACAACGCATTTAGTGTGTCGTCCCACAATCAACACAAATGTGTTGTTTTTAACACATTCGTTCTAAGAGTGCATGACTATCACCTTGTTAATATACAACTGCAAACATATTTTGGTATTTATTTTTATAAAAAATAATTACATTTTTTCAGTTTTATCAAATGTTGCAAAAGCAACCAACACTACAAACTTAAATTGTTGAGAATAAAACATTTTTCAACAGTTTGAACAACATGAAAATGAAATGAAATCAAATTAAAATAAAATAATATAAATTTTCAACATATACAACAGTATTAGCAGCAAGACTAAAGTAACAAGTGTTGTCCCGAAAGGATCTCCTCACATTTAAACCTGATTTACTTTGATTTTGAAAAACTCAGAGAAGTCAAACCTCAGGATGTGTTAAAGCACTAAATAACCTGTAGATTGATCAGTATTGTAACACATGAAACCAGAAACACAACGCGTTATAAGAAAAAAATGACCGCTTTAGAAATGTACTCATCATGGTTGAAAACAGCTTTCTGGATCTACACGCGGAAAACGGTGAGTAAATAACGCAATATTTGTCAGCTCTGTCAAGGGTTTGCGTGCTAAAGATGCTGTCTGGGATGCAAATTTTATCGGGGCTCGAAGAAAAACGCTATGTTACTTTCGTCCCTGTTCTCCCTATTTAACTTTTTGACAAACCCACCAAAAATGAACTTTTTTGGACAACACATAAGTTGCAAAATCACTAAAGATGCAACTAGAAACATTGCCAATGATGAAAGTAAGATTGTAAACATGAAAAAACTGAAGCACACATTAGGGGGCACTGTGATCCATGTGACTGCCACATTCGTGTTGTATTCCGGTCCAAGTACTCACAAGGGACACAAGTTTAATTCTTCCCCCGCCAGCGGTTTTTTAAAAAGTTGCCAGCCAGCGCTAGCATTTTTCATGATTTACATAAAAGTTTAAAAAAAGAAACGTTTCATCCTACCTTCATTAGTTCTCTTTTATCACCTCATAAATATGGGTAGGTTTCTTAAAAAACACCCAATTTTTAGCAAAAAGCTGAGATAATTTCATTTTTGTAAAGGACTTTGATAGAGATCAGATGCAGGGCGATCTTTAAAACGAGTTCTTTCTCTTTCATGAGAGGCTCTACTTCCGGTTGTATAAGTTGCGTAAGTGGATAATATACCTGGTGGATAATAGCGGTATTGCGGAAAGCCGGAAATTCTCGTAATTTGCAGGGAAGTGTTTTCTCTTAATTGACGAGTTATCTCGTCAATGGCGGGGAAAGAGTTACACTTAGTGGACTTTGCAACTTGCCGTTTAGCAGATTCTGCTGACAAACCTGTATTTCTAAATGGCCCGAGGCCAGGATTTAGCAGATTTGAAGGTGTTTGATGAACGTATCGTGCGTGCGGACAGCATTCGGTTGATATGATTTTCTAATTTTTGCTAAAGGTGGCGTTTGGCGGCTTTTGCATCTGAGCTCTTTAATTGTTTTTGTGAAATCTGAGACGAAGTTGATACCTAATTAAGACCTTCAATAGCAACAGGAGCAATGAACTGCTCCTGTGAGCTGCACTGTGGTGTGAAAGTCTTAATTGTCTCAGTGATAAAACAGTAATTCACATAAAGTTCTTGCGAGGTGTGACATCTTCCCAGAATAGTGCAATAAAGAAAGCTCGAAAATAATATGTGAATGATCTTTAAATAGAGCATAAAAATACTCTGAGTTTTAAAATTACTATAATCACCCCTGTCCACCACAGAGGATCAAACCATTACAATTCACCCTTTAGTTTTACTGAGTTTTTTCATAGCCTTTGTGTCATTTGGCAAGCTTGTGTTTGGCAAAGGTAATTGTTTTTGGTGTGACTCACATAAACATCAACTTTCTGTTGGAGATAAACGTGTGTTGGTGTCATTGAAGCTATTGCCAGACTCCATGCTGATGCTCTGTTAAGTTATAGATGAGTAGTTTTTATGAATTTCTAGTTAAGGTCAGTTGCAAAGAGCTGCTGGATGGGGAACATAAAATGAGGTCAGGTCGACCGGTTAGACAGTGTGAAGCAAATACTGGCCTTGAGCGTCTGTTAGAGGTCAACCGTTTCTCTTTTACTCACTTGTCTCATTAGTGGTTTTCAGTGTTGGGGGTAACGAGTTACAAAGTAACGGATTACAGTAACTTCATTACTTTTTTGGGTAACGAAGTAAAGTAACGCATTACACTAATAATATTGGTAACTACACTACTTTACTAGACTATAGGAACGCGCTTTCCTGCGTTACCCAAGCAGTGTTTGCCTGGGTGTAAAGTTCTGTCTATTTAAGTGGTGCGTGCATGCGTGTCCCTGTACGTGTGCCGTTGCCATAGAGATTGATTTGACGGAGCTGTTGGTGCAAAGGGAAGCGGGAAATGAAGACGGAGGGTTTCAGCCACTGGGGCGATTCACATTACTTTCAGCGTATTGCTCGAAAGGACAAAAATATTCGTGTGAAATGCACACTATGCCCACACGACAAGTGTCTTTCAACTGCTGACAACGCGATGAGCAACCTGTCTGAGCATTTGTAAGCCCAGCATGGCAATACAACACTTGTGGCGAAAGATCCTGCTTAACTTACCGGTCAGGGATCGAGAGGTCCGAACCCGAAGACGGAATTAGGTAATGAACCTCAATCGAGTCAGAGCCAGAGCATAATTCTTTTAAAGAAATTATTTGAACGTAACCCGAACAGCAATGTCGCGTGCGCTCAATTTATAGAAAAAAGCCAGGAGTCAGGACCGCTGTTTTCTTCATAATCTTACTTCCAAATCTAATCCTATAAACTTTTCGGTGTTTGATGTATCGCTGTTACCGCCCTGCCAGACTGTCTTAAATAGAGAAATAAGTTAATTCCTTGATTTGCGTTGTTGATTCATTTATAAATAATTCCCCCAAGGGTTTAGTTTATGCGCAAAAAGCATTAAAATGAATAGAACGTGATGATTACGTCTTTCTTTGGTGAAAAAATAATAAAATAAATAAGCCTATATGAAATGTGTTTCCCTTAAATAATTAGCAAATTAACAAAACGAATTCAAAAGTAGCCTATAGCCTATATGAGTTTATTTATTGTGTGACGCGCTCCAAATCCGATGCAGCACAAAAAACATTTTTACCTATTTAAAAAAGCACAATGTTTTGTTATTATTGCGAGTGTAACTTTACATAAATAAATTTACACATTACAGTTTTGAATGTTGTTTTACTTTTATTTGTATGACCATAATTTAAGGTAATTTAAGGTAATGCAAAATGCAAGCTCCGCAGCGAGAAAGAGACATTAAACTTTAAACATTTAACATTCTACTTGAGTTTTTTTGGACATCCCTTTGGAATCACTGCAATCATACCATCAATTTATAAGGTAATAATAAATATAAGCGCAGCGCTTATGAGTGTTCAAACACTGCTGACCGCTCAGCTGTCAATCAGCCGACCCTCACAAAGTTTCACATTAAATTATAATATATTTGAACAAGCATGGTCCTGTGCTTATTTCTGTCAATGTTCTGCATGAAGATCTTTAAAGGTTTCTACTTACATCACGATTTGCGGTGCGGCCGGTCACAGTCTTTATGTAAAACGGGTATGAAATAAATTGATGCTGATGTCGGATAACGGGTCAACTGTTATTTTAATCGCGCGGATGCGGGTTATCAAACAGGACTGTGCATGACTCGTATAAGGAAAATGGAATGACAACATGAAAATTATAAAATAGCCTACATGTTTATATTCTGTATGAAACCACCATGGGCGCTAAACTTGCGGTGTTAAAGGGACAGTTCACCCAAAAATAAATTATAAATTTTGTTGCAAACCTGTATGGGTGTCTTTGTTCTGATGAACACGAAGCAACATATTTTGAGAAATGTTAATAACCAAACCAAGCATGAGCCCCATTCACTTCTATAGTAGGAAAAAATAATACTATGGAAGTGAAAGGGGCTCATGAATGGTTTGGTTACAAACATTCCTCAAAATATTTTCATTCATGTTCACCAGAACAAAGACATTTATACAGGTTTGTAACAACATGAGAGTTACAAACCTGATTTACAAATAAATTATACAGAATTTTAATTTTTGGACGAACTATAAATCCGATGGGGTCAAAAATTAGGGTGCACCTAATTTTTGTGCTGGTGCACCTAAGAAAAAATGTTAGGCGCACCAGTGCAACCAGTGCAAAGAGTTAGTCTAGAGCCCTGGCCGGTCATTTAAAGTAGTCACTCATCATCAGCCGACCCCGCCTAAACCATGTCCATGTATCTATGTGGTAAATTAAGAAAAAGGAAAGTAAAGTAATAAGTAGTGAAGTTACTTTTCAAATGCAGTAACTAGTAAAGTAATCTCATTACAATTTTAAGAAGTAACTAGTAACTAGTAACTAATTACATTTTTTGAGTAACTACCCCAACACTGGTGGTTTTTCTTTTTTTTTGTTGGTAATCTATCACACAAAGCATCAAATGTCCATCATGGATGCTGCTTAAAGGAATAGTCTACTCATTTTCAATATTAAAATATGTTATTACCTTAACTAAGAATTGTTGATACATCCCTCTATCATCTGTGTGCGTGCACGTAAGCGCTGGAGCGCGCTGCGACGCTTCGATAGCATTTAGCTTAGCCCCATTCATTCAATGGTACCATTTAGAGATAAAGTTAGAAGTGGCCAAACACATCAACGTTTTAAAAGAGGAACTATATTTTATGGCGTAATAGCACTTTTAGGAGTACTTCGACTCGCCTGAAAGTCCGCTCCCCTTCTCACTCTCATAATGGGAGAGGGAGGGTGTTACTGCGCCAAGTCGAAGTACTTCCAAAAGTGTTATTACGCCACAAAACATAGTTTCTCCTTCAAATCCGCCCAGAAAAGCGCCACGCCCTACCCTGTTCCACCAAACTTGCTCGCACAACCACTCGTCCAAATAGGAAAAACGTTGATGTGCCTGGTCACCTCCAACCCCATCTCCAAATGGCACCATTGAACGAATGGGGCCAAGCCAAACGCCATCGAAGCGTCGCAGCGCGCTCCAGCGCCCACGTGCACGCACACAGACGACAGAGGGATGACCCAACAATTCCCAGTCAAGGCAATAACACACTTCAACATTGAAAATGAGTAGACTATTCCTTTAAGAATGAAATATTTTTCTTATTTAAATTTAATGGGGAGTGACATCTAGAAGTCAACCATTGTAGTTGAAACTCTTTTTGAAACATTTGTTTCAACTATATTTTCTGAGATTTCTTTTCTGTTTCACTTTACTTGTTCTACTTGACCTTTCAAAGTGACACAAACATAAAATATGAGGCTGCAGCTTGTTTCTAAGTATAAATTTGAAGGTAAATGCTTACAAATGCAGCCAGTCTGCAGGGAAATAAGTGTTTTGTTTTTGGTTCAGTTTTGGGAGTTCATTTTGAGTTGATTTAACAAGGCTATGTTTGTTACAGACAAATAAGGACTTCTTAAAGTGCCGGTTTCTGTAGGAAATGTACAAAATGTTTTGAGCTCAACAGCCTTGAGACTTACAACAGAAAATTCTGTCTCACTGTTCTGATATTTCTCACTTTTGCAAATTTCTCTGATTTAGAATATACTTTATTCGAAGTAACAAAAGCATGAAGCATTTTGCTCAACGGCGGTTTCCCGGACAGGGTTCATCCTAAAATGCATGTTTGAGCTGCCTTAATTAAAAAAACAACTTGTACTGACATCTTAAATCTGACTTTTTCTATGTTTAAATGCTATAATTGGGTCCCCAGTGCTTCTATACACGTAGAAAATGTGGAAAAGATCAACCCAGTAACTTAGTTTTGGTAAACCATTCTCTGCAAGCATGTGAAAAATAGGTCATTGAAATTTGTCTCCCTTGTGATGTCAGAAGAGAATAATAACGCCCTTAATCTGCACTATCCAACCACAGCACTGCCATTTATGCAGAGATCAGCTCATTTGCATTTAAAAGGTCACACCCAAACATGGCCTACAAAGTGGCAATTTTAACATGTTGTAATAAATTATCTATAGGTTTTTTTTTAGCTAAAACTTCACATACATACTCTGGGGACAGCAAAGATTTATTTAAAGTCTTGTGAAATGTCCCCTTTAACATATATCAGGGCCATTGTTTTGTCCCAAGATGCACACCAGTTTGTTTTTTGTAAGGTATGTTTGTACTTAAATGTCCTAATATAACTAAGGGTACTTTCTGTAGTTCGGTTCATTTGGTCCGGACCAAATGAAAAACATTTTACAATCTAGCTTTTTTTTGGCAGTTTTGGTTACTTTTCACACCACACAGATTATTCTGGTCCCAACCAGTTGAAACGAACCAAAATGCAGTCATGTGATAACATCCACATTTCTCGTTGGCCACATGTGTCTTTCCAAAACTGCTTTTGAATTGGTCGGAATTAACGTCTGGGAAACAAAAGAAGAGGAAAATACAGCAGACATCACGCCACTGTTTATATAGTATGGAGAGACGACTTATGCTTGTATTCATGGTCATTATTTACGATATAGTTTTTATACACCACTTCAGGCAAACTATTCATAAGTGCGGATAGAAAATAATGCACTGCAAACGGCGAAGTTTGTCAGCGAGATGCCATCAAGCATCATTGCAAACACTTCCTCATCCCATAATCCACAGCGCAGCTGACTACGGCTGAACTATTAGTTCAAAAATTGCAGTACTTTTTGGAGTTAGGTCTAGTCGAGGTCGGATCGCGTTCTCACAAACTGTTCCCGAGTTCGATTGCTGCATTCTCCCCTGCCCAAACGATTTGCACCAAGTGGGAAAAGGAACTCTATTACGATTCAACCGAACTAAATAAGGCAGGTGAGAAAGCACTCTAAGGGGCTGTTCACATGTCTAGCCAAAAAACGTGTGGAAAATGCTAGGCGGTGTGCTTGCGTCATTCTGAAAAGTTAAGATGTTTTTAATTCGATGCGGTGCGGACGTGCCTACATTTAAAATAACGAACTTGAGCAGGGAAAAGACGCGATATGTGAGCGGCCCCTAATGCTGCGTTCACACCAGCCACGGTAGAGGCGTCAAGCACGAGTGATTTCAATGTTAAGTCAATGTGTAGCACGTTGACATGCGTATGGAGGTCTCGCGGCGCAAATGAGGCGTTTAGACGCGATTCCGCCTCAAACGCGTGTAGTTCTCGCAAATTGAGCATTGCCACGGGAAACGTCTCGGTTACGTATGTAACCCATCGTTACCTTAAGGAAGGGAACAGAGACGTCACGTCCCGTTGCCACAGTTGCTGTTCCACTGCTGAGTCGGCCGGCCCCTTTTTCTTGCCGGCTTCTCAGGGAAAAAAAGCTGATTTGATTACTGCACCTGCCTCTGATTAAATACCTGCGCGGCTGGGCGGCGCGGCAGATGCAAATATCTGCATGCCAATTTCATTGGCCTTTTTTAATAGCTTCTCGAAGTGGATTTGTCACCGCGGAGCGGTTCCCAATTCGTCGGTCATGACGTGACGTCGTAGTGACTGACTGAAAGGGAACGCGTGAGTTGAAAATTTGAACTTTGGTGGAAAAACGCGCTGCGTTAACCAATCAGGAGCTTGCTCTAGTAGTAACGTGATTACAGGAAGCGAGCAGAGTCGCAGAAGCGCCTCCATTGACACAAATTTTCACGTGAATGTCTTGATGACTAGAATTTCACACGCGGCTTTCACATGAGAATGAAGATGTCTTTGTGATAAATAGTGCGTGTTTTTGAGTTTTCCAATTTGCGTCATTCACATAGCCCTGTATGAGTTTTCGTCTATTCGTGTCTTTGCATTGACTTCTTTGTATGTAATCTACTCCCGCAAATAGTTGGGTGGTTTCCCGGAGAGGGATTAGTTTAAGCCAGGACTAGGCCTTAGTTTAATTAGGAAGTATAACTAAATTTTAACCAACATGCTAAAACATTACTTTTGTGCATTTTGAGGCAAAACAAAGATACTGCCCTGCTGAAAAAAACAATAAAACCATTAAAGAAAATTCTAATGGTTTCCATTAAAGTACCAATAGGAACTTTTGGGCCATATTCCATTAGAACCAATACATACCATTAGAGACCAACAAAGACCAATACACTGTAGTGTGTTTTGGGCCATATTCCTTTAGAACCAATAAAATTCCCAATAAAACCAATCGAATTTCTGTGATGGTGTCTATTGTTTTTTTTTTAGCAGGGTGAGGTATTTTAAGATATTTGAGTGCAAGTGGTTTTTAGTTTGGACAGCTCTTACATTTCTTTTAGTCTAGGATTAGTCTAATCCCTGTCCGGGAAAGAGTTTAAACAATACATATTTGAACAAATATCAGTCTGTACACTCTCAGAAAAAAGGTATTAAAGTTGTCATTGGGATGGTACCTTTTAAAAAGGTCTTTTTAAATACATTTTCTCATGAAGATCATTAATTCTCTTGTTAATTCAATAATAACTATGAGTCGATTAAAGGACAGCTGTTTTATAAAAACAAACATAATTGGCTAAACATTAACACCACATGGAAGGACAGTCTCTGTATTGTCTTTTAATTAAACAATTACACTGTAAATGTAGCCAATTTATTAAACAAATGTATTATACCCATATCCTTTCACCCAAGACCTAGTTAATATTTGGCCTTCAGGATGCTGCATAGTAATTCACTACAGCTGTTTTATTTCGTGGCTGTTTTCTGTCATAGCATAACTGTATTGTGTGTTTTAACAGTATTAGCCAATCAGCATGCAGGTATCTCGTCTATAATGATCCTTTAATGAGTAAAATTCTTCATTTCTACCCAAACATCTGTTGCCCGCCATGCTGGCTACTAAAAACATCAACAGCATCTGCTTTGTGCAACATGGCTTCTTTCTCTCTCACCCTTTTCCAGATTTGAATGCTTTATAAAATTGGTCGCATGTGCTCTGAAGGCATTCAGAGAGTGCATTTGATGCAGGTAGATGCTGTTTTCCCAGCAATTTTCTGCAGTTGAAAATGACATAATTGCATGACAGACACCATAAGCACTCAGGCGCACCATACGATATATAATATGTGATGTCACAGTGAAGATTCATCATAAGCCTCGTATATTGTAGTCATCCAATTATTAGCATTTTCTTACAGATACATTTTTTTCATGATGGTATATTTCTTTCAGTATATGACATTTTCAAGACTGAGCTATTAATTTGATTTATTTCTGTAACTGTGAATGACGTTTTAGAAGCGTTACATTGCAATTTGCACTAAAAGTGTTGTTGCCAAGGATGTTTTGGCTGGGAGGCAAAGAGGAGGAAAAACATCTTTAATATCTTCAAAGCAACACTTCTCCAGGGATCAGGCCTGTAGCTTATCGTCGAACCCTGACAACTTTTCATTTTCCATGAAGGAGCTCAGAGCGGCATGACATTGTTGTCTTTATTTACACATTTGTCTAACGCGTGTTTCCTTGTACAATAGATACATTCTGATTGTGTTGTACAGAATGTGCAAATGTTGTTGTACTCAAATACGGATGCCAACATCTCGGCACCAATCCCGGATTTAGCAGCTGTCTGGATGTGATGGACTGTACCTTTGCGATTTACTAACAAAATATGTTGAAACATTTTAGAATAACATGAATCAGTAAACAAGAGTTTCTTCAAACTTTGCTCTTGCAAATTGTGCCATGTAAATAGTAAACCTGCCACGGATTGGTTCATTGCATGTTACGCCCAAAACACACCCATGACTCATTAAGAGTATGGCCATGTCCCAAATGGCACACTCGGACTTATGGACTTCCACATTTTGATGACATCATGTAGTGCACACCTTAGGGACTCTTGAGGCGAGTCCACGAGGGCGCACCGCAGTCGTATTTTGGAACAAACTGGAGCATCACGCCGGAAATAGGAAGAGAAGTTGCCTATCAGTATGAACTCCTCCCTTCGGTCGTCTGATTGCTCTTTCGCAAGGACTTCTTGGCTCCCTGTCCCAAATGGCGCACTTCATGTGGACTTTCGGTCTCGTGGCCTTAGATTGCACATGCTCGTTTAGTCTACGAGTCCGTAGGGTGTCCCATCTGTCATTTTTACGCTTCGAAGTGTGCTCATCAGCACCCCCTTTGCCCCCTTGATGCTGCCTTCAGCGAACCTGCACTGTACCAACCCAGAAGTCCATGCGAAAGAACAATCAGACCAATCAGACGACGGAAGTGAGGAGTTCACACTGACAGGCAACTTCTCTTCCTATTTCAGGCATGACGCTCGAGTGGACTCTGAGTGTGGACTCTGAGGAGGGCCACAAGTCCGGAGTGTGTTATTTGGGACAGGGCATTGGTAAAGTGCGTGAAACCTGCAGCAGTGCAGGCTTTGCCGAAGACCACATCAAGGGTGCAAAGGGAGTGAGCACACTTCAGAGTGTAAAAATTATAGATGGGACACCCTACTGACTCGTAGACTAAGTGAGCATGCGCAATTTAAGGCCACAAGACCGGAAGTCCACATGAAGTGCGCCATTTGGGACAAGGCCAATAGGTACAAACCTTTTGGACCATGCACCTGGCACACTGACCGTTTCTTATATTTTACCTGTTTCTTATATAAAGATCTTTAGCTTTTTGAAAACCTCAGTCCTTACTCTTTGTAATTGCAGGTAAATGGACATTCATGACACGAGGGTGAGTAAACAACGACAGATTTTACCCTTTTTTGGAGTCTGCCTCTTTAACAACAACACTGCGTCAAAATCCATGTACACTTCTGTGCATGAGAAAATGACCTGGATGCCAAGCTAAACAGCACACTTACAGCATGCCGACCAGAACCCAGTTTGTATGGCTAATAACTGTCTTGTGTGGCTAATAAAACTATATGAATATTAGGTATATGGTTTAGAGTATTTTTACAATACTTGGGTAAATGAAAACAAACCTCCTCCGAGGTGAGGTCGGAAGCTCATTGTATCCATGAGTACACTGGTTAACATGCAGTGCAAATAAATACTCTTAGGGAACAGATCAGAGTCAGTAAAAAACAAAATCTTCGTTTCAAAGAGTCTGAAGTCTCTTGACGGTCTTGGTCAAGGTGATTGAGTTAAATGGGATAGAAATATTTAATGTTATGCACCGTAACAGACAACAGAGCAGGATTGCTCTGGATTGAATGTATTATGCCTCATTGAGGGTTCAATATGCAGACATATTAACTTAAAAATCATCTTTATTTTGCTAGTTTAGGAAGAGTAAGTTATGCATTTGTCAATAAAAGTTCGGTTTTTCCAGGGGGTTTAAATTGTTGCTTCATTTGTAATATACACCGACTAACCATAACATTATGACCACCTGTCTAATATTGTGTAGCTCCTTTTGCCACCAAAACAGCCCTGACCCGTCAAGGCATGGACTCCATTAGATCTTGAAGGTGTGCTGTGGTATCTGGCACCAAGACATTGGCAGCAGATCCTGTAAGTTGCGAGGTGGGGCCTCCATGGATCACACTTGTTTGTCCAACACATCCCACAGATGCTAGATTTGATTCAGATCTGGGACATTTAGAGGCCAAGTCAACACCTTGAACTCTTGTTTTCCTCAAACCATTCTGGAAACATTTTTGTTTTGTGGCAGGACACATTATCCTGCTGAAAGAGGCCAATGCCATCAGGGTGTTCTTGGTCTGCTACAATGCTTAGGTAGGTGGTACGCATCAAAGTATTATCCACATGAATGACAATACCCAAGGTTTCCCAGCAGAACATTGCCCAAAGCATCACACTGCTCCACCTACTTGCCTTCTTCCCATAGTGAATCCTGGTGCCACTTGATTCATCAGACCAGGTCACCTTCTTCCATTGCTCCGTGCTCCAGTTCTGATGCTCACGTGCCCATTGTAGGCACTTTTGGCAGGGGACAGGGGTCAGCACGGGAACCCTGACTGGTCTGAGGCTACGCAGTCCCATACACAACAAACTGCATTCACTTTTTTAGCAATTTAAGCTACAGTAGCTCGTCTGTTGGATCAGACCACACGAGCAAGCCTTCGCTCCCCACGTGCATCATTGAGCCATGGCCGCCCATGACCCTGTCACTGGTTCACCGCTTTTCCTTCCTTGGACCACTTTTGATAGGTACTGACCACTGCAGACCACAAGAGCTGCAGTTTTGGAGATGCTCTGACCCAGTCGTCTAGCCATTACAATTTGGCCCTCGTCGAAGTCACTCAGATTCTTACTTTTCCTGCTTCTAACACATCAAGTTTGAGGACAAAATGTAACTTTCTTCTAATATATCCCACTCACTGAGAGGTGCCATGATAAGGAGATTATCAGTGTTATTCACTTCACCTGTCAGTGGTAATAATTTTATGGCTAATTGGTCTCAAATGGTTTACTGCGTATTTGAATGTACGATGTGTACAGGATGTGAATATGTAATATTGGCCAAAAATGGTCCTTAGCTGTCACTGGGCCGGTACCCTTTCAGTGAGTACACCTTTGCACCTAAAGATTTCTACAGTAGCCCTAAACGGAAAAACTGCCATATGGAGCATTTTTTGTCACTACGTTGTCTCAAGCGATGATGTGTTTGTCCCTTGGCAGCTACCGTAACTTCACTATGCATTTCGAAAGTGAGGGGTGAACTTTGAGGTGTTTCTCAATGTCAAGGATACGTCCTTGGCAGGACTGGTCCTTCCAAGTTACTTTCTAAGCGAGGGTCCCTTTAGCATTCAGAGAACATGTAAATGGAACAGGCTAGCAAGTGCACGTCATTGCATCATTACGTCAGTGAAAAGGTGTGCTTACGGCGCTGTGCGCATAGGATTGTGGGTAATTTGAGAGCATGAAGAGCGCAAAGGCTACACATACGCATCCTTTCCTGTATATGGGATACTTTTCGAACAAAGGACTCAATCCTTGGTTGAAATGCCGAGGATCCTTGACATTGGAACAGTCCTTCGAAGGATGTCGATAACGTATTATCCTCAAAATTCTGGCTTCCGAGGATCCTTTCTTGACACTGAGAAATACCTGTGGACTGAGCTGTTGGTTGCAATTCACAGTCTCACCACTAGATGCCGCAAAAATCTACACACTGGACCTAATGTAGTTATTGAGGATGTACATAAACATTCGTTTACGAACTGTCTTTTTACATTACCATTCAAAAAGTTAAGCATGTATTAATGATTTGTAAGTTGAGTTAAAGCGTCAGTTTTCGCTAGAAATCAATACACATTTTTGAACACACGTAACAATAAATACGTAAAGTACCTGCAGTATTATGTTTCAAACAGAGATGGTGATAAAGAGGCAAACGTTGCAGCTTTAATCAGATCTAGGAATTAATGCTCTTGTTTGATAAAGTTTTATATTGCGTGCGATTAATGATTAAATGATTGTAATTGTGCATGACAATAAATGCTGTAATGACAGCCTGTCGTAAAAGCTGAAATTTGAAAAGCTTTGTTAGCTGTCAGGACCACACAAACACAGATCGGCTCTTTGTTTATCTGTTTTGCTCTTAATCAGAAAACAAAAGCCAGCCTACAGCTTTAAGCTTCAACAAAGAGATAAGCAAAGATAAGTGACAAACACAAACCAAATCAGCAAATCACTGAGCTTTGTCCAGCGGGATGGTTGATGAGGACTCTGTTTTGACCCGGACAGGCCAGTGCTGAAAGCACATCTAAATCCACTTCTGCTCTTCAGATTGATGAAAAAGCCTGCAGGTGAATGTCTCTGCTGATTTGTCTCCTTTGTTTAATAAGGAGAGAGGTTTATCATCCTGATTAATACCTGTAGTCTAGTCGTCCTCGCTTTCTCTAAGCAACTTTCTTTTTTTATTTGGTCTATTGTTTCCCATCCATCTTGTAATGCTAATAAGATAAAGTCAGTTCAGAGATCGCAAAGCATAAAACGTTCAACTTGTAACATATAGCCCCCTATGTATAGTCTCTCTATGCTTACACAGCAAAAGCAGGGCTATATGATCTACAAGGAAAGGGAAACAGTATAAACCTTATTGTCTCATGAATATTAATTAGGTAACATAACATGCCTTGTAACCGATTCGCTGAGAAGCAAGAAAAGTCATTTAGATCAGTGCCTACTAGTTTTCTGGTTTCAGATGGTTAGCGAACAGAATGCGAGCTGCCTATGGGCGTGTCGCCTACATTTCATAAATGGCGTCTTTAATGCACCGTGGGCGGTTTATTCCGCTGCCTATGTGACACATTCATGGTGAAGAATCATTCCTGTTATGGGATCGTCTAAGCTTCTTTCACCCAGTGAGATTTGTTTATAGCCCACAGTTCGCTGTAGTGACCGTGATGTTGGAGAATGCTGACGGCAGTATTTCTTAATGAAACACCCTAATTTACTTCAGCTATAATTTATCCCACAGGGGCTCCTCTTTCTAAAAAGGGCTTTAGAGACTCCAAAGCAAGTCAAATAGAAGCAACAATTGCACAGACAACACTAGAAGAGGTTCCCTATTTTCTTTTAACAGTATTTGGCTGAAAAAGTGACCTTAAATGAATCTGGGCCATTCTACCAAATTTGTGCCATTTCTGTCGCCAGGACATTATATGTATAAAAATGCATTGTTAAAAATACATTGTATTATTATGCAAAGTATCCTGCATGTTAATCTAAAAGCAAATCTCAACTACATAATTTAAAACATTAATAAAAATTACATTAACACTAAAAACTGCATTTTTATCCGTCCCTGCTCTCTATCACTCTACCTTTTCATTTAAATATAAAGCATAAAATTCTTCACATTTATTTTTTTTTGCTTTTTTGTGTAGGTCCATATCCCATCTCTGCTTTGAATATTTGTACAATTAAGAAAGTCATAATATTTTAAATAAAATGCATATTTTAGTCATGTCCCCAGGATTTTACATATGGCGCTTTTCCATTGCATAATACCCCACGGTTCGGTTTGGGTCAGCTTACTTTTGTGAGCTTTTCAACTGGTTGCAGTACATAGTACCTGATACTTTTTTAGTACCACCTCGGTCGGGGTTCCAAGCGACCCGAGCTGATACCAAAATGTGAAGCGAAAACAATGTAGATCACTGTTTGGTCTGAGAGAATCGTCACTACCAGCGTCATCGCTATAATGTAAAAGATTAGCTTTACCTTCATGCTAGCTTGTGCTGTGTCAAGCAAACATGTTGTAATCTGTGCTCTGCTATAAGTTACCAAACTCCCTTTTAGCGATAAAAAACATCCACAGGTTGAGAATCAGGAACACCATACCAGTTTTTTCCAGACTTGCAGTTTGTGGCGACACATTCGCGACGCGCACATCCGCATACCGGTATATGCTTAAATGCAACTTCAATGAGGCTCAGCAGAGCGCGTCGACTGACGCCACGAGTGTACAAAAACTGTCACGTGAGACAGAGGGAGTGATAAACGCGATGTGCAAACATCTATTTGTGGTGGTCAATTTTAATTTTGTGGCGGACTGAGAAATGAATAAATGTATGGGAATGTACAACGACCCTCTCACTTGTATGATGTCTCAGCAGTAGACAGCACAAATATAACGGCACGCATATAATCCCTCCCACTCCAAAGTGTTACTAAACTCATGAAAAAGCTAACCAAGCCAAAGTGAGGTGAGCTGACCCAAACCAAACCGTGGGGTACTATGCGATGGAAAAGCACCATTAGTCCTATTACCCATCACGTTCCCCCCTCCTCTGTCTTCCCCCCGTTCTTAAAATCTAGGAATATTGCACAACTCACATTTTTAAGAGGAAGTCACATCATCTGGATATTCTGAAGGCCATGTAAAGATCAAAAGTAACTTTTCTCATTTTCTGTTCTGTATATTTTATGATATGATGCTATAACTGTGAATGTCAATCTTAATATTCGTTCCTGTTGCCTATTTTATTTCTTTGATGTTATCAGATAATTTTAAAATAAAAAAATTGGTAAATCACTAGAATTTTCTCAGTGTCAATGCAGCTATAGTTAATGTATTTGCTAAATTTATGCTAAAAACTGTCCTGTTACTTTTAATTCTGTTACCAGGATGCCCCTATCCATTAGTTACCTGAGATTGACCAATACTCATTTTGAAAATAATTAATAATTAATTTATTTAAATTTAATTACTAAATGTTAAAATATGTGTTATTAGATTTCGTGTTAAAAAAAGATTAAAAATTAACTTCAATTTTGACGAGTTACAACATGCAAATGCCACAGATTCGGTGTAATGGCCCATCTATGTTTGAAATATTTGTGGGTTGTGAGATATAGCTTATAAAGCTAATGTTTTACAATTTTTTATGAAAAGTGCGTTTTCATAAAAATACAATTCCGATAATTTCTCACCCCTATTTCATCCAAGTTGTTTATGTCTTTTTTTGTTTAGTCGAAAAGAAATTAAGTTTTTTGAGGAAAACATTCCAGAATTTTTCTCTATATATTGGACTTTCATTGGCAGTTTCAGTGCAGCTTCAAAGGGCTCTGAACGATCCCAAACGAGGCATAAGGGTCTTATCTAGCGAAAAGATTGTCATTTTTGACAAGAAAAATACAAAATAAGCACTTTTAAACCACAACATTTCGCCTTGCACTAGTCGTATGACGCGCCAGTGCGACATTACGTATTTCCGTGAGCAGGTCGAAAGGTTACGCGTCACTTATGTGAATCGCGTATTTGCCAACCATTTTAAACAATAAAATGACACAAACACATTAATTAGTATTATTCCACATACAACAACGTCTGAACGGTTCTCTTTCTTGCACATGTAAACACCTGGGCGGTAGTTTTGCATACGTCATGCGTGACCTTTCGACGTGCTAACGCAATCCTTAAAGCCTTGTTTATGGTCGCCGCGTCCGCAAGAGCGCGTTGGTGCGCGCAGCAAAAATGACGTCAACGCGGAGTGGGCGGTCGCGCGCGTTGGGTGTGCGAGACCCCATTTCGCGTGGCGCTGTGCACGGCATTTTTTTTTACTTTCCGCGCGGCTCCGCATCCGAAAATGACCGAACTCGAGGCGATTGTGTCCGAGCAGGCAAGCCTGTGACGTATCTCTTAGATCAATCCAAGCAAAACAATGTATATATTTATCTGACACTCTGGAAGTAAAGTATGGAAACTTTGCAGTTTAAAACACGAATTCTTTTACATGATTCAGAATGTTTGGCTTATAGTTGTATTGAATAAACCACTGGACGAGGAATAAAATACAAACCTTAAGATGTCTGTACTGTTTGTTTAGTAAAAACGTTAATGAAATGATAATAATAAAGACATATTTAAAAGATTGTTGTTTTATTCATGTTCTCATATTTATATATATCAAACTCTAATGTTAAAAGCACCAGGCTTGTTCCAGCGGACGACTTCTTCTATCCTCTTCTTTGTGTTTGTTTTTTACTTTATTGCTCGCGGCGCCCCCTGGTGGTTCAAAAAATAGTGCAACAGCGAGCGCGTCAACTATAAACGTCTCGTTCGTTTGGTGAGAAGCGCGCGCGATCCACGGAGGCTTGCGTTGTGGACCAAAGCGCGACCATAAACAAGGCTTAAGGTCGCACTGGCGCCTCATACGGCTAGTGCAAGACGAAAAGTTGTGGTTTAAAAGTGCTTTTTTTCTTGGCGAAAAAACAATTGTTTCGCTAGATAAGACCCTTATGCCTTGTTTGGGATCGTTTACAGCCATTTGAAGCTGCGTTAAAAACTGTAAACTGTTGAGGTCCAATAAAGTCACTATATAATTTCATCTTGACTGAACAAAGAAAGACATAAACATTTTGGATGACATGGGGGTGAGTAAATTATCCTGATTACTTTTTTATGAAAGTGGAGTAATCCTTTACTGAATCAATGATTAAACATTATTATATTAAAATGCATTGAAATTAAAATCATGCTTTTCATGAAAGCTGACAAAATTGGTGAATTAAGGGATATGGAAGCATCATCTTTAATAACAAATTATACAAATTATAATGAAAGGTTTAGCAGGATTGCAATTCACTTGAATTCTGTGTCATGGCTGATGAACATTAATGCAAATGATTTCTACAGGGTAAAAGACTTTTAAGTCACAATGCATTACAAGTTTGGCCTCCACGAAAAGCAATGGAAGCACCGAAGCCAAGGAGAGATCTGGCACGGTTTGAGCGTTTGAAGTTAACATGCAGAACTGAAAATAGACTTGCTCTGCCGTGGAAAGTGGAGCGCCTTGTGTGTGAGAAGAATTTGACTCCCTGTCTAATTGAATGTGGTGTTTACTGCAAATTAATTACAAAATGGCCTCGTAATTACATTCAGAATCCTCCGCCTCAGAGACAAACACAAGACTTGTGCTACAGGAGCTAAGGGGGAATACGGCAGTGCAGATAAGGACAAGCGTTGGGCCATTAAAGGGTTGGGGTATGAACCGTGCAGCGATGCTTTATAGGGGTACCAGTAAAGAGGAATGAAATATGAAGAGGGAGAATCAGTAGGCGGTGTATTTTTCTGTAAGGACCGAGGCCATCCATCACATTGCCCTCACCCTGAACACAAACACGAAACCATACACACACTGACAGTTATTTACCTTGTGTGTTTGACAGCATCGGGCCATTGTTTTCTTTCTCATTATCACCCCCATGGGTCTCCATGACAAGGGTGCAATTTTAGAGTAGAGGCATGTTAGTGACTGTCAACTTGATGCACAAAGACACCTATCTTATGATAACAAACCCTATGTTGTCAATGGCTGTTTTCATGGACACAAATCCTTATTTTTCAAAAGGCTGTTCAACACTGAAAGATGCAATGCACAGCCGTTGTTCCTGTAGAGCATGGTGTTAACAATGTGAAGGTTAATTTGGTGCAGGAAACACACATACAGCACTGATGGAATGCATACGGTTGCTTGAATGCAGTGCATGTTGCTTTGCATACTAATGAAAGATTTGTAAGTTCAACCTATAGGAATATATTTTGAAGAATGTTTGCACAGTAACCAAACAGATCTGGGTATATGAAAAATAATACTATTGAAGTCAATGGTGCCCTAGATCTGATTGGCTATTAACATTTTAAGCTTGTGATATGGGACCAAAAAAGGCTGGGAATCGATTCGGGTCACGAAAACCACACCTTCACCACATATCGGAGCACTGCCCATTACACTATTGGCTTCAACACAAATGTATCTTTAACTCTTCCCCCGCCATTGACGAGTTAACTCGTCAATTAAGAGAAAACGCTTCTCTGCCAATGATGAGTATTATCCACCAGGTGGTGCTCTTCTGCAATTTAAAAAACACGGAAGTATCACCCTAAAGCAAACAGCTGTATGTCCATGTATGTTTTGAGGATCGCTGTGAATCTCTATCAAAAGTCCTTCACAAAAATGCAATTATCTTGACTTTTTACCCTTGTAACCAAAGAGATCTGGGGCACCACTGACTTCCAAAATAATACTATGGAAGTGAATGCTGCCCCAGATCTGTTCGGTTATTAACATTTTAAGCTTCTGATGGGACCAGCAAAGGCTGGAAATCGAATTCGGGTCATCAAAACCACACCTGTACCACATGTCAAAACACTGCCCACTACACCATTGGCTTCAACACAAATGTATCTTTAACTCTTTCCCTGCCATTGACAAGTTAAACGCTTCCATGCCAATGACGATTATTTCTGGCAATCCGTAATACCGCTATTATCCGTCAACTTATAAAACAATACTAGAAGTATCGCCCTAGGGCAAACAGCTGTATGTCTGTGTATGTTTTGAGGATCGCTGTGAATCTGATCTCTATCAAAAGTCCTTCACAAAACGCAATTATCTCAGCTTTTTGCTCAAAATTTGGTATTTTTAAAGAACCCATATACCCATATTTGAGAAGTCATAAGAAGAGAACAAATTAGGATAAAACTTTTTTTTTAAAGCAGAGGTTCTGTTTTTTAGGTGATATATTGTATGTTTATATATTTAAAGAAGAACATTTTCTGGAAGGCATTAAACATTTGTGAAAATCATAAGAAATGCTGGTGCTGACTGGCAACTTAAAAAAAATGTTGGCGGGGAAAGATTTAAAAGAAGAAATGTATGATTTCACAATTCATTTGATATAATTACCCACTGCAGTGCTTTTATCTAAAAAGTAGGGCCGGGACTTTAACGCGTTAATTAACATTTTTAACGCATTTTAATCACACTTATTTTTGCACCACGGAACATTTCTCATTGGATGAGTTTCGGTGGACCAAATATACTGGAGCACCAACTAGCGTTCATCATGAGTTCAGACAACAACAAACCACAGTGAACATGAATGAAGAAGCTGATGAGATCGCTTTGGTTGGCCCCGTGGATGGGAATTTTTTTTTATAAAAAACAAACGGATGGAAACGTCGATAAGAGCATGGTTGTGTGTAAGCTGCAACAAGGAATTCGCATATCACCGCAGCACATCGAGCCTCAAGTATCATCTCAATGCAAAACATATAGCAGCTAGCGTGGACGTTAGCCCGACTCCGAGTACAACGACTTGGTTGAACAAAAATAAACAATATTTTGTTGCTTATGCTTATGTATTTAGTCATTATTCATGGTATACTAAAAATCCATGTGAAAAAATAACTTCTCAATGTTCTCAGGTCAAATATTTATATGTGATTAAAATGTGATTAATTTCGATTAATTAATTACAAAGCCTCTAATTAATTAGATTAATTTTTTTAATTGAGTCCCAGCTCTACTAAAAAGTGAGAGTCCATCAATCTACAAATTTCTTTGATCAGTAAAAAAAATTTCTGGACATTGGTTGCACATGATTAAATTAGGTTATCTTAAAATGAAATTAACATGAATTAAAAATAATTTTGTTTTAAAGGTGCAGTGTGTAATTTTTAAAAGGATCTCTTGACAGAAATGCAAAATAATATAAAAAACTATATTATCAGGTGTATAAAGACCTTTTTATAATGAACCGTTATGTTTTTATTACCTTAGAATGAGACGTTTTTATCCACATACACAGAGGGTCCCCTTTCATGGAAGTCGCTATTTTGTGCCACCATGTTTCTACAGAAGGCCTTAACGGACAAACTTTTTATACTAAGTTGTCTCTGTCGATTACATGTTTTTCCGGTGGTGGCTACCGTAGCTTCTCTATGCATTTCAAAAGCGAGGGGTGAGCTTTGGACTGAGCCGTTGGTTGCAATTCACAACCTCACCTCTAGATGCCACTAAAATGTACACACAGCACCTTTAAGAAAACTTAATTCAATCATGTTCAACCAGATATTTATTCAGTGTATGTGTCTTCCTTTGGATCAAACATGACCTTTATCTTGCTAATGCAATCTTCTACCCATTGAGCCACATGAATACAGTTGAAAATATTGGATAATAATTCGACTTTCACGGATGAGGTAAAAACAATGTGGTGCATTAGGAATAACTCACCTGATCTTTTGTAATGCAGATTTCTCATTAACTCCTTCAGCCCTATAGACAGACACACATATGCAAAAACTGATGATATTATCAGTAAACATGTAAAAAAATGAAACAACTCTCTTTTCATCTAGCTTTCAAGGTAGGAAATGACTGTACTGTATTCACACCTGTGCATGACTGATCCGCGGCCAGCTCAAGGTCAGCGCTCTTGTTTGGATTAGTATTCAAGACCCGAAGCTTCTGACTTCGACGACTGTTTTGGAAGCTCCAGCCAACCCCTTGGCAATCTCTGATGACAGAAGAGGTCTTCTGGAGAAAAACTAAACTGTACACTAACTCTACATTTCTGGTGGGGATATCTTTCAGGGTTGATAGGAGCATACAAATATTTTTCAGATGCAGCAATAAGATTTCAATCTTCTTCGATTTTTTTAAAGTGTTGAAAGCTATTTACTTCAGTCACGCTTAGAGAGCGTCAGGCGGCTTTTGGCTCCCACATGTGTCTCATTGTTAACCAAGTGAAAAGATTAATTTGATATAATTACCCACTGCAGTGTCAAAAACTTTCTGGAATTCATTTTGACCCAGTGGTCTCAAAAGACGAAAATTACACCACGCTTTGCTCTTTTACCGTTCCAGGATAGCACAAGCGCAGGCAATGCAGGAAATTTTGCCAGTTCAGCACAGGAAGTTAAGAAGTAATCAGAATAATAGATCGATGATTAACATTCATAACTTTAGGTGCAGAGGCTACTAAATCTTATTAACTGCATTCACACAGTAAAGTAGTCTAATGATTTATTTGGCATATTGAAAACAGATTAAGATAAAAAGCATTTTTTATTTTTATATAGTATGGACTGTATTAAAGGAGACATATTATGAGACCTTTTTTATATGTTAAATAAGCCTACCAGAGTGCATATTTGAAGTTTTAGCACAAAATACCCCACAGATCATTTATTATAACATGTTAAAATTGCCACTTTGTAGGTGCGGGCAAAAATATGCCATTTTGGGGTGTGTCCTTTTAAATGCAAATGAGCTGATGAAATGCAAACATTGATTGCCATGATGGTGGTTAATTGAAATGAAACTTACTTGTACTGTATTTTTTCTCTCTCAATTTCTCTTTGCACTAAATGGCAGTGCCTTGGTTGGATAGTGCAGATTAAGGGGCAGTATTATTATAATAAGATCCCCTTTTGACATCACAAGGAGAGCCAAATTTCAATTACCTATTTTTTCACATGCTTGCACATAATGGTTTACCAAAACTATGTTACTGAGGTTTTCTTTTTCGTATTTTCGAGGTTTTCTTGATATGTCGTCTTTAAAGCTCCAGTGTGTACTTTTTTTAGTTAATTCTTAGCAAAAACCCATGTTTTCTTCCAAAAGTATGTGCTCATTCATGTGTAATTACTTCCACCCCACTAATCAAAGTATTCTCGTAAGTGTAGAATCTGCTATTTAAAATACATACCGCCGTATCGCTCTCTGGCTGAATCCATGTTGTGCCTCCATCTTTGAAATACATTCGCCGACGAGGGACATTCCTGAAATTCAAGCTCCGCCTTTCGCGCTTTCAGAGCTGGCCGCGAGCTGAAGCCTACGGAGGTTGCATGTGTAGGCGGTATACGTCATCAAGACAGTCTTATTTCAGAATATTAACAATTATAAAGCTGACATTTATTCTTAGTTAATTGTAAATTGATGTAATATGCTTATGACTTGCGAATGTAATGCTCAGTTCATTTAAATAAACCAGGCTTGATGACGTATGCAGCCCGGATATGCGACCTGCGTTAGACTGAATCCTTCGGCCGCACGCCGTGATAAACCTGCGATCTAATGCTTTGAAAGCCTGTTGAAGAACTATTCTCGAGGACATTAAAACAAGTCGCCAATGAAGCGAAACAGGGATTTTAAACGACAACGCGACAGTAAAAACATCAAGACCAAAGTCAATATTGGAGTTAGTTTTCCAAGATGGGGCTCATTGGACTCAAGTTACTTTCTATCTTCACCACAGGTAATTCAGCATATTCGTTTACATCTATACAGTTTATGTTGTAAACTTGAAGTTTTATAGTTCCTTGGCTAACTATAGCATGGGTATGCGTAACACTTGTTAGTGTAAACATGCATGTGGTTTAATGTCTTGGAACAGCCACACGCCGTCTCTCCGCCCATTTTATGTATTCTGAGGTACTGAGATAAATGTTTTTCATCTTTTCTGACCTCTAACACAAACACACGGTGTACCGCGCTATTTTTAGCCTTTCATTGATAAAAGCGTCTGATCTGCGCGTCTTTCGTTTCATTTTACAAGCGTGTGAAAGTTGAGCGATCTTATTTCACCAATATCAGAGAAAGCTCTTACATATACACGGACATGTAACGTTTACTTAAAACATAAGCATTGGACTCTGACATTAGTTTCGCGTCCATTTAAACCTGTCATTACTCCAGCTCCTGAGTACATGACAGGAGAGGAACTGGTCCACAGACCATCTCCTCAGTAATCTGAAGAGAAGCGGTCGAAAATGGACAAAAAGAGACGGATTTAAACACCAAGTGTAAACGTAATGTCTCTCTCTCGTCCACTTGTGATCTGATCTATGAAAACAGCCCCTGTGATATTTTTCCTCGCGTGGATGAAAAAGGAGTGTCTAAGCTACGTTTATGATTGCTTTTTGTAACTTATGTGATTTTAAGCGGACATATCATGACAATCAAACTTTTTACATGTTTAACATAAATCTGTGTGCTTTGACGGATCAAAGGCAAAGGACAATGCAAATTGTTCATTTTTTTTCATTGCTTTTGCTTTAGCTACTGGAAGCCATGTTAACCTTGGCATGACAGGGCCACCGTACTAGTAAAAACGCGTTCCGAATGGGGGGGGCTAGAAACTAATAATCAGTTGGTTGTCATATAGAGCTTTACCGCTAGATGGGAGTAGATCCTACACAGTGGTGCTTTAAATGATACTATAGATTGAGCAGATATTATGTTACTCATTCTTTATTTATATTTTTTCCATATTTTACAATAAAACTTAACTCATCAAATCTATTACCTAACACAACAAATTAATTATGGGAATTGTGTTGTAACTATGGCTATCAACAGATGAATCGCGATTAATCGCATTCAAAATAAAAATTTGTTTTTGCATAATATATGTGTGCACTGTGTGTAATTATTTTGTATCTATAAATACACACACACACACACGCATGTATGTATTTAAGAAACATTTACATGTGTATATATATATACATTTATTTAAATTATGATTTTTTTTATATATATAAAAATTAAAATAATTCTACATATTCTACAAATATTTTTTTATGTATAATTATTTTAATTATATATGTTCCCTATCAAAAGCTTTACTCGATGCTGCGCTGCTAAGCGCTATGGGGAAACGTCTTTATCGTTGACCAGCTGAATATAGTGTGCAAACACGTCAATGAAATTGACCCGGAGGTATATAGCCTCGGTTGATGACGACATCACAGCGCACCCCATGCGAGGCTATAAAATAGATGAGCAACAGCTGTGTCATCAGGTCTTTTTATTTTCAGACCAACTACTGAATGAGTGTGTGCTACACTGAAATGCAAATCTCTCTCTTACCTTTTGAACTTCACTTGAGATCTTTGTTAGGAGTTAGATTCCAACAAGATAGAGTGCAGACTTTCTCTCTTTTCAATTTTAAAGGAGTTTAAGTTAAAGGAAAATATGAGTAAGAAGAGTCACGAGCAGTCTAAGTCGTGTTTGTTTTCGCTTTATGGCGAAGGACGACACACACACTTAACTGTTTTTGTGTGTTTGGGGGAGGAGCATGCGGTCATGGCTTTGTAAAGTCTGATGAGTGCGAGCATTGTGAATCATTCACAATATAAATGATTCGTGCTCGCCGTGATTATTTCTGACCGCAACCTTAAATTAAGTTATATTTCTTCGCGTGATTCCGAAGCGCACTCCGGTGTTTCTTCGGGTTATGTGGGGGTAATTATAATAATGATGTTGATGATATCTCTCTCGGTTCTGCGGAGTTTCATAAACCAGCCTCCGAGCGTTTCTCGCGCGATGAAAGTCGGTCGAGGAGCTTCTCGAGGTGGTAACACGCGCCAGGTTGCAAATTGATTGGCCTCGCGAGCCAGAGAACCCCAAACAAAGCAAACTAGCGGATAGGTTTCTATAGTGACAAAGGGAGAGGACGAAACATGAGCCTCTCTCTTTCTTTGAGGATCTCCATGGTGAATTAAATAAATCATGGGAAAGACCATACTCGTTGCGTGCTTCATGCCCACGGCGTCAATTTACGACTATCGTGGGTACGAAGACGCGCGGATATACCGAAATGCCACAGGTGGAAGAGACGCACGCGAGTTATCTCTCGCCTGGCTCGGTATCCTCATTAAAGAAGCCTCTCGTGGGCAAAGCTTATCAAGCCGCAGGTCAGGCTGGTGCTGCGCTGCATACTATGGCAATATTACAGGCATACCAGACTGATCTGTTAAACGATTTGAGTGCAGGCGAGACGATAGACAAAGAGACATTTGACGAGTTACGTATGACTACAGATCTGTCTCTTCGTGTCATTAAATAAACGGCTCGCGCTATCGGCCGTACTATGTCTGCTCTGGTTAACACAGAGAGGCATTTATGGCTAAATCTGTCAGGCATAAATGAGAAGGATAAAACTTTTCTTTTAAATGCCCCTGTTTCCCCATTGGGTTTATTTGGTGACACGGTTGACTCCGTTGTCACGAAATTCACTGAAGTTAAAAGCATGAGGGAATATTCCACTCTTTACAGTAGGGCTCGCCGGGGGGCGGGGCATATCATGTTACATCAGATCGCTCCGTCCCGTTGCCTTTACGAAGCCTCTCCACCTCCGCCGCCTCTGGGCTTGCGGGGGAGGGGGGGGCGGTTTCCAGCATAATGTTAAAGGCCCTCTGTCTTCAATGTTAAAGGCCCCCCGTGCAGGGTTTTTAGCATTCCCCTAAGAGGAAATAATAAAATTAATACCATTATCAGAGAGTCTGGCAGCGTGGAAACTACTGCCAGCCGTTTCTGCTTGGGTAATAAGCACAGTACACTTAGGATACAGAATCCAGTTTATTTGACGTCCTCCGCGCTTCAACGGCGTGATATTCACTTCCGTGAGACCGGAGCGAACACAAATACTGTTGCAAGAGATTCAATCTCTGTTGATGAAAGGGGCCATAGAACACGTTCCCCTCCCAGAGAGAGAGTCAGGTTATTACAGCAGATACTTCCTGGTTCCCAAAAAGGATGGGGGGGTTGCGTCCAATCTTAGATCTTCGAGCTTTAAACAAAGCAGTGAGAGCTCTCAAGTTCAAGATGCTAACGGTCAAGACGGTTGTGGCACAAATTCAACATTACGATTGGTTTGTCACAATCGATTTAAAGGACGCATATTTTCACATAGAAATATTGCCACAACACAGGAAGTTCCTGAGGTTCGCTTTTGCAGGCGAAGCATACCAGTTTCGAGTTCTTCCATTCGGCCTAGCCTTATCACCCCGCACATACACAAAATGCATGGATGCAGCACTGGCTCCATTGAGACTCCGGGGCATCCGCATTTTAAATTACATGGATGATTGGCTAATACTAGCAAAATCGCGATAGGTGGCGCTCCAACACAAAAACATTGTGTTAGCACATCTACTTTTTCTAGGGTTGAGACTCAACGCCAAGAAAAGCGTTCTTTTTCATGCCCAGAGAATGACTTATTTAGGGATAGTCTGGGATTCGATTACGATGCAGGCACATTTGTCTCCCGCACGAATCGAGGCCATTCAGCATACCCTGAGCAGAGTCAGGCTAGGCCAGGATCTCACTGTGAAATAATATCAGAGGATATTAGGGTTTATGGCATCAGCATCCACGGTGATTCCTTTGGGGCTGTTGCATATGACGCCGTTTCAGAGCCGGAGGGTTTCATCCAAGGGCCAACCCTCAAAGGCTGATTAAAGTGATGCGCCACGGGCTTCATACACTAACTATGTGGATAAGACCCCGGTTTGTTGCCTTGGGTCCCACGCTATGAGCGACTTGTCATCGCAAACCGCTAATGACAGACGCCTCCCTGACGGGCTGGGGTGCGACCTTAGATGGTCGTCCAGCTCAAGGGGAATGGGAGGGTCATCAGCTCGGTTGGCACATCAATTGCCTAGAGCTGACGGCTGTATTTCTGGCCCTGAAATATTTTCTCCGCCAAATGAGAAGCTGTCATGTCCTAGTGCGGATGGACAACACAGCGACAGTCTCATACTTAAGTCACCAGGGAGGTCGGCGCTCGCGCAATCTGAACAAGATAGCGAGGCAGATTTTTCTCTGGGCTCAGGACAAGTTCCTGTCACTCAGAACAGTGTACATCCCAGAAAACCTATATGTAGGAGCAGATTTACTGTCCAGGCAGACATTATCGACTGGGGATTGGAAACCCCACCCAGACATAGTGTCTCAGATATGGACCTGATTTTACAGAGAGAAAGTGGACCTCTTGGCCTCTTTTCAGATAGCGCAATGTCTCCTTTACTTCTCTCTGAGTTCCCCAGCCCCCCTGGGTCTGGATGCAATGGCGCACACATGGCCGGACAAACGCCTTTATGCGTTTCCTCCAGTGGCGCTGCTCCCGCAGGTTCTAGCCAGAGTTCGCCAGCAAGGCTCTTGCCTCTTTCTGATAGCACCGCGTTGGCTGAACAGAGTATGGTTTTTATAGGGATAATATCTCTCCTCAACGGCTCGCCATGGGCAAGTCTGGAGAGGAGGGGCGTTCTGTCTCATGATAATGCATCTCAGGCCCGACCTGTGGAATCTCCATGTTTGGCTCCTAAGGGTACCAACTGAGGGACACAGGTTTGTCGCCTGATGTTACTGACACTATTTTGAGTGCTAGGGTTCCTTCCACTAGAAAGAATTATGCCTTTAAATAGGGTGTCTTTGAAGCATGGTGCATGACACATAATGCAGATCCTGTTAACTGCCAGTTTGCTACAGTTCTGAGTTTTCTGCAGGAAAAGCTGTCAGCAGCTTATGCCCATCCACTCTCAGGTTTTATGTGGCCGCTTTTTCGGCTTGCCACGCTTTGGTGGACGGGGCGCCGCTCGGGAGGCATCCAACGATTGAGGCCTACAGCAAGAACTAAGATTCCTTCGTGGGACCTAGCTATAGTCCTTGAGGGTCTGGTTCAGACCTCCTTTTGAACCTCTAGAGTCAGCGTCTGATAGACTTCTGACACTAAAGATGGTTGTTCTAATGGCGTTAACTTCTTTAAAAAGAATTGGGGATATGCAGGCTCTGGCGATCTCGCCATCCTGTCTAGATTTTGCCCCAGGAATGGTGAAGTTGATTTTACATCCTTATCTTGATTACCTGCGTAAGGTTCCCTTTTGACTGCACATCCGGTCATTCTTGAGACTTTCTGCCCTCCGCCGTTCACCACGCCGGAGCAGGAGTTATACCACAGATTGTGTCCAGTCCGTGCTCTTCAGACTTATGTCCACCGCACTCCAAACTTTCATTTTGTATGCTATTAATTGTGATTAATCTTTTGACAGCCCTAGTTGTAAAAAAAATCTAACTATGTTTTATTTTAGCAACTTTAAAATATTGAGTTTGCTTAACATTTCAATCTATTCTGGGATCTTTTTGCTGCATTATTTGGTCCAAATAATCATTCTAAATTATAAAAAAATTAAAGTTTTGTATAAAATAAATGTATGTGTTGGCACAATTATATTTTCCTTCACATTTCATTTTTTTACTAGATAAAAAGGTTGTGAGAGCATGTGCAGTAACTGCTATAGGCCAGGTCTCTAACATTTGTTTAGCTGTTGAAGATTTAACAAGATGTCTGTCATAAACCTTGACTTTCTATGCTGTCTCTACTCTTGACACTTATTGGCAATGGCGCTTTAATCTTGGTTTGGTGTCAACAAACATTACAGCTCAATTCATCCTTGTCAAGCAATACATCCATATTTGTTTTTACATTAAGTCAAGTTCATGTCTGTTCTACTAGATTGTCACTATTATCACATTTACAACAGAAATGTAGGGAATGTTTTATCTGAAAAGCAGCGTTTCAATAAGAAAATCAATAAAAACTATTTGACTTGGAATGTAGGTCTGAAAGTAGTTTGAATAGCATGTGCACAAATTTAACAAAACAAACCGATATGCAATTACACAATTAATACACAGCAAAAATAAATCAAATCTGTAATGACATTCTGTTGATATGAGAATAGGTTTGTGTACAGAGTCAATGGTAATAGTGTTTTCTCTCTGATGTTCATCTAAATCTTGTGCTGTGTAAGAGATTTGGAAAATCTGTTTTTGTCTATACTTTCTGTTTTTAATATTGTATGTGCTTTAAAGCAGGAGTTCGCCCAGAAATGGAAATAATATCATCATATACTCACTCTTGTGCTGCTCTCTGTCTGTGAGACTTTTTTCTTCTGTCCAACATAAAAGGAAAAGCAGAATGTTTACAGGATTGGATAATGGACAAAAAGCACCATAAAATATCAAATGAGCCCATATGACATATTTCAAAACAGATAATTTAGGATGTTGTTTCTTTTACAGTCACCCACCATAACAGCATCTTTGTTCTCCACACAAATACCATTAGTTCACATACACTCTTAAAAATAAAGGTGCTTGCTTTACGATGCCAGAGAAGAACCATTTTTGGCTAAATGCATGGTTTAAAAAACCTTTAACATCTAAAAAAGTTTCTGTTTCTGAAAAGGTTCTTTTTAGTGAATAAGATTCTCAAAAGGTTTTTTTTTGTGCACCCATGGGCGTGCTGACCTGAAAATTAGGTGTGTGTATGCGCATTGTTGGCGCCGCGTTGCTATTTTAAAGCAACTGAAATAGACTACGCCATTGACCAACTAAAAACTGGTCTAAAGTCAATGGCACAATATTGTTTTTGCTATTTAAAGAGCAGAGTAGTAATATGTGCCTATAAATGGCACGACAACGCGTGTTTGCCTATTACACACATGGACAGCACACAAACGTTTTTAAATATAAAAATTAAAGGATTAAAATGTTAAAGATTATTATTGAGTGTCTTGGACATAAATGAGGACCGACTACTAGACATTAGAAGGTGTAAAGGGCTGCTTAACCTGTAGCCTTGTAAGTAGTTGTTTTGCTTTAAACAAATGCAAATATTGCATTTATTTTGAAATAGTTTTTTAAATGCTACCCCATGGATTTATTGTATATGATGACTTTGTACCTCTGGATATGGTAAGATGAGATCCTTTTTAAGTAATGCTTTTCAAAACACTCACGGCGCTGTCCGAGTGCTGAATCGTCTCCACCCATTTGTAAATTCTTTATGTCCTGTTTGTTACAAATAAAATATTTTCATAGTACAAACCTTTTCTTGCATATTTGTAAATTATTATTAGATATTACACTGATCATGTAGGCTATCCATTTACAGCAATTAAAAGCCTGCTAATTTTACCTCCATGACTGAAAGAAAATGACTTTAAAGAGAACCAAAGGGTTTAATACAAAAAAATAAAAATTTTAATACAAATAAAAACAACAAGATTTTTTTAACATTAATCTTAAACTTGTGGTCTTCTTCCACCATCTAAATAGGCAATCATTTAGGCGCGAGCGCAACTGGCTTTTAAAGGGGATGAGAGCTGAGACTATCATTGGTTTATTGCACATTTCGCCCAAAACACACCCATTACTCATTATGGGAATAGGAACAACCCTTTTAGACTGCACGCCAGGCGCACAAACTATTTTTCCCGTCTTTAAATTAACAAAAGTGAATTTGGACATGCCCTTTTAGTAGCCGTCCGCTTTAGACCATGCGCTTAGATTATTAAAATAGTGCCCTTAATTTCTAACAGTACATCAATTTAATAAAGGTTTAGGGGTAGGACTGCTATATTGTTACTATTGTTACACAAAAAATTTCCTTCACATTTCCATCTGTTACGTTGCATAATATTAAATAATACATTATGTATTTTTTTTAAATGTATAAAAAGGGTTTGCGTTTAGGGTAATGTTTGGGGTAGGGTGGAAACATTATAATGGTTAAAGGGAAATTATAAAGCAATCTTTATTTTATGAAAGAATTGTAAATGTTTTACATTTCATAGCTGTAAAACATAATAACAATTAATGCTACACTTCAGCATCTATTTAAATGTACAAAAAAGTATGTTTTATGTTTTTGAATGTTACGCATTAATGCTACGTATTAACAGTGAGACCAGGCTGGCATGTTTGCAAATGATTCGTGAAATTATTGTTTGGCTTTGAGTTTAACATGAGTCATTTCAACCACATTTAAAAACTTTCAGAAAATGGTCAGAATTAATAAAGATTCACTTTGCTTGTATAGGAATTGTCACGGTTAATCCGTGTCATGTCTTGTCTCTTTTCCGATTGTTATCACCTGGACATTCATTGATTAATTACCTGCCTCATCACACCTGTTTGTCATTTAGTCTGTGTATATATATACCTCTGTCTTCTGTTTGCTCACTGCTGGATCATTGTCATTGCTACCCCGTCTGTTCCCTGTCTTGGATGTTCCAGTGTTCACCATCTTATCCCTCGTGTTTTATTATTAAATGTTATTTATTTTTGAACTTTGCGTTTGCGTCCTGTCTCTCCTTCCGTGTCATGACAGAATGATCCAGCCAAACTGGACGCAGCAGGTTCACGGAGGGCGGCTCCCCCAGGAGTTTTGTCGAGGGGGAGTAGTGACATCGGGGTTCATTCCCCATCAGCCCCGATGTCTCTTGGGGACCACCGTGAGCGATCGCTCGCTCCTGCGGGCCTGCGGGAGGAGGATCGGCCCAGGCGGTCCCCCAACGGTTGAGTCGTCGTTGACGGTCCCTCGGAGGACCACCATCCTGCTCGCAGGGGGATCCGGAACGGACCACGCCCGATCATTTCCCCGGGGTGGCTACCGAGGGTCTCCGTTTCCGCGAGGGGATGGGAGATGATTTCCGGGGGCATCTGATCGTCGACGATTCCCAGGAGGGGGGTAATTCGTCTGCCTCGGTTCTCGGAGCGATTGCTCCGGTTCTCCTGGCGTCCTGTTGGTCTCATCCCGGCGGCTGCCGGCTTCGCCAGGGTCCCCAAGCCCTCCACCCCTCCCTTGGACTCTCGCTACCAGACTTTGTTTTTTGTTGTGTTTTATGTGAGTGTCTGGTAGCCACTTGTAGAGGGGAGGGTAATGTCACGGTTAATCCATGTCATGTCTTGTCTCGGTTCCGATTGTTATCACCTGGACATTCATTGATTAATTACCTGCCTCATCACACCTGTTTGTCATTTAGTCTGTGTGTATATATACCTCTGTCTTCTGTTTGCTCACTGCTGGATCATTGTCGTTACTCTCATGTCTGTTCCCCGTTTTGGATGTTCCTGTGTTTGGTTGCCTGTTACTCCTCGTGTTATTGTTTCCAGTTTTATCATTGAATGTTTAAATTTATGTTTTGAGCTCTGCGTTTGCGTCCTGTCACTCCACCTGTGTCATGACAGGAATATGATAGAGAAAGTTTGTGCCGAGAGCAGTCAATGTTATTTACCCAATATATAACTTTCTAACAGCCAATGTGATTGGCCAGCCAAGTGTATGTATACAAGTTGGATAATTCTTTGTATGATTATCCAAAAAAACCCAACAACAATAAAACCCCACCCCTATAATGCCAACGTCACAGGAGTGAAAAAAACATACCGGTGTGGTCGGAAGAATTATTACGAATTAGCCACCTTGTAAAATATGTACAAATTGCCATGCGTTGGCATTGGATTTGGTAAGAAAGTATTTTCATATTCTCAGTTGACTCACAATGAGCTGGCTGTCAAGATCTCAGATATCATCCAATGACAGTACGTCAGTACAGCTGAAATCAAAACATTTTATGAAACGTCATCAGATGAGGATATAATGGCGAATGCCATCCAAATTAAATCTTGCTTTTAATTTATGCGAACTTAACAACCAGAGGAAACTGGCTGTGCTCTTGTCTAGGAACATTGAGTAGCTCAGAAAAATAGTGTTTGATGTCTGGCTGCCCCTTGAGATGCCATTAAACCCTTGACATCAGTCAAGCTGATGCAGAGAAGACACAAAATCAGCCTGAGATGTCCAAATGTAGATCCTTTATACTGCTTCTAAAAAATGACAAAAGCCTGGTTCCTCAGTGCCCCTATATGCTCTACCCTGCAAATTTCTGTCCATCTGTCCTGGCAGCGTTCCACATCTGGTATGATAGAAGCAATCGGTGTGTGTATCTTGGTGTTTGTCTAGTCACATGTCACTCTGAATTTCCTCGTCTTGTCTCTGACAAAAGAGCTAAAGATCATAAATCTGACTGGCCCTTTGAGGAACAGGAGGATATGGTCTAGTCACTGACTCATTCGTGAGAGCGTTGCTTCCAGCTTTGACCGCAGGTCAGTGAGTCATTTGAGGTCTCGTAGGAAGGAACAGGGACAGCATGGTACACATGGTAAATCATTGCCACCTCAGCTGGGGTCAGACACATGCCAAGTGCAGAGTTGTGAGTTTTTTTTATATATATATAAAGTCTGTATGTGTCCTGGTAAGAAGAAAAGCAAGTATGGTGCATGAACAAAACACAAAACCAGGACGTTCACTACCTGGGGTGCATTTGCAGAGTCAGTGTTGTATTTTAAGAGCCGAAGGCAAACTCTGACTTAATGTCACCCACGCGCTCCTGCCCCCATTCTCCTTAAATTAAGCATTTTTTCCTGACTGAGACTCTTACGAGGACGTGAAAGTGTTTTAGGATGAATATGTGACAAGCTTACACTTGTACCTATAATGCAAAAAGATGCACGGTTAATGTTAAAAAAAATCCAATGAAAAAAAGGAATAGTATGTGCATAATGAAAATTATGACCTCATTTCCTCAACCTACTGTGTTGCCATTTTACACCCACATGAATTTTATTTCTCATGGCGTTTTTTTATATAATATCTTACATATGATCACAGTAAATGAGGACTGCTGCTGTCAATACACATCATCACAATCAGTGGCGGCTCATGACTGCTCTTCCGAGGGGCGCGAATTCAAAATATGTGTTCGGAGTGTCGTGTGTTGCTTGCGTTTTCAAAATATATGTTTGTCGCATCATTTATGGGCTTTACCCTATAAAAGAAAATCGTTATATGCATTTAAATGACCTTACACGTTATCAGTTTATTAAGCGTTTAGACTATGTGGACACACTTACTGTGCACTAAGATAAAAAAATTGGTTAACACGACCACTCGTGGTGGCTTCACTCAGAGGTTGGAGAAGACAACCTGTGGACTAAACATCAAGCCTCTGCACGATTCAGGTAAGTGGAATAAAATACATTGTAAATAAACATTATTAAAACAGATTGTAAAGTCATTCATTCAAAACTTGCTATGACCTAAGCCTAAATGACTTAATTTCTTTTTAGAATTAAGACAACCTTAGCAGGAGAGCCCCAGCAGTAACTTTCTCTCAAGCAGATGAGCAATAAGTTGCTTTGTATGAACTAGGGATGCTGCGATCAGGATTTTTGCAGGCCGATACCGATCACCGATTTGTTGTCTTCGTGATCTGCCGATACCATAACGATTTTTCAAGCTGATATGCAAGCTCTTTGATGACTGTAACTTTTAAAAATTTTTCTAGATAAAGTAATACCACAGATGTTGCCTTTGTTATATTACTTGCAGTAATTAGGTATATTATTGTTTTAATATAGAATCAAATAAATTAGCACAACAAATATTTCTTCTGCAAAGAGAAATTTAATATGCCTTTAAAAAGGCTTATGTCTGTAAAAACTAATGAAAATAAAACACTTCATAGTCTTTACTGTATGAATTAAATATACACGCATTCGTATGAAGTACAACAGTTCTTTAGTGAAGAGCAGAGAGTGATTTTATTGAAGGATGAATTAGGTTACTGCAGCTTTAAGACTTGTGGGTGGATCACCGGGTGGATCATCAAGACTATTGGTCCTCCTAGTTGTCAATCTGGAGTGTTGCGCAATTGCATTTTTTTTAAAAAGGGGAGACGGCGTTTCTTTTCTAAAATTCGAGAAAATCCTCCGCTACACCTTTAAGTGGAACATTTTTATAGCATGCTGCTTATAGCTAGTGAGAAAGATAATCTAATTGATCTACCATGCATATCCTTCAAATAACTTAACATAACAACTGAACATGTTATTTAATATGTACATCATTAATAATAATTGTAAATAATATTTAATATTTGTGAAATTATATACTTGTGAATTCATATTTGCAATGTTTATACATTACCTGTTTTTAGGTAAACAGATTATCCATCAGTGGATGTCATGCAAAAAAAATAGCCTCAAGGTCGGCTCTGTAAATACTGTAATCTGCATGTTTCCGAGCACACGTTTACCAGGACACACTAATATTAAACAGAAAAACAACATAAATCAGTGTTAAACACAAACAAATTTTAGGTAAATTAAATAAGGTTTTAATTTTCAATCAATATAAAAGAAATAAACGCAATAAAACAATGTCAGTGACGTAATAAATATGTGTAAATTTACACGCATCATTTATTAAGCATTATAAAAAATCCAGCAATATTATTAAACTTTGGTTATTTGTTATTATCCCTGCATTCAAAGTGCAGGTTGGAGCAGGAAGTTAACCCTTCTGTCGCGCAAGCGCGAGCTGGTCGCGAGGCCATTCGTACGTCATGTGAGCGCCATTTTCATCATATGACCGTTATTTCCTCAGGCACACTTCAACATTTTCTTCGCAATTAACATCATTATTAACATGTAAATAATATAATTCGTAAACATAACGTTTATGTTCATTTATAATATGGTTTTTTTTGTAATTGTTGGCTTTAAGTTAATTTTTCTGTCAGTTTGTTCGTGTTGGTAAGTAACTTAACTTTATTAACGTTACGTCAGCCTTTTGTCATGTATGTGTTGTTAGAAACTGATCAAAATACGAATTAATTCACAGATATAAATAACTTTATAGCTAATACAACTGATAAAATATATTAACTCAATTATCAAACCACTTCGCTAAGGCTTCTTGTGAATACAGGTCGTTTACATAACGTTACGTTAACTTACTCCAAGCAAGTCGGGCGGGAAGATTGATACATTTTATAACTCAAGTAACTTTAAGTTAAACAGGGGCTGGTCTAGGCTAACTTAGCTAATGTTTACCCCACCACCGCTGAGAAAAGCGGTTAACGTTACATGTTCAACGTGCCTTGCCTTTAGGATTTGCAGCTCGATTTTGGCTTGCATTGATAAACGTTACAAACAAACAAACCAAAAAAACAATGATCATATACGACAATCAATCTGTAGATCCACTAACATAAAGTTGGTTACTTACCTCTACTGATGAAACTCCTTCGTCAGCGTTGTAACTTCACATGTTGGTTTTGTTAAATCACAAGAGGCCAAAGATCGAGGTGAAAAAGAGAAATAAATCGTTCTGCGATCGTTTAACGCGATGAGACACGGAAGCCTTAAAAACCACAGGCTACTCCAGTCCAAAGATTAGTGCAGCCCTAGTGTCCGGCTTCACGTGGCTTAGCGTTAACCAGTATGACATCACAGTACTCTCGCGGTACTTCGATGTCTGCGCATGTCTGCATGAAGTCAACCACCCATGCTTGTAACTGGGGTAGCGTTTGTGCGCTCAGTGATTTAGGGTGTAACAAAACAAGATAATTACATTAATTTAATATTATCAATTAGTATTGTAATAAACCTTTTTAAATGTTTGTTAATGATTAAGTGTCATTAACAAACTCTGAATTAAAACATCAATATATATGCTACGTAAATTTTCCTTAAATCATCAAAACATCCAAATTCAATGAAAAAAACAACAACAATGTATTTAAGATGAGACACATTCAGCATTTATAATTTTTTCTCTTTTTTTTTTACTTTGTTCAAAGTTTTCTACAGTAGCCTGTTAACAGTAGACCAAAGGTATGATGATCAATTATAAATGCAATATGGTTGAAACGTCAGTAAACAAACAACAAAAAGGTAATTTCTTAATAGAATGTCTGTACATTTTTTGCTTTTGTTACATATTTCATACATCAAAATCCTTAAACGTTAATAATTATGTATTCCAACTTGTTGCAGCTTGACAAAAATGTAGCTTGAAGGAGAAGGGACAGCTGAGAAACAAAGTCCTGGTACGCAGACGACGATACTATTACACTGACAAGAGTGTAATGATGATGGAGACACAAGCCAGAGAAAGGGGGGACCAAACACCAGGCCAGAATTCTGCATGAGTCAGGTAAGCATAATGAGTTACAGCAGTGGTTCTCAACTCTGTTCATGGAGTTTCACTGCTCTGTGCATTCTGTATGTCTCTTTGATCTGACAGACTGAGGCTGCATCCAAATATCACTTTGTGCATCATATCGTGCATCATGTTCTGGATGTAAAGCATGAGACTTTTAATTGTATGGTAACATTTCTATGGTGTTCACTGCATTATTGTTATGCATTTTGTGAAACATCTGCAACATTGTGTCGTTTATTTAGGGACTACTGAATAAATAATACACTTTAATAAAGCTACATACTCAAAACAAAGAGCTTTTTTACAGGAGCAAAGAATTCTGCATCTAAAAGTTTGATATAAGCAAATGTTCATTTCAGAGTGTTCATTTTATTTACAGAAAAACTTAAAAACGTTAAATATAAATTAAAAGTAGTAAACAAAACACAAATACGTTTTGGTGCAAATTGCTGGCACTACCTGGATTGAAATTTTTACACATGCTAAGTGTGTCCCATCGGATGAATAATTCTACATGCACGCTTGGGGTCTTCACACCCACTAGAATACTTAGGCCAAATACAAAAAAAAACGTAATGTAAGTAATCTAGTGCAAAGACAACAAGTGTGAACATTTGGACACAGCCTCAGTTCAGTTCATGAAGATCTCTACTAATGAGCTGATGATTTGAATAAGGTGTGTTAAATAAGGAAGACATACAAAATGTGAATAGCAGAGGACCTCAAGGAACAATGTTTAGGTACAGTTACACTGTATAAAACATTAACTAAACAGACAAATGATTTGTCATAGCTTCAATAGACAAAAGAATGTCACCTGCATTTTAGTTTCCAGCATTTTTCCACAATGAAGCCAAACTGGAAGAAAATAAGCTTCTGCTTTGCATCTGACATCAATTCAGAAACCTGCAAAAATAATCACAAGAGAATGAAGAATGTTTCAAATATACATAGAAATAAGCTCTTAGGAGCGGCATGGTTTACAGTAAAATTATGGGGTACTCACACTATGCATACTGTATCATACCAAAGTATGTTTTACCTCCAAAGTTTGATGTGACTAGTGTGAGCGCTCCGTACCCTACTACACCTGGTCTCTGCAACAGTCCAGTTTAGTTCATGGTAGGGGGGCATATTTTGAAACAAATATTTTCAAATTATTTGCGACCCTTACAAAGACACTAATTTCCCACAGCCAGCAACAGCACAATGTTTGTCTGACATCACAATCTTACTCTTATAATAACTTTATGATTGTCAACAACTACTACTTTAGACTGAACACCAGTGGGCGGAGCCAACGATATAATGATGTGCTGTGTCTTTCTGTGGGGGAGGTCAAATGAAAATTAATCTAGCTAGTGACATCACTACTCCAGCCATTTTACATTCGTAAAAGAAGAATGCTGTCTGCGATTCACTTATGTTTCCATGATTGCAAAAACTTTTATCGAAGTACATATACAATTGTTTAAGTGTCATAATTAAAACATGCCTAAATTGGCAGTGACCCTGGCTTAAGTCAATACAAAACTCAAGTGCAAATCATGACACTCACATTAACTGTAGTTTTGCAAATTATTGTAACACCGATATCAGATATGAATTGTGTCTTATGTAAAAAGAGCAGAACAAAAAAGGAATATAGTCAAAAAAATATGATCTGTGCATTAAGATTTGCAATGTAATTGTTACGAAAAAACTTGGTTATTGCTGGAATCATGAATGATCTGAATAGGATTTGAGTTTGTTTACTTGTGAAACTTACCTGCTCCACCATTTACAGCTCCAGTGGGTGCAGATCATCATACAGATGGTTCAAGTGTGGATCCACCTAATATTCAAGGTAAAAGAGCATTTGTTCACAGCATTATAAGAAAACATATCACTAGATATTACATAATAGATGTTAATGTCTGACTCTGATCCATACGAAACAGATTTTCTGTCCTGGGACACTCGGCTAACCAGCAAGAAAGAACACAGAAGGTTAACAAGAATCTGACCTCACGTTTTGATCGAAATTATGGCATTACATTACACATTTAAGGACTGTTATTTCTCTGGCTGATTTAAAAATACCCAAAAGTTCTTAAAAAGAAGCAGCCCTGGTTATTTTGGCTTGTTAAACATAAACTATATAGACATAACTATTGCGACGCCTCCTTATAATAAACAGGTTTAAATACTTTACTTATTTCCATGAGCACAAATCTTAATGCTACAGCATATGATATTCTAGAAAAACCGTTTGATGCTAAATTTATAGCAAGAGTTTTGTCAGGGCCCTTTTCAATACCAACTTAAGAATGACCCTACAAACAAAGTAAGGTTCAAACAGAAAATTAGTGATTCAGTCTGGTGTAGAAGAACTTTGACTGGTCTGAATAAAGCCCAGACCTTAACTCAGCTAACACCTTTGATATGACTCAAAGGTTTTTAGCCAAAAACTCACCACCTAAACCTATCGATGACTTGTACAAGAAGCTGTAGTCATTTCGGAACAGAAAAAGGCACTTACAAAACTGTTGCAACAAAAATCAAAACAAAATTCTTTGTAGTGGTATTATATGGTATAGCATTTATATTTGTTTTGATTGGACATACTGGAATAAATAAACATGTTTATTAGAATGAGGCCTCCCAATACTTCTGTCTAGTGTATTTGCCACAGACAGGTTAACGCAAGCCTTAGTGTGCTTCTTTGTAAATGTGACAAATGAAAATGACCTGATCCATCATTTCCAGCTCCAGTGGGCATCCTTTATCCATCCAGACCCTCATACAGATGGTTGGAGTTTTGATTCACCTAAAGTACCATGCAAGGTAAAAGAGCATTTGTTGACATAATTAGGAAGAAAACATAAACGCATTGTTCATGGCATTTAAATACAACATAACACTGTGTAATACTACCTTTTCTGTTCAATCCATAGAGCACTCATTTTCCCTCTTGAGAGACCATGGTGTGACCTGCAAGGTCGAATGGAGAGTAAGTTGCCTAAAATAAATAAATAAATAAATGTATTTAAAATCGTCATTAGCTAAACATCAACATGTCTGAGGCAGATGCAGGTCTGATAATCTGTCCAACATTCAAAACCTCACAGTAAATCTACAGTCTTGAGTACTGTTTTAAATCAATGTATACATATGCTCATTATGAATTTTAATTAAAAATACTAAATGTATATAAAAAGCCTCAATTCAATTTTTTTTTTTGATATTGCAGCTGTAAACGAGACAATCTTGGAGTCACCTGCATTCACTGGTCCAGTTAGTCCAATTACAGATGGAGATTATAGAAGAGGATGATGTCTTTTCTCCAACATCTTTCTAGACTGATAAAAGATCTAGAAAGGCTTGAACAAAAGTTAACAGAGGGGCTTATATAGAGAATGGTAAGAACCATTTTATCCATCAAACTTTTTACCAATTATTGTAAACATAAACAATATTATAGGGCTTAATTTGTTTTAAACATTACTTCAATGTACTGTATCTGTTTAAGGTGAGCAGCTACACATAAAAGAAGAACATGGAGAATCTGCCCAGAGGTGTTAAACAGCAATGCAGCTATACAACTAAATTGATGCAGGCGGAAACAATGTGTGTATGTTATGTCCAAATGTTGTTATGTTCAAATGTTTTACAATTTACTTAAACAGGTGGACCTGTCATTATTGCATTAGTCAAGTACAACTAAGTAAGTTAAGTTTACATATCAACGTCAATAAATATATATACATAAATATCAGTTTTGACAGCAAACATAATAATGTAAAATAAAATAATAATTACAGCTTTTTAAGAAATTTACACGGGCTCAAACTATCAGTGAAATTAACTATCAAAAACCTAAAATAACCACAGACACGCGAATAAAATATCTAACGTGAACTAGCTAGTTACTGTACATACATTGCTTATTATCAACGAAATTTCTAGTTAACTGATCCCACACTCAGCATTATTAAAATGTATTATTACTACATACCTTAAACAGATGTTCCCTTAAATCGCCAGACCAGGACAGGTTTCTTTCTTGCCGTTCTTCTTTTGCATTAAGACGTCAATAAGTGCATGGTGTAGCACGAATTTAACGCAAAGACGCTCATATTAATAATATACACGATATTGACGATTAATACGGATGATTTTATCTTTGTTTGACATTCTAATCAAAGTTATATTAAGGAAACAAAGAAAACATATGACATAGTTTGTA
Organism: Misgurnus anguillicaudatus; assembly: GCF_027580225.2. Classification (NCBI taxonomy): domain Eukaryota; kingdom Metazoa; phylum Chordata; class Actinopteri; order Cypriniformes; family Cobitidae; genus Misgurnus; species Misgurnus anguillicaudatus. The sequence continues at coordinate 896,312 of NC_073343.2, read as the reverse complement.
AAATTAATTTTTCCTCATTTTTTGTAATGGTTTCTTTTAGAATGCAGCTGCAGATGAAGAATCCGTCCGTCTACCACTGAAGGAGACGCGGAAATTCCTTCCAAGATGTTCTTTGCCCGAGGAAGCATTTGATTAATTTAAAGATATTGTGTTTCTTTGTATGTTACAGAAAAACGTTGCTTTTTTGCATACACTCGTGTAAATATGCATCTTATGAATGTTTTCCTTTGTCTAATTTTAATAAATTTTACGCAATCAACTGCCTTTTTTTATTGAAAATACTGTTTTAATTGTTGTAAATGATATTTTGTAATAATATTTGTGTATAACTGTGTAGAAGATGTAGTTTAGAGCAATTTATTTTTAATGATCTTTTAATCGTCTTTTAAAGCTCTCAGAAACATCTTAGAAAGAGCTCGAATAAAGCTCTTATAAAGATCTTTTAAAGATCTAAGAAACATCTTGGAAATATCTTAGATACATCTGCTAACATCATTCTAAATATCAAGCGTCTTGAAAAGATCTTAAAAGCGTCTTCAAAACGGCTGGGCTCGTACGTCTCAGATACGTAATTCATATGGGCAAACGACCTTTATAATACGTTTTCCAGACGTAATGGAAATCTGAGTGATATCCTCGCATATACGTATCTGAGACGTACGTGTGCTATCTGGGATGTGAACCATTTGCATCATGTATTTTGTCAAAATAAGTGCCTGCTGCACATGCATCAAAACCATTTATGATGAAAGAGACGCTCACGTTCACAAAATAAACGCAAGACACTCTCTTAACAGTAAACTCTGATTACGCATGAGATTATGCGAGTATCTGGCAAACGCAAGCGTCTCTTTTATCAGAAAAGCTTTAGAGTCATCTTCAGCAGGCACTTATTTTGACAAGACACGTGATGCACATAGGATCACTCGACGCGCACATATTTTGAAATTACGAACCACACACATGACGGGCTACATACATATTGTGACGAACTTCACATTGAACACCAAAGAGGTCACCGGCCGCCAATGATCACGATGCTAAAACTTTACAGAAATATGTTTTGTATTCTTGTTTCTGTCTTCACTTATTTATTCCTCTGACAAGATTTGTCTGTAAGCTTGTATTTATCAGTCACAACCTAAAATGTTTTGGCTAATACTTGAGGTCATGATGGTATCATCAGTAATAATGTATAGAACCATTGCCAATTTGATATGCATCTATGAATTCAGGAGATATTTTGAAATGAAGTAGATGGGTCATTCTACAGAAAAGGTGGAATTCAGGTGATGGAAATCTGCTTAAATGAACGTCTTTCAAAACACCCAAAACTTCTATAATAGCGTTAATTAACTTGTCAAATCTATGAATTCGCAAAACGGGGAGCTTAATCTATGTTTAATTTTTAATACATTTTAATAAAGAATCCATGACATTGTATCTTCAATACCTGAAAAAATGAGAATATAATAATAGATAATGAATATGATAAAACTTATAAACTTAAACATTTTTCCATCTTGTTTTGTTTGTATGCTTTTATGTTGGTCAGTTAACGGAATAGTGCTTAGGAAGTACTCATTAGAGAAGACGGTAACACCAATGACGGTAACACCAATAATGGTAACACCAATGACAATTTACAGAAAAAACAAACATTTTAACAAAATGGCTGCCATTAGCCATGTGCTGTTTCATCAGAGATGTAACAATCACATACCTATTCAGTATAATGTATTTTTATGTAAAGATCTTAACACTCCCAGCTATAAAAAAGAGTAACACTAATGACATCCAAAAAATCTTATCTCAAAATTCTTAGATATATCATCACAAATAAGGTAAGATATCTCACAAACCTTTTGCCTTCCTCCACTGCACTTCTTTCACTGACCTCTTGACCCATGAAAAACATCAAATAGCTGATGCATTGTTTCAAAATAAAAGTGCTTTGGGTAGGGTAACACCAATGACATAAATTTGGGGGATAAATATTTATTTGATATTATTCATATTAATAGTGTATTTTTACCATTTCAGTCTTGTAGTAAATTCATACAGAGTTAAAGGTAAATGTAAATTTGATTTGTTTTACAAAAAAACATGGTTTTAAATAATAAGTACACAGTTCAACCTCCATGTATGATCAAAAGGACAGGGCAATTTTCAGGACCAGACATTTAAAGAAAAGTTTAAAAAAGGACAAAAAAGAAAATATAAATAAACTCTCTCATCATGTTAAGGACAGTCTATATTTATTAAATATATATCATTATGGGATTATTGGGTCAAATTAAATGATTAAGGGGTCTGCAAAAGCAAGGGACAAGCATTTCCACCTTTTTTTGTAGAATGACCCAGATAAGGTTACCCTTTGTCCAGTCTATTCCAATAACTGTCCATCAGAAGCACTAATGTGGAAAGATAAGGTTAGCAAACAGCCAGTATCATGTAATTGACTGATGGGATGTTTAGTTCACGCAAGTATCTTATCTAATCCCTTCCAGCCAAAACTTTACAGCTGCTATCTGGGTTTACCTTACAAAATGACTCCACATTTCTCTGGTTGACAGAAGGCAATACATTAAGAAGCAGTTTATGAAAGTCTGCCTATTTTCTGTACTATTATCATGGGAGGATCGTAGACAAAATGACCCATCTGTGTTTCTAATGGTTTGTTGCACACACTGGCGTGACCTCGTTCTTGGGGGTTACGTATTTTTATTTGCATATATTAGTTTGAATGGATTATCGTCAGTTTTATTACAGTCAATCACAGTAAATCACTTTAATTTTATCATGTCCACGACAGGTGTAGTAAATTTGATGAGGGCCAGTGAAAAATTGATAGGGGAATAACAAGGGATACGGCAGCCAGGTTATGTCACCGCAATTGCTTTCTATGAAACAATTAAAATATTCCTTGTATTGTGGAAAAATGAATGAAGTGGTCTGTTAAATCTGAGAGCAGCATGTGAGGTTAATGTTTATTGACAACCCCTTACCTTGCCGTATCCAGCGAATCTTCCCAATTTACATTTTCATTTCATTTAAATGAGACATGCAGTTCTTTGTGAAAAACATATTCGTCAGTTTTATATTTTGTTTAGTTTATAACTTATTTTTAGCTCATGAACATTTTGTTCATTTTGGCAAGCAGGTGCTTGTCATCCACAGTTTGTTACAAATGTTACCTTGCGCACTTTTTTCTTCACAATATGATTTGATAGCTATTAAAATGAGCTGCTGTGTTAGGCTGGTGTTTACTGGCAATTTCCATGTGTTTTCTTTTTCATCGCTTGTGTAATTTCACTGTGAACCAATCGTATAATTGAACACTGTAAAAAATCATTGTTGCCTTAATATTTTTAGTTGAATCAACTCAGATTTACAAGTCATTTTAACTTACTATTATTTAAACAAAAAAGATTTGTAACGTAAAATAAAATATAAAACTTTTGTTTAAATGTAGCTTAAATGGGTTGGTTGCAACCGCTTACCTTGAAGGAATTGATTAGATTCAATGAGTCATTTTTTTCAGTGTATTAGCCTTAATTCTAAACATATTTTTTTATAATAACTTGGCTTCTTTTATGTATGTTAACATTTTAAACAATGATAAAACATATCAACGTGTAAAATCAAATCAAATCAACAAGTAAAACAAAAAGTTTTGAGTAGACTATATCAAAAATGTAGCCCTCCAGATTATATTATCCATTGTGGTACCCCTTGCTCACGAAAAGGTTGGAGACCCAAGCGCTAGTATCACCAAGGTTGTGGGTTTAAATCCTACACTACCAGAAAAAAATGGTAAAAAATGGTCCCTAGCTGTCACTGAGGCAGTAGCCTATAAAAAAGTACACATTTTTACCCAGTTCATATTAGTACCTCAGAGGTACATATTGGTACCAAACGTATACATATCTGTAACTAAATGGTCTATATTAGGACATTTTTAAAGACCCCACATTTATTGAGCATTTTTCGGATAGTGTAGGGCAGTGGTGCACAATTTTTTCGTTGTGCGGCCCCCTTTGTGTACGGTGGCCCCCACAAATACATTTTTTGACAAATTAATGACATGAAATTTGAATTTAACAAACCCTAAAGTACAAAATGTAGTGCTGTTGGTTAGTAGCCTTAATTTTCTGAGGTTTAATTACACAGAATTAAATTAATGTATTTTATAAAAAGTCATAAAACTGAAAACCAGTTTGCGCACCACTGGTGTAGGGAACACACATACCGATAAAGTGTATAGTTTGAATGCAACTAAAATCAAATAAAAGTGTTGAATGTATTCACACACACACACAAAAAATATATGATAATGTGTCTCGCAGACAAAATACTCCTTTCCTCTTGTTTTGATCCAGAACTTAATGGATCTTGAAAAACACTGAGGTTTATTGAAATGTAAAGTGTTCCCCTCTAACAGAGTTGTTAACATAAAAGCAGAAGAAACTGTTGTGATGAATAATGACAGCAGACAACTCCACGCCGGATTCTTGCCGAAGTCAGTTGTTCCGGTGAGGATCCGGTCCTCTGTCTGGATGATAAGCACCATTGTTTTTGTTTGTCCTACTAACCAGCTGAAACTGTACTCCACTCCTTTATAGAGTTATGCTTTCTACATTTGCATTCATGTATTTGGCAGACACATTTATCCAAAACAACTTACAGTGCATGCCAGGCATTACGTGTTCCCTGGGAAACAAACCCATTACCTTAGCATAATAGCATCATGCTCTGTACTGCTGCAACCCTTCTGTTCTACACCATATGTAAATGGGAATTGTTCAAGAAACATTGCTATGTTTGTAACAGGCCTTTAATACAGAATTATATTAGACTGCTGAATCACCACTATCTGAATTCATAGGTGTTTTTTCCACACTGAAAAAAATGATTAATTGAATTTAATAATTTTTTTAAGGTAAGTGGTTGCAATCAATTTATTTATTTACGGCAGAATTGTAATTTAACCTATGCTGGGTTGTTTTAGCACAAAATGCTGGGTTATTTTAACCAATTGTTGGGTCAAATGTGACACTGGACTACAAAAGTGATAAGTCATAAGTCCCATGGGTATATTTGTACCAATAGCCAAAAATACATTTTATGAGTCAAAATGATAGATTTTTCTTTTATACCAAAAATCATTAGGATATTAAGTAAGGATCATGTTCCATGAAGATATTTTATAAACTTTTTACTGTAAATATAATTTTTTTTATTTATCATTGTAATATGTTTTTCTAAGGACTTCATTTGGACAACTTTAAAGATGAATTTATCAATATTAAAATTTTCAGTATTAAACATTTCTGAGTTGAATTGAACACCTAAAGAGTAAATGTAACATATTAAGAGTAAATTGTTGTTCAGAGTTGGAGTAACATCATGAAAGAGTTAATCATACCAGCGTTAACCCAACTCCTAGAGATGTCATTACACTCCGCCCTCAAATTTTAGTCTTCCATTTCCATGTGTCCTGGGGATTGAACGGTAAGTAAAACTCAATTATTAACACAAATTTTTTAATGCTCCTGTGATGCAATCTGTAACTTTATCCTCTCTATCATCATCTCTGTTTGACACCTAAAATTGCATTTTAAATCTTGTAGAGTTTGTTTACTCTTTCATTTAAAGTCACCATCATTGCAGTCAGTGTTTGCATTTCATTAGCTCATTTGCAGTATAAAGGACACACCTAAAAACTGCAAATTTTTGTTCGCACCTACAAAGTGGCAATTTTAACAAGCTATAATAAATTATCTGTGGGGTATTTTGAGCTTAATCTTTACATACGTACTCTGGAGACACAAAAGACTTATTTTACACATTAAAAAAAATCTCATAATATGTTAAAAATGAAAGTTTTTAAAGTCTTGAAAGTTTTCATTTAACTCTGATGAGTGTGAAGCTATATAAAAAATTGTTGAAATTAACTCTGTGAGAGTTAATATAACACTGGACTTTTTGCTGTGTAACAAACCATAAGTCAACAAAAAGCTTATTTATTCAGCTTTCCGATGCTGTAACAATGATTGTGGTCCAGGGTCACAAATATAAACATTTTTAATGTAATGTAATCCAATGGCTGGGTTTGTCTCTTTTTGACCCAACATCAAAACAACCCAGTTGTCAGGACTCTGCCTTGAAGTCTTGTTAAATTTGTATTTTGTCATGGTGGCAGAGTTCTGGCAGTCCCTGGTCTTGTGTGGAGGTTCATGCCTTGTTTTTGTGTTTGGGCATGTACCTCCGGTGTCTTGTCATTTGTCCCCGCTCCCTCGTCCTCCTGCTTATTGTTAATTATCACTTATTCCCTTCACCTGTTCCCTGCTCGTTATCTTGTTTGGTTTATTCTATTTAATGTCAGTGTATCTTTAGTTCTGTGCAGGATCATTGTGTTGTGTTGTGTTACTCGTGTTCGTGTAGTTATACAAGTCAGAGTCAGAGTCAGAGTCAGAGTCAGAGTCAGAGTCAGAGTCAGAGTCAGAGTCAGAGTCAGAGTCAGAGTCAGAGTCAGAGTCAGAGTCAAGTCAAGTTCAGTGTTATCTGTCAGTTTTATGTTTTGTACCCCATTGTGGGTTTTTGTTTTGTCAAATAAAGTGTTTTCTGTTTTCCCCGACATCGTCTGCATTTGGGTTAATCTGTTCCTGCTAATCCTGACAGAATGATCCTGCCAACACTGAACCCAGCGACGGTGTCGGGGTCCGTCGCAGCGCCTCCAGTCATGGTACTGCTGCCCATTGCTGTGCGTCCAGCCCCTTGCTGGTTGACAGAGGGGGAACGCACAGCACTCTTCAGTGCGCTCTTGAGAGCCGTCGCCAGGCCGGAGTCTGCGCAGCCAGGGCCGGAGCCCGCGCAGTCCGCGCAGCCAGGGCCGGAGCCCGCGCAGTCCGCGCAGCCAGGGCCGGAGCCCGCGCAGTCCGCGCAGCCAGGGCCGGAGCCCGCGCAGTCCGCGCAGCCAGGGCCGGAGCCCGCGCAGTCCGCGCAGCCAGGGCCGGAGCCCGCGCAGTCCGCGCAGCCAGGGCCGGAGCCCGCGCAGTCCGCGCAGCCAGGGCCGGAGCCCGCGCAGTCCGCGCAGCCAGGGCCGGAGCCCGCGCAGTCCGCGCAGCCAGGGCCGGAGCCCGCGCAGTCCGCGCAGCCAGAGCCGGAGCCCGCGCAGTCCGCGCAGCCAGAGCCGGTGCCCGCGCAGTCCGCGCAGCCAAGGTCTACGCAGTCCCAGCTGCGTCCTCACCCCAAACCCCCGTGGACTGTCTTGTATTAGTATTTTGTGGACTTCAGTGTGTTTGATAAGTTTTGTTTTGCACCTTTTGTTATTTTATAGTCTGATGTGTTCATAGTCTTGTCATGTATAGTATCTGTCATGTTCTTGTCTTGTGTGTTCCCTTTTTGGACGCCAGGTGGCGTCCTTTGAGGGAGGGCTACTGTCAGGACTCTGCCTTGAAGTCTTGTTATATTTGTATTATGTCATGGTGGCAGAGTTCTGGCAGTCCCTGGCCTTGTGTGGAGGTTCATGCCTTGTTTTTGTGTTTGGGCATGTACCTCCGGTGTCTTGTCATTTTTCCCCGCTCCCTCGTCCTCCGGCTTATTGTTAATTATCACTTATTCCCATCACCTGTTCCCCGCTCGTTATCTTGTTTGGTTTATTCTATTTAATGTCAGTGTATCTTTAGTTCTGTGCAGGATCATTGTGTTGTGTCGTGTTACTCGTGTTCGTGTAGTTATACAAGTCAGAGTCAAAGTCAAGTCAAGTTTAGTGTTATCTGTCAGTGGTTTATGTTTTGTACCCCATTGTGGGTTTTTGTTTTGTCAAATAAAGTGTTTTCTGTTTTCCCCGACATCGTCTGCATTTGGGTTCATCTGTTCCTGCTAATCCTGACACCAGTGTGGGAATTTTGTGTGAATGTTTTAAAGAAACATGTCACAGTTGCCCCCAATTTTCCATACTAAAGCAATTGGTTGCGTATAAAGTGACTTTAGTTTAAACTCAAAGGCACACAAATTCCCTTCCCAGTGTATTTTCAATAGCAAACCATTTAGGTGAAAAAGTAGCAGGCGTGTGTTGCCAAAAAACTGACAAAACTCTGTGAAATTCTCCTAGGAATATGTCCAGCTCCTAGCTGAATTCATAGCTGAATGGTAAATTCACAGAAAAACTATTTTATTCAGGAGAAAAACAGATGCTTGCTACCAGCTAGCTGTGCCTGATAAATTGTCAAACCTTGTGTGCACTTGAAGAACATATAAGTGTGCCAATGAAATTTGTGAATTTTTTTGCAGGAAAAATGCTGAGGTTAAAAATGTGTTAACACATTAGACTTTGACAGTCAGTTTTATGAGTGTGTAAAATTCTGGATCTGTCTTATCGAGATCTGATATCTGCAGTATCATCACCTGTTCTGCTCTAGCCGCTAAAGTGTTGAACTACATAAATTACTTTGCCAGAAAAAGCAGAACAAGAAGCTTCCCGAATGGTTTTACAGTGAAGCAATGGATCGGCTGACTTTGTAAAAGCATTATAGATGGAGACCAGCATTTTACAATTCGTTTTCAGCAGATCCCCTTCCAGTACCCCGACCTTTAACATTTTCACTTTTCCTTACCCACATTCGTGAACTAGCACTGCCACATAAAGCTGCACATTTTAATGGGAAACGACAGAGGCAAGCGAAGTGACTGCCTTTTCAAGGCTTGCCTGGAAGGCCTTCATTTCTTAACAACACAAGGCTCTAATTTTCCATGGAAAGGATTTGAAATGGCCGGCGCAAATGCATACAGATACATTAGTCGACAGGATTCGTTGATAAGTTGTTCAGTACTTCAGAGTGGAAAGTAAGCCATTTGACGAAACGATAACCTGGGGTGCCAGATCCCAACTATTATTTTTGACATTTGAATGTGGCACAAAAAAACTACAATTTTCGAGTAAAGTGTTAAAGATGCAGAAAAGCTTGTACGAAATGTTGGGTGAAGTGTGTCAATTGTGTACTACTAATCTTTGCAAACATAATAGGCTAAATAGTAATTTTCCTTACACAACTACGTACAAAAGATGTGGAGCGTGTGTAAAAACCAGCCTTTAAGGTGGCTAATTTATCTACAAAAACAAACGATTAGATGAAGCAATAATAAATCCCCCAAACCCAACGTCACTGGCACGAATGTGATACTAAAACGTATAAGAACGAGTTTGTATGAATTCATACAATTAGACACTGTGTGAATTGTCATAAGATTGTGTTTGTGCTAACCGCAAAGCAATTGCTCTGATAAATCACCATCTCTTTAACTTTTAGCTTGTTATCCCTGATTGAATCAGGTAGCAAACGAATAAAACAGGTTGTTTATGGGAGCTTGAAGAGAGCAACAGTAAAGGCCCCGGATATGACTGATAGTTTATAATTAAAGATAATGCTCAAGTTACCCTTAAAAGCCAGCGCAGTTTCCTTCGATGTCAGCAGTGATATAGATAATTCACCCAAGGAGCTCTTGAGAATCCTCATGTTACATTCATTCGAAAATGCTGATCAAGACAAAACTAGAGGATTTTACCGGGTTCATTTCACCCACGTCCGGATCATGTACCCCTCAGAGGACTGACTTGTACATAGGCCTGAACACATTTCGCAGGCCTGTCTCTCAATATAACATCAATCAATAGGATGTTGCACGTTCAATGTCAAGATTCTCAAGGACATGATAATTATTTAAATACCACAGCTTTATTGATTGATCCGGATGGGCACCTGCAAGGAAACTAACAATTTCCTTCACGTATGAGCGAACTGGCTTACCACTGCATCTGTATTGCTTGTAATTTTATGCTATTTAGTTTGCATGTACCATTCAAGGTTAATTTAGTTTTGCTTTTTTAAAGCCGCTCTATGCATTTTCTGAGTTTTTGTCAAACAGCGACCCCTAGAGTCGCTGGAGAATACTTGCAACTGTCGTAATTTCCCACTCTAGTACTCCGAGGATATTGACAAGGTAATGTTTCACAATTTCATACAAATATTAGGCTACTGCATAGTCTACTTAACTACAGATGATGTTAATAGGATAATAAGAAGTTTATTCCAAGTGTAGAGTGCATATAATAATAAAGTACCGCGTTTGCTAGCTTATAGCGTTTTTACATGATTGCAGCTAAATCACAAGTAAACATTACAAAATGCCATGACAAAGTTAATTGTGTATGTTGCATTATCTCATAAGATTGTTCGTTATAATGTCACTATACATGATTTTTGCTATTTATCATAATAGTTTGCAAATTGTGCATGTTTACACTATTTACAACCTCTAGGCTTATTTATGTCCTGATAATTATGTGAGATATTGACAACTGTTGTCATGATAATCGCATGACATACTACAAGCAAGAGCAACAACATACAACATAGACCGCAAACAAGTTTACAAATGTGAGATTTACTTACTAGTCCATCAACAAGATCGCCAGATCAGCATCCCTCCAGTGCTGTCTTTAAGCTCACGCCAACGAGTAAAAACTTGATCGAGTGGGACTCTTGTCCGGTTCCTAATGCTGTCAGATTCTCTTTTCCTTTTCCTACTCTCTTCGTTTAGCCTCACGTCTCAAATTTGCGCGTTCAGTTGTTGTTATAGGCTTGATCGACTTCATGCGGCGCTGCAAGAACAGACAGCCGGATGACGTCAAAGTGCCGTCTTGGATCATTCTCGCGGTACTTTGACGTCATCCGACGGTCGGTTCTTGCAGCGCAACACGAAGTCCAACAAGCCTAACGTGTGTGACGTCGTTGCCGTAAAGCAAGTCGTGATTCTCGCGAGATTTGTCAGGGGCGGTTCTCTCAAGCTTACATTGGTGGTTTTGCTAGCGGCGTCCTCCCCGAGCTTCAACAGGAGGATGATTCGCCCTACTATGACTTTGTTTACCACTGAAATAACTTTGAAGCTGTTATATTAAGGTAAAATAATAGTGCATAGTGTGTCTTTAATATTAGTTTTTATTTTAATATTATTTTAAATGTGCTATTCATTTCAGATTAGTTTTTGTTAGATTTTTTAGTTTTAGTTTAGTTAATTTTGTGAATGTATTTCTATGTAGTTTTTATATAGTTTAGTTTTACTTTTATTTTTTATAATTTAGCAGGGCGGTATGTTGCTTGTTGGGCAATATCAGTATTCTGTGTGCTATATGCCTTTTGTTTCTTCAGTGTAGATAACAAATGAGATGGAAATTTAGCTAACCATGCAGATTAAATATGTTAAAGCATACCAATACCCCAAAATAACCAATCAATGCATTTTTATTTTTAACAATTTTTTTTTTTGATGGTATACAATAAAGAACAATTTTTATCAAAATACAAGTAATTGAATTTAGTTTTCCTGTATTGATGACATGGCGTGACCTAATTCAGCCAATCTTACTCATAGATATGTATAACTAAGTATGTCTTTACCAGCTGTTATGTGTAAGTCGTCCACAATATTGGAATGGTCCTAAGCGGTATGAAACCCAGTGTTGCCAAGTTGGCGGTTTCTTGCGGAATCTGATTATTTTAAACTGTTGACATGAATGTTTTTCTCTCGGATTAAATATGGAAGGAATTTGTTCACCTGCTGTAAATATTAAGGTAATTTTATTTTATTTATGAAAGTAAAGCTTTATTTTGGAAATGGGTATTTGGGATAGATTTAATATTTATGCAAATCTGGCATCCTTGTCAAGCCTGAGAGGAAGAAAGCTTACTGTGTGGCGGCCACCGTAGCCTACTACAGTATTTTTATCAAATGTTATGTGCTGCTCTGTAGACACAAACATTTTAACTATTTACACAATACACCAAGCGTTACCGAACACAGCATTAAAAAGTTACTGTATTTAAAATGTTTTAATACTGACTTAGTACAAGATTCACAATCAAGCTACCAAAGGCTAAAAGGGTTGGATGCATCTACATGAGTGGTCGAATGTCATATCTAGTTATAAATATCTATGATTTCACTATTATGAAGTGCAATCTACAGGTGTTTCCCGAAAACAGCCACGTGCAGCATTTTTTATTTTTTGCATACACTGTAAAAAAATTCCATAGAAATTGCAGCTGGGTTGCCGGTAATTTACCGTAGATTTAAATTTATGTTTTTACTGCCAACATTTTGTTCAAAGTTAAATGAACATTAAACATTTACAAGTCTTTGTCTTTACAGAGTAAAACAAAAACAAAAAACAGCATCACGCAAAACATTCTAACAAAATCTGAAACAAAAAACATAAAAAGGTCAACCCATCCTCACCCCATGGCGTCAATATTTGACGCACTTGACCATGCGTCAATATGTGACGCGGAGGGTATACCTTTCGCGTCATTTTTTGACGAACTGGGGACTTCAATACTATTACGTCCGTTGCATTCTCTTTCCTATTTTCTTACCATTTTCGCGTCGGTTTAGGGTTAGATTTACATAATGACATCCCTACCCAAACCTAACTCTAACCCCAACGCCAGGTGACAACTAACTCTAACCCCAACGCCAGGTGACAACTGTTTAATTTCGCGTACACTGTTTAATTTCGCGTACACTGTTTAATTTTGCGTAATCTAACCCTAAACCGACGCAAAAATGGTAAGAAAATAGGAAAGAGAATGCAACGGACGTAATAGTATTGAAGTCCCCAGTTCGTCAAAAAAAGACGCGAAAGGTATACCCTCCGCGTCACATATTGACGCATGGTCAAGTGCGTCAAATATTGACGCCATGGGATGAGGATGTGTTGAAAAAGGTTGATGATGATTTCTGGTTCCCAGAATGCTTTGCATGAGGCTGTTATTGTATAGTTTTATTCTGTAAAGATAAAGACTTGTTAATATTTTAAATTTATTTAACTTTGAACAAACTCTTGCCAGTAAATAACATAAATTTAAATCTACGGTTAATTACCGGCAACCCAGCTGCAATAACATTGTAATTTCTACGGATTTCTTTTACAGTGTATATATGTATTTTTCATTAATTATTATTTAATTTCAGTTAGTTTTTCAATCACGGTAGTAAGTTTAGTTTAGTTTTAGCTTTTTAGGTTTTATTTTTATATTATTTTAGTTTACAATTTTTTTTATCAATCGTTTTCGTCATAATTTCAGTTTTAGTTTACAAAAATAACCCTGGTATCATTTCAAAAAGTACACCTTTCCAGCTATAGAGTGCATATTAATAGTTCAAAAGTACATATTGGTACCAAATGTATACATACTGTATCTAAATGGTTCATATTTGAACCTTTTTAAAGGGTACTGCCTCAGTGACAGCTTGGAACCAATTATTGACTATTTTTTTGGAAAGTGTACAGTATTAACTCTTAACTCTTAATTGACAAATTATCTCGTCAATTAAGAGAAAACATTTGCCTGAAAAAAAAAAAACGTGTTCCTGATGAGTTTTTATGATAATATGTAATTCCTCAATTATCCACTAGATTGCACTCTTGAATTTATAAATAACTGAAGCAAAATATTATTTGTTAATTTTACACAATTTATAATCTCTAACAAAATTTCTTAAAAAAAAGCAATTATTTCAGCATTTTGTGAAACTTTTGTGAAAATCACAAAAACTGCTGATGGGCAACCTAAAAAAAAAATCTGGCGGGGAATGAGTTAAGCTCCAGTGTCATGTCTACTGTATAACAAACGTTCTTCAGAGTTAAAACATGCCAACCAATTGAACAGAGTGTACATGTGTCCTGCACAACATCATTTTATCAACATCATCACATTGATCATTTAAACAGTTTTGTTTAATCAATTCAGTAATTAAAATTTTTGGTTGTGACATTTTTTGGTTGTGACATTTTTTGTGACAAATCCACCCTGTTAAAGATTGTGGATGTTTTGCATTATGCAATTAATTTCAGTTAAATTAATTTCTGCTTAGAAATGTACTTTGCCCTTACAGTACATCAATTCCGAAAAAACTGTTTAACAAGATGACCATTGTCCATGTTTAGGGCTCAGTGCAAACACCTCTTCCCCACCTCTACCTTTATTTATGTTTTGCAAATCTGCTTCATAATGAAAAGGAAGTTTAGCCGATCTAACCTTTCCCCTGATGGCAATTATTCGTTCTAATCCCAGTGCTGGAAATGTACAGTGATGATTAAAGAAAATGCAGGTCATAATGGCGACGTGCCATCATGCATAGAGGAAGGCCATCGGGGAGAGCAGGGTTGTGCCAGTTTTAGGAATAATGATAATGCGAGATGAAATAATGACTTTTCCCACCTTGTTCGTCCCTGGCAGGTAATTTTCTGGAGATTAACTCCGACCCCGAGCACAATTACCAGCAGAGAGGAGACAAAGTCCACACAGTAAAAAATTTAATTAATGGGTAGACGAGGCATCATTAGGAACATGTTGGATAGGGACCCTGGGGCGATAGGAGAGAGGCGCTTTTGGTTAAAAGCCTGAGAGGTTATCAATTTATATCCTACATATGCTGTTTTTTTTTTTTTTAGGGAGGGTGACATTTTATTATTGGAGAACTTGGAAAGATTACAGGAAATAATGGAGATTGTGGTAGGTAGTTATAAATTAGATAAAAGGTGTTTGGACATCACAAACTAATAACAACTAGTTTCACCTCTATTTTTTAAAGCAAACAACATGAATGATATGAATCTTGCATAATGCACTCACTTTTATGTGTTTTGAGCATAGGGGGAGTTAGGGGGAGGAACTGCCCCCAGACCAGATCCAAATATGATTTTGTCTGAGCTAATAATGAAATAGAAATATAAAAATTCATATTTTATTTGTCTAATATTAATACTTGAATAGATCAAATGAGTAACTTAAGGATAAAAAACTTTAAAATCATTTAAACCATATTAAAAAACCCTGAAGTCTTGGTAATCTCAAAGTATTGCAAATCAGATGCAGTGCATTGAAGCATTTCTAATTAGAATTGAATTACAGTATTCTATAAGAAAATATAATGGCTAATAACTTCCTGCGCTATTGTTGGACATTTGCATTGTTTAATGGGCCTTGTCTGACCATATTTAATAATTATATACAATATTCAATAATGTTCTATAATAACCATAATTAAGCCAAAAGCTAAGAGAGACTATATATGTGTGTGTATTGACCTACTGAATCCAGGATTGGAGCAATCTGTTAAATAATGATACACAGCATAAATGGCTGGAAAAATCTATATAGAGTAGACATCCTAGAAGTACAATTGCACAACAGGCTGTTTTTCTGTCAGAGAAAGGTAGACGTTGATTATGTAATACTGAACTATTACCGTTTTTCTGATGCATGAAAACTTAATAACAAAAATGAATTTCCTTTCCTTATTTCACCAATATGAGCTGCTTTTCAGTTTATTGGCCTTATTTACAGTGGCGGAGCCAGAGGGGTGTCCAGGGTGGCACTGGACACCCTTGACATGTCACTGGCCACCCCGTGTGCCACCCCAAATTGAATGCGCTACTTTCACTTAATCGCTATGTTTATTTTCGACGTGTGGCAGCACAGCACATTGTTAAAAACAAACATTATGAATATTAACCCTCCCTGTGGTCCTGCGGCAAACTCTTTATTTTTCAATCACTGCACAAAGAGATTACTCTGCTGATTTTGGACAAACAGATATGATTTATACATCATTTATAACGTTAAAGTGTCATTTTTTGTGTGTCTATAAAAACTGAATGGTGTGCTTTTCACAAAATTAAGAAAATATACATAATGCGCGTTCTGTTATTTCTCCATCAGTGACGTCTTTTCAAAAAAGCGTCAGAAAAATTACTGTAACTTAACGAATACTTTTCATACCATCAGAAGATAAATGTCATGTCTACATAATGCTTGGAATCTCTTTAAAATGATGTAAGTGAAGTCGTACATTGCTAATACTACATGATTTCACCGTATATGCTGGAAGTGTGGTAATTTTCTTGTGGACTGAATAAACCCTAAGATTGGCAATTCTTTACAACAAAACCCAGCACCATGTTTTCATTCTTGACGTGATCTTTATAGGCTACTGTATGATTGTTAATTCGACTGGATTGCCACATTGAACTTGAAATTTGCGCAACGCGCATATCCGATAGTGCGCGTGCACAGCCAGAGCTTAAACGACTTCATATTCGCGTCTTTTTGGCTTAAACGGACAAATGCTCATATGTCAAAATAGCTGTCTTGGTGATTTTCATACTAAACATTTGGTTACTGTACGTCTTAAACATTTTATTGCATTCGGTCTTAGCCTAACCTGTTGAAGTCTCTCTGTCATTAAAGTTAATTAAATTTCAAAAGAAAAAAGAAAACTTTTGCGTCTTCTGTATCTTCGTAAATAAAGATTAATCCAAACATCCTTTGAGTTGAGCTCTGTTATTTGAAGTAAGTTTAAGGTTTATCATGGAGTTTAGATTTCCTGATCTTTTGCTTCATTAAAGGGATAGTTCACAAAATGAAAATTCTGTCATCATTTTTACATCCTTATGTTGTTCTAAACCTGTACGAATTTCTTTTTTCTGATGAACACAAAAGAAGATATATTGATAAATGATGGTATGCACACAGCTGTAACCATTGACTTCCATAGTAGGAATAAAAACAACATAATGGAATTCAATGGATATACCATTAATTGTGTGCTTACCATCATTTATCAAAATATCCTCCTTTGTGTTTATTAAAATAAAATACAGGTTTAGAACAACATAAGGGTGAGTAAATGATGACAGAATTTTCATTTTTGGGTGAATCCCTTTAACAGACAGTTAATCAGATGTAAGAAATACAGTAGAAAGATTTAAAATTCACCCTTATTATGTTTACATCTAATGCGATCAAAAGATTCATTTATGCTTTCTTGATACATGGTTACACGTCATTTTCTTTTATGGACTACGGACCTCCTAAAGTAGCTTTGGCCACCCCCTGGCCACCCCATTAAAAAAATTCTAGTTCCGCCACTGCTTATTTACTAAGCCTGCCCACATTGCTGGCTGTTTCATACCCACCGGGTGCTGTAGTAATTCAACAGCGGTCTCGACAAAATACCTACAACAACTTTGCAGGAAGCTTGCAACCTATTAGATGATCGCTTTTACCCGCTGCCCTGTTCATGGGATGCCTCTATTCGCTTCCAGAGTGATTACCTGTCCACTGAGAGCATTTCTGGCCACATCCTCTGCTGAGATCCTGACATCATCAATTCTCTTCCAAGAGCTCCTTACAACAAACTTACATGAAATGGAACAAAGCAATCACCCATTGAGCCCCCAATGACCTCTAAGCCTTTGAACCAGATGAGGTATAGTAGTAAGGTTGAACAGATCTCAAAACACCCTTTAGATGATGTAAAGCAGACAGATCAATAGTTAATTAGTTAATAGTTCTAGTACAGTAACATGCTGGGACAAACCACATAATGCTCAAACAATTTTGGTATTACTATTATAAAAGTATATAGAGATAAACATTGCATTAAACAAATATTACTGCAAATATGCAAATTAACACAAGACTGCGGAAATAAGTACACTGTAAAAAGTAAAAGTTGGATTAACTTAAAAAGTAAATTTTTATTTTTTTCAACTTTTAAGTAAAACATTTAAGTTGATCAAGCTATAATTTATTAGATGTTACCAATTACTCTTTTTGAACCTTTTCACCATTTTTATACTTAACTCATTCCCCGTCAGCCTTTTTTTTAAAGTTGCCCCAGCATTTTTTGTGATTTTTTGGGGGAAATGGAAATTTTTCTTCTAAAAATATATAAACATACAAATATATCAAATGAAAGAACAGACCCTCTGCTTTCAAACAAACAATGAACAAGCAAACAAACTCTTTATATAACTCTTAAATATGGTTTTATTTCTTCAAAATAAAAAGTTTTTGCAAAAAGCTGAAATAATAGCATTTTTGTGAAGGAATTTTGTTAGAGACTAGATTCAGAATGATTATCAAAACATACAAAGAGTTTAAAATTAGTAAAAAAAAATTTGCTTCAGTTTTTTTATAAATTGGGTAAATTCGCCAGGATAAGGTATTACAGATTTTTCTCTTAATTGACAAGATAACTTGTCAATGGCGGGGAAAGAGTTAAAGTGATTACCAGTGTTACCAATTGAAGCATTTGTTAAAGTACAGTAGATCGACTTTTAATTTTCATAGTGTAGATTTTTGTTCTTGCATGCAAAACTTAACAAAATGTCAGGGTGTTGGTGGTTTCCAGGGCTTTGATGTGCAGTTGTTAAGGTGTTTTGAGTAATTTTAGCATATGTGGTTGTATTGATAAACTATAATAACAGAGAGGGACAAAAACCAACGCGTTTACACAATGCGTTTTCATTCAGAACACGTGAACCAGCTGAAACGAACGAGGAGATCAGTGATTACATAACGGCTACCGTAGTTGCAACATGCATTTGGAAAAGCGAGGCGCTAGAGGGCACTGTTCGTTTGAATGCGAAACACAATTTTACCACTAGATGGGGGTAAATCCTACTTATTGTCCCTTTAAAATTTTGAGTTGATTCAACTTACAAATATTAGTTGACTCAACAACTTTTTTTAAGTTAAATTAATTCAAACGTACATATTTTATGTGGTGGATAATTTGTATGAATTTGTATCATTTTTACGCTTTAGTATGATCTGCTTTCGCGCCCCTGTGACATTGAGGTTAGGGGTGGGGTTTCATTTGCTCTTTTTTGGGATAATTGTATGTTTTTGTACACTGTAAAAAATTCTTTGCTGCCTTAAAAAAATGTGTTGAATCAACTCAGATTTACAAGTCATGTCAACTTACTATTATTTATTTTGACTAGAGAGGAGTTGTTATAACTACAGATGAGTACAGGTAGTATACAACTTGTAAAATGTACAGGTAGTTGGAAAAAGTTCAGTTCATTTTTTAAGTTATAACAAGCTTTTATAAGTTGTATACTCATCTCTTCAATGATAGGCTAGTAAGTTGACATGACTTGTAAATCTGAGTTGACTCAACAAAAATATTTTTTACAGTGTTTGATTCACATTGTACACATTTCTACAAAATTGAAATGTTTTCTCATCAGTTTGAAAGCCCAGCCAGTGTCTCTGTGATATTTCAGTGCTTTGATCTTTTGGGTCCTTTATCGTAAGTTTGTTTTGTATGTCATTTTATTATCTGCCAGGTGTAAGTTAGGAACACACCTCTCCTGAACAAGCCACACAATTTGTGGTATCATTCATGTCTGTAAGATGTGTTGAAGTTAGTGAGACATGGTTAGGGATAAATTCAAATACAGACATATTTACTGTAGATAGATGAGACGGTGTAAACAAGACTGCTGTATTTCAGCTGGGTGACACTTGAATATATGCTAGGAACAGATTCAGGTGGTTGGTAATGAGGACAGTAAATGGTGACATTCTACCTAAAGGCACTTAACATCCTGAATGTCTGTCTTTCACACGGCTGTAATGAGCCCAACATCCGTAAAGCTCAATTTGTAATGGTGAAAATCCTCTATTAGCCTGTCCGCCATTCTGCCAGCCTGTTAACCTTCACAATGAGTTATGAGAAATTTGGAGATATTTGGTGGAAACAGGGCGGAACAAGATTATTAGCAGGTGATATATCTAACGCAAAGGATCAAATTTAAATGCATGGTAAAACTGCATGTACACAACAGTAAATGATTATATTTTTGTCTTTTCTGACTGTACTGTGTGTTGCGTAGTTGGCTGGATGTACCGCATCTGCTTTTTTAGTTTTTTATAAGGTTTATATACAATTATTAAGCTTATTCCTTCAAGGGAATCGTTGGCTGGACGTAGGTGATTTCAAGTTTAATGTCCATATGGGGACATTTGGTCAAATGGTGCGTTGGATTGATCATATTTATGAGTCGGTGCATATAAAAAGCATCATAAAGTCATAATCGCTAGTAAAAATCTCTACCTTTAAATCTAAGTTGGGGTTGTGTCAATTAATGACTCATGATGGAAGCACATTGGTTTTGATCACGTATCTAATTCTGAAAGGCGAGGCTATGATGTTGTTTTTATGCATTTTGTGTTGTGTTAATGAAGAAGGTTGATCAAGTCTTCTAGAATACAAAACTCATTTTAGATGGTTTATGCATTGAGAGACTTTGCTTAAATGATTCTGTGCCGATCGATGAAGACATGAAATGCACAATAACCAGACAGACTTCAGTGTTCAGTTACTGTTTAGATGTATCTGAAGAAGCTGGAATAAGCAGGAAATGCTGCAGGTGTATCGATATGTCCTGTTTCCCTTTCCTTTGGGTTTGTATTCATGCGGTATTACATGCATGCAATATGCTTATTGATCGCCGCTGTCGTCTGAATAATGTAAGATCACCTCACTTGAGAATGTTAAAGCTGTGTGTGCATTTGCTCAGAAATAAAACCTGGATCCAAAAATCAACTAATAAAGGATTTGAAAAAATATAAACCCGCAGACAGTTTGGCGACCATTTCCAGTAAACTATAGTAATGACTTTGCTTACATGATGAAATATCATACATCTCACAAGTTATTTTGGCAAAAGCCTTTTTTACCATAGTAAAATGTAGTGTATTGCATGGCTTTGGAGATGATTACATTTCAAACACAGCAACAAATGCTACTGTGCATAACTAAAGGCATATTTTTTAATGGCATGTTCAGAAAAACTTGTAACAAACAAACCAATTATTACACCCACAGAACCAACAAGTGATAAATTAAGGTTGGTGTGTGATTCTAAGCATCTCATGCTGTTTAGTACATTTAAGGAAATGTCTTGGCATCATTTCTGCTAGCAGTTATCTTAATTCGAAACTTCCACCTAACCCAGCAAGTAAAAAGCTGAAGCCGGATAATTGGGTTTAGGTTTTTAAATGAAAATTAAATGACCTTAATGATTCGATTTTAAAAGGGGCGTTGAGAGACTCTCTAGATGAATTCAGAAAGGAGCTCTTAGATTATCATACCTCACAGACTGAAGCGTCCCATCATTCCTCATGTATGGATGAATAATAGTTTTCCCACCCGTGTGGAGAGCAGGTCCACCCCACCCATCTTTACTGTATAAACCGGTTAGGATGGGAGTGTAGGTATTGAAACGCTCTGAAAGGGGCACGGCATTTAACCTTGAAATGAGGCAGTGTATCTCTTAAAAGGTCACAGCATGATGACATGTCTGCAATTCAGTTAAACACGCATTAAGGAGATTTTTCATTCGGTAGTTTAATGTATTCTTGTGGATCTCGCCTCCGAGTGCATTGCTTTAAAAATATGTAAGGAATGAATGGTTTTGTTTAAATTTTTTTTATTCCAGTTTAAACAATTATTAGTATTATGTGGTGCCACTTCATCTGAAATAAGCTCGGGAAAGCTACCAAACACATTCTGGCCTGTTTGTTTTATTATTATTTTACGTCTTCATAAACGCTTCCATGGAATGGAAACTATATAGGGGTGTCACAATTCTCTAAATCCTAGATTCGATTACATTTTCGATCCTAAGGTCGTGATTCAATTCGATTCTTGGTTTTAAATTTTTTTTAAAGACAATAAAATGTTATGCCATTATTATTTATTATTATAGTTTCGCATTAACATGCACATTGCGTGCTTTTTCTCTCATAGGGGTTTAGAGCTTGTAGAGAGAGGATTTCTTCTTGCACGCACATGGACTTAATGTGTGCGTCTTGGACTCTTAGCATCTGAAATAAATGCAGCGCGTTATGCAGCTGCACTTCTCTCTGTCTCACGTGCACGCGTTCTCGCATCTGTCCGAAGTCTAAACATAAACTAAAGTAGTAATCCTTACTTATTTGTTCAGTTTTATGCGTTTCATGCAAGCTGAAGCAAACTATCCCTTCTGTTTAAAATATAACCCGCTGCATCTTGGCGCCTCTCTCACTCTCGTGCACGTGCAGAGAGCTGCGCTCTGTCTGAAGTCAGATCACTAGGTAGTAATCCTGTTTATGATATGCATTTCAAGGAGTCGTAGCAATACATCCCTCGTGTTTAAAATGTGTTTAAAATATAAATTGCGTTCCCCTGAACCAATGTTTTTAAAGGCACCTCTGAGAGCTTTTTCCCCACTTGGCAAGCCGATCGGACGTGACATGGGGGCATGGCAGCATCGACGATCCCATTTTTTAATTCGAAGTTCGAGGTCGTGACTTAATTTCGATAGATGTAAAAAACAGTAACATGTATTAAAATTATATTAAATTATAGGCTAAAGTCACGTGACTGCAGTGACATGGATAACGTATGACACGGCTGACGTGTTATCTGGTGCGCCCCAGCTGTTTGTTTTTTTGTTCGCCAGGGCTTTGTTTACAGTCTGAGGGAGACGCACGCTGTAAGTTTGAAAAAAAACCCATCTTTGTAAACATGTTTGAGGATAACACATCATCCATGTCACTGCAGTCACGTGACTTTAGTCTCACGCATGCACTTCACAACAGACGCAGAAGAGAAGACAATGCTGAATAAAGTCGTAATTTTTTTTGGATTTTCGATGCTTCAACACTTCCTAACTGACCCACTGATGTCACATGGACTACTTTGATGATGTTTTTATTACCTTTTTACTATACCGTACATAGATTTTCAATGAAGGGTCAACAAGCTCTCGGACTAAATATAAAACATCTTAAACTGTGTTTCCGAAGATAAACGGAGGTCTTATGAGTTCGGAACGACATGAGGGTGAGTCATTAATGACATTATTTTCTTTTTTTGGGGAACTATCCCTTTAAAACTAATGCAGACTGTCACTCTTTGATCCCCTCCCCTCTTTCATAGGTCTCCCGGATTTTGGAATCCAATTGTTTACGGGTATGATGACGGCACTAACAAAACTATTATTGCTGTTAAAGACTGCCAACGCTTCTTTATTCATTCATTTGCTATCTCACGCAAAAATGATTGACAGATAAAGAACATCTTGTACATTTGGAGATTCTGCATTGCCGTTTTTGTCCCGTTGCCTGAGGTAGGAAGATCACGGCCTTTACAAAGAGCCTATCCTGTAGGTAACTTCTCAAAAATCTGTGCGCTTCTCTTTGAGGCTGCTGGCTGTGTGACCTCAATGCCACAAATCAGTATTTCTGACAGCTCCTCTATTCGATTTGTGAGACAAAGAGCTCACTGTGCCACGTGTGGGAGCGTTTGTTTGTGTGTGTGAAAGAGATGAGCCAAGCGAGATCAATGTTTTTAGTTTTTTGTGAAGCTGATCCTTTGATCAAATGCAGGGAAAACGTGCCTAGTGAACCATTACAGTCAAACAGAGCACAATGGTGGGGTTCCACAAGCAAACATCTCATTCATTCCTCCCTATAGAGAAACTGCTTATAGAATACCATGTAAACCTTTTAAGACAGGACCACCATGAGCTTGGAGGTTGTTAGGGTTATGATCTATGCTTGTATACAATCTGAGGTTTTTAAATGAATGCTTTTCATCGTGCATGTTTATTCCTTCTACAGCTAAATACGCAGATAAGTAACCACACTACCCATAATGCCCAGAAGAGGGCAGTATCGTGGATCCACCCTGTGATGTCAAACATACCGTGGAAATGAGAATCAGTGCTGATGGTGATAAAGCATTGTGAATTAAATAATCTACACATTCTCTATAAATTACGGAAGCTGAGAGCGGACATGTAATATTATTATTTTTCCTTGCTTGTTTTTTTGTGATCACGACTTAATTTTCTCATGATGTCGAGACTACAAAAGTCATTTTTTTTATTGAAGTGGACTGATGCAAATGACTCAGAAATCCATTTTTATACTAGGAATGCAGTTTGTATGAAAAACTAGTCGTTGGTAAGTAAAAGCTAGTCGTGTTTCCTGTCACAAGCTTTTATTGTGCACAAACGATAGCTGTCTGTCTCCCAGAAGTTATTCTGAAGTGTTGGATACTATTACAGTCAATATTCACTGTAAATGAGAAAGCAATCGCCACTCAGCCGGTCGCTATAATTACAGAGCTTTTCTGTCCAGAGAATCACTTTACAACACGTAAATATGATAACAGTGAGCTGAAGTGTGGATACCTTTTCATGAGAGATGTGAAAAACACTCAGCTGTATAATTCAAAGCTGAGAGCATCTCCTGTTCTGCATGCAGGGAAATGAAGAGCAGGACCTTGCAGTGCGTAATCATGTAATCTGATATCATCCTCTATCTGGATTGAGCAATTTAGATGCCGAACAATTTATGCTGTTTTCATTTTCAGATTTATACTCATGTTAAACTGTGGGGAGTGACGTGTTTTTCATTACAGGAGAAAGAGTTTCAGAAAGCTGGCTTTATCAAGTCAATCATTGAAAGAGACGTAGGCACATCTTAAATGCATTGCTGTATTTGTAAACCTCAAGTAAAATATATATGTTGCATGGGTCTCGTTGCATGTTGTTAATAGATGGGTAATGTTCTTAGAGGAATAGTTTACTAATATATTTTTGTTGCTAAAAATGCTGCTATTTTCTATGGAGAATTGTGAATGAATCTTCACACAGTTTTTTTTGTTATACAACAGTGTTTCACTCCATGTAATACTCAAAAACAGTGATGATGCAATGATGGTTTTGACAGCTTGCAGACATAGTCCATTTGTGAATGTACTCTTTCTTTCTTTCTTTCTTTCTTTCTTTTTCTGCTGATGATGTGAAAATTTGAATTACATTGTTGTATTTGTAAATCATTTTGTTTGATTTTTGCGTCCTTGGTTCTCTTCCTTTAATCTAAGTTTGTTGTATTTGTTTGTACTTTTTTCTTCCGTTCTTCCTTCCCTCTTTCTCTTTCTCTTTCCCTCCCTCTTTCTTTCTATTTTTATCTTTCTTTAAAGTTCTTTCTATCTCTTTCTTTCTTTCTTTCTTTGCTTTCTACCCCCCTTATTTTTTTCTTTCTTTCTTTCCATTTTTTTGGTAGGTCTTTGTAGACCTTTCTTTCTTTCTTTCTTTCTAGCTTGCTTGTTTCTTATCCTTCCTCTTTCTTTCCATTTTGGGCTTTCTTTGTAGATCTTTCTCTCTTGTTCTTTCTTTAATTTTTTTTATTTCTTTTTTTGTTTTCTTCCCTCCCTTTTTCTTTCTATTTTTATGTTTCTTTGTAGTTCTTTATAACTTTCTTTCTTTCTTTCTTTCTTGCTTCCTACCCTCCCTCTTTTGTTCCATTTTGGGATTTCTTTGTAGAGCTTTCTCTCTCTTGTTCTTTCTTTCATTCTTTTAATTTTCTGTCTTTCTTTTTTCTTTCTTTTTTGTTTTCTTTCCCCCCTATCTGTATCCCTCTTGCTTCCCTCCCTTTTTTATATTTTTATCTGTCTTTGTAGTTTTTTCTAACTCTTTCTTTCTTTCTTTCTTTCTTTCTTTCTTTCTTTCTTTCTTTCTTTCTTTCTTTCTTGCTTCCCTCTCTCTATCCCTCCCTCTATTATTCCTTTCTTCCTTCTTTCCTTCCTTCTTTCCTTTCTTTCTTTCTTTCTTTCTTTGCTTTCTTTCTTTCTTTCTTTCTTTCTTTCTTTCTTCCTTTCTTCTTTCTTTCCTTCCTTCTTTCCTTTCTTTCTTTCTTTCTTTCTTTGCTTTCTTTCTTTCTTTCTTTCTTTCTTTCTTTCTTTCTTTCTTTCTTTCTTTCTTTCTTTCTCTTTCTTTTTTTCTGTCTTTGTAATTCTTTCTAGCTTTTTGTCAGAATCCTGCCAGATCCTTGTTTGTATTTAAATCTAGTTTAGCATGGCAGGGTTCTGACAGTACATATGTTCTATGTGGGAGATGCGTGGTTTTAGTATTGGTTTATTCTGACCACGCATTTCCCGGGTCTCGTCACTTTTTCCCCGATCCCTTACTTGTAATGATTTCCAGGTGTATGTAATTTACTTTGTCCCTATTTATTGTCCTTGTGTTTGCTGTTCTGGGCACGTTCGTCTTGTCACATATCCTGTTGGTTTGTCGTGAGTATTTAGTAATATCTTAGTCTTAGTCTGTTTTTGTTTTGGAAAAGTTTATTGTTAGTTGTGTTAAGTTAGTGTCGTGTTTTCGTGTCTTGTTTTGCCCCCTCGTGGGTTTTGTTTTTCTGTTTTTTCCCTGTTGTTTAATAAATTCCCTTTTTGTCAACGTCTGCATTTGGGTTTGTGTCTTGTGTCTCAAAAACCCTGAAAGCTTTTTTCTTGCTTCCTCCCCTCCCTCTTTCTTTCCACTTCTCAGTTTTTTCTTTCTAGCTTTTTCTTTCTTCCTTTTTTCCTTCAATTTCTTTCTTTTGTCTTTTCTCTAGTACGACAGTATGAGAATATGTCTGTCTGTCATCAAAAATCTCTAGTCATCAATATTTTGGGTTAAAAATGCTTCCAAATGTGAAATCTGTCAACAACACTGCACTAGCGTATTGATGAACATCAGTCATGTTACCTTTTACGTCATTCTAGTTGCCTGACGCCATCTTAAGTACCTACCTCACCTGGATCTCTACACATGAACCCGAGCATTGAGAACATTGTTTGTGTACACAAACAATGTTCTTAATCCTTGAGTTCATGTGTAGAGACAGGTGATGCTTCGAGCAAAGTATCATGTTGTGTCGAGCCTTCTTAGTGTTGTAAAAATATTTTGATGCTCACAACATATTGAAGGCATAGCTTCTAGTTCTTTTGCGACCACTTCAGGGACTCAAAATGGCGGAAGACAAGTTTGAGATGTGAGTGACGTCAGCTGATATTCATGAATAGGTAATGCACATGTACTAAGCCATTGGGATTCATGGAGTCTTGTGGGGTTTTGGGGCTGATGGATCAGTTTGTCTTTACGTCATAAAGAAGGTTGATGGAGTGAGAATAGTGAGATACTGTCGATATACAGACTGACAGAGGAAGGTCATTTCTCTGTTAACTGTGGACATCCATATCCTCTCGAGTAATTAATTAACACCGTGCCAAGTATAGCAACATTATGCAAAAAAAAATCCTCCAATTGCTGGTTTCAGGTAAGCAAAACCTCGACTCGATTGTACCAATTATTCTGCCACATGCTTTGCGTGACCTCCACTGATATCCTCATTAATCAGTGAACAGCAGGAAGACTCTCTGTTTCTCATGACCCAAGGGGGGACAGTATCAGAGTCAAACAAGTTCGGCAAAGTCTGCAGGATACAGAACATGAGCTTAGTTGTTTTGAAGCACCCAGGCACTCCATAAATTAAAGCATGAGGTAATAGTAATGTGTTCAAGTCAGAGCTCATAAATACCTTTTATGTGTTTATGAAGAAGCAGTATTTTTAAATGGGTGTTTATCATGTGTGTATAAATCATTTAGAGAGGTGCATATTGTGGATTTATTGGAGGCTGCTGTCACCTGTGGTTTGTCAGTGTGGATATTCCTTCTGATGCTGTCGAAATGTGAATTACATTGTATTATTTGCAAAACAGTTTTGTTGACAGACACACATTTGAATGAATCTGGCTTTAAAAACACGGTAGTATACTGTACTTTAGTATTTACGACCGTAAACTGTAATAACATTCCTACAATAGTGTTTGTGAAACTAAATAGGCTTTATGACCAGCTGCACTACTTCCTGAACTATAGCCAGCTCCTTGTTTTCTGTCTGCCATTATTGGACAAACTGATTAATCCAGGTGTGCTTGACCTCAGTAGTCACAACAAAAATAATCAGACACACCTGGATTAATCAGTTTGTCCAATAATGGCAGACAGGAAACAAGGAGCTGGCTGAAGTTCAGGAAGTAGTGCAGCTGGGCATAAAGCCTATTTATCAATTCACTATAGTAAATATTACAGTAGACAACGATCATTTACTACACTATATTAAAATATACAACAGTTTACTATAGTAAATACTAGTATTACAGTATTTTTTATCTGGTAGTGTATGTTTGCCTTTCGAGATATTATACATTACTTTAAACTTTTTCCGACAGGATTTACTAAGCTTAGAAACAGATATTAAAGAAGCACATACAAATGTGACCGAGCTGTGTAAGTGTATGTGTGTGTGCATTTCAAAGACTCCTTGTTTTGATGACTGTGGCGTCTTTGTTCACAGAGATCAGAGTAAAAAGAACATTGAATCTCATCAGCACGCAGCTCGATCGCTCCACAGGGTCAAAGCTCTCCTGAATGTTATTAAAGAAATACACTGGCTTGGGCTCGTGGGATGCCACAAGATGATTCAATGATGCCACAATGATTTATTTGGCCATTGACTCTTTAGAGACTCGTTCAGGTGTTGTGTGTATTCGCATCGCATGCACGGGTGAACTCCAAGTGACTGCACCTGGGAGATTTTGATATCTTTTTTACCTGTGATGTGAAAATGCAAGTTCAGCGAGTTTAACTAAACATTCCACTAGTAACGATTTTTTGTACATTTTAAAGGTAACGTAGAATGTAAAACTGTATTTATCTGGACATAAATGAAAAATAAGAGTTCTGTAAATGGTAATGACATATCATGAGCCTCAAACACTTTTGTTTCTTCCTTCTTATTTAAATCTCATGCATGCAAAAGACCGCCAAAAACATGCCAATCTCAACATAACACCGACTGTGATGTTGCAGTCATGATGTACGCCCCAACATTAAATTGCACATTAAATTAATTACAATTTAACTTGTCAATCAAGAGAAAACACTTCCTGAGTTTTTCAGACAATCCGTATTTCCGCTATTATCCACCAGGTGGTGATCTAACCCAACTTATTACACGGCTCTCTGGAATGCTTGATTCTGATTGGTCAGTTGAGACATTTGCAGGTTCATTCTTTTCGAATAATAACCGCTCCAAAATAATAACGCATAGCCGGACTACTTGCACAAGTAAAATCGCTCCGCGCCAAAAAAGATCAATAAAGATTACTGTTTGTTTGGCGCCATCTTGTGACAAACACTATGGACAACCACGACAAGACACAGACAGCTTACTGAGACTGAACTTGACACACAAAAAAATACAGAATGGGCATTAAAACTTCTCAAAGACTGGCTAAAAGAGAAAAAATGGAGACAAGTATGAAGCAGAGGATCTTAATAAGGTATTGCGATCATTTTATGCATCTGTGCAAAGTTTCGCGGAAGGATAAAAATGTTAATTTATGCCAATAAACAAATATGCCAATAAAATGTTTCAAATTCATATTCATGTCCAGTTTTTTTTCTTATGTGGCAAGTAGCCGTGTAATAAGCGGGATAATGTAGAGGCAGCCGGTAGTTATTGGGAAATAAGCCCCTTCAGTGTGATACAAGACCCTCCGCTTCGCGTCGGGTCCTGATCACACTGTCGGGGCTTATTTCCCAATAACTACCGGCTGCCTCTACATTATCCCTTACTTATAAAACCAGGAAGTATCCCCTTTGGGCAAACAGTTCATACTCCGTGTATGTTTTGATGATTGCTTTGAATCTGATCTCTATCAAAAGAAAAAAAAACAATTACCTCTTGAGCTTTTTGCTCAAAATTTGATATTTTTGAAAAAAACCTACCCATAGTTAAAAGGTGATAAAAAGAGAACAAATAAAGGTAAGATGAAAAGTTTTTTTTGTTTGAAAGCAAAATGGCTGTTCTTTTATCTGATATATTGTATGTTTATATATTTAAAGAAGAAAATTTTATAGAACGCATTAAACTTTTGTGAAAATCATAAAAAATGCTTGTTCTGACTGGGAACTTTTTAAAAACCGCTGGCGGGGAAAGAGTTAGTGCTATATGCTAGCTTTTCAGCTGAAGTTTTAATTATTGCAGATCCATACTGCAAAAAAACACTTACCACTTAGAAACTCCATTTCCAATCTCTAAATAATTGATTGATTCTTAAATTCAGTACACTGTAAGCCCATACAGGTTGATTGAACTTAAAAATTTATGGAAACTTGTTGCCCTAATAAAGTTAATTTTGCCTGGTTTAAATAACAATAAATTTTAAGTGTAATGTACTAAATGTTTTAATTTCTTCCAATATTCCTGCACTCTTAACCCGGATTAGTTGACATTACTATAAATTTGTGAGGAAACCTGTTTGCATGTAACTTTAGTTTTATCACTTTAGATTACTTTGGATGTTATAAATGGTATTATAACACAAAATTAATGACTGACTTTAAGTCAATCATTGAATAAACGTGATTCTCCACAGAAACACACACAAAACTTTGTTTTTGACATACATTGTCAGTACTGTGGAGAGAAATATAATAAAATGTTCTGAACAGGGGTCATGTAAGGAAACACTGATCACTTGAACGGTGACTTCACAAAAATTATAATTTACAACAAAACAACATCAATAATATAAGAGCTTGAACCTATATGACATTTTATTAACAAATATTTGAGTAGAGAAAGTTCCGTTTTTATTTTGTGAAAAATCTCTCTCGAGACGCAGAACACATATTTTGGAAAAGGGAACACTTATTTTGAATTAGCGCCCCTCGGATGAGCAGTCACAAGCCGCCACTGGTAAATAGACACATAAAACTTTAACATATTGTATCAATGCATTCTATGGCAACTTTAATATTTATATAATTTTATATACTAATATTTGGGCGAAACATGATATTATCCAAGATTAGTTGGTAGAGCATTGTGTTTGCAGCTTAAATGTCATGGTTTTGAATAACAGGGAACAAATACTGTATTTTGATAAAAAAAAATATTGAATGTATGTTGCTTTGGATAAAATATTCTGTTAAATGCATAAATGTAAAGACTATGTAATATGTATCTAAATATTTTTATGCCTATTAGAGTATTGCATACAATGCTTATTTTATTAAAACATGCTTCCTATACAGAGTTTAAAAAAATCTTAAATTACAAGACTAGCTACCTTGAGTATGTAGACAGCGAGAACAAAGACAACACAATATACAGCAGTTGCATCTTGCTGCGTGATATTTTCTCCACAACTGGAGATCACCGGGCTCTCCATGGTTCATAATTCACACGGTAATTAATAACTTTGCAATCATCTGCAATAGCAAACATCAGCACCTTTGAT
Source organism: Misgurnus anguillicaudatus (assembly GCF_027580225.2). NCBI lineage: Eukaryota > Metazoa > Chordata > Actinopteri > Cypriniformes > Cobitidae > Misgurnus > Misgurnus anguillicaudatus. The sequence goes on along the minus strand of NC_073343.2, from coordinate 865,262 downwards.
TCGCCCAGCTTTGAGAGATTATACAATTGCATGTTCATTTCCTCCTTTCTTTTGTTCGGCCCCTCTTGAACTCCTGTCTTAAAGAGGCAAAGGTGGCAGGTAATTTTAGCCTTCCCTCCAGAGATACTAATAGATTATCTCCCAGTCGACTGATGAGGAGCATTTGCATTTAACAAGAGCAGTTGGGAGCCCAGTGCACAATACTTCAAAAAAAGACTTTATGCTGTACCAGAGAAGGGCTTGTGGGTAATTAATCACACGGAGATGTTAAGCAGTAATACAACACTAAAACAGCCAGTAAGATAAGATACGGAAAGTGTCATTCTGCACTGCGAAATAAAGCAAGGTTGTGTGACTGCATCTGTTGAACACGTCCGACGGTCCAACACTGCTGATAGTGCAACAGTTATTTAGCAGCTTTTCAAATGATGGATTAGCTCCCGCTATGCAGTGCATAAGGTGTGACTCTTGTTGGGAAGCTGAATATTAAATTCATTAATAGTAATGAATTTCACACCGAAGTCAAGAGAAACAGCTACTGACCTTCACACAAACAATGCTTATAAATGAGAAAAACTAAAACTAAGCTAAATGCACATAGTAAAATGCAACTAACCGTGTAATAGTGCATAGCTAGTATAATAAAATAAACAGGGTTATCAACTTTAAAAAGGAAGGTAAAAGATGTTGGCGTATGTTTTGCTATTAATGAGAATAGCTGTACATTTACAATAATGAATGCTTGCAAAAAACATTATATTTCTAAACATGTTCTTCACAGCGATGCTAAAAATTAACCATTTTTCAAAGTTCTTAAAATAATAATTTCTTTCTTTTTTAAAGTAAAAAAATTGGGCAAAAATGGTCCCAAGCTGTCAGTGGGGCATTAACATTTAAAGAGTCTTATGGGGCGTACACACCAAATACAAATTTAACGATCTGTGTGAGAAGATCACATACAAAGTTAATGCATAATAATGCAAAATAAATATTTTATGCGGGGTGATGCGAATGACGTGAAATTGGCCAGTGTGATTGACGCGAAAACAAACTCTATTCGTCTCAAACATGTCTTTGGGCAAGTTGAAAATATTCAACTCGAGCAAAAAATTTGCATGGCACGAAGTTAAATTCTGTAAGTAATCTAAAGTGCCAGGAACGCAATGTTTTGTTTTTGGTGTGTACGCAGCATTAGGGGCCGATCACACAGAACACATTTTTTATTATTTTCTATGGCCAGCGATCGTCGTGCGCACTGTTTATGCGCACCGAGCGCTTTGCATTTTTTGCTGACCCTCGAAAAGTGTCAGAGCAAGTGTCCTCTATTTAAAGTTTCTGCTTATATGACAGTTTCAAGAGCGCTCACGCTTTAATATTTGATTGACAGGACTGCTACCTTGGTGGTTGCTTAGCAATATAATTTTTTTATTTGAAGTCAATCAAATAAATGCTGTCCGCCTCACGTTTCCAAGCATTCAAACGCGTTCTGTGTGATCCACCCCTTAAGTATGTACAATTTAGGTACAGATACTGTATGTACAGTACACATTTGGTACCAAAATGTACTGCTTAAATACTAAGATGCATCCTTTAAAGGCGGGGTGCATGATTTTTAAAAACACTTTGTAAAAGAGAGTCCAGCCGAGTACCAAAACACAAATTTTTTGCTCATTTTTCCGTGGCATTCTCACGGATCTCCGCATATTTCTGTGGCCCTGCCTCAGACTTTCTTTTCCGTGGCATTCTCACGGATTGGTTACTCAACTGTTTTGTCCTATTTTCTTACCATTGTCGCTTCGGTTTAGATTTACATAAAATGACATCCCTACCCAAACCCAACTGGATACAACTGAGACAATTGATTAAAGTTTAGAAAATATAAAAGAATACATCAGAAAAAATAGTATAAACCAATACTTACAGTGACATACTAACGCAAACACCAAATCTAACCCTAAACCGAAGCGACAATGGTTTGAAAATAAGAAAAAGCAGTTGATTAACCAATCCGTGAGAATGCCACGGAAAAGAAAGTCCGTGGCAGGGCCAGGGAAATATGCGGAGATCCGTGAGAATTCCACGGAAAAATTAGCAAAAAATTCAGTGACTATCCCACCGAACTTTGTGAGATCATGTTGCATAGCCAATCAGCACTAAGATGCGTGTCTACTAACCAACATCATTGCCTGGGTTGATTATGTGTGGGGCGGATGTTTGTTTAGGTGATTTCAAATGTCAATATTGGCTTTCCGAGATCATGCACCCCGCCTTTAAGTTCAAAAGGAGCATTTTCTGACCACTTTTTTACTAGAAAGTACCTTTTGTACACAGACATTTTTGGAAACTTTATTTTTTAACAGTAAACCTCTTAAAAAGGTATATCGCTGGACATTCACCTATCACCATATGGACACCATAAACAAACAAGGCAGGTGCCTACTGTACTGTTTTAAAAGTGCATTTCTTTTGACTTTTTGTTTACAACGTACTACTGTATCTGTACTGTCAATTAAAATGAATGCAGTAAGCAATCAGTCACTAATTAACAATTTACATTATATTATCATAATTGATGTTGGCTTACTGTAATTCCAAATGCAAATGACATACAGCATGGCAGGTGGGAATACAATGTAAAATTTCCAAACATAATGTTGTCTGATGACATCCCGAACAGATGCTCGGCAGTGGAAACAGCTTCCCAACAAACACAAACAGCTTCTGTGAGTCTCATCAGATCTGACAAACTCAAGACTTGTTTCGACATCAAGCGCCTATACGTCTCTCTTTTTCCTTTATCTATCACAGGCACACTTGAAGAGCATCTTTCACGAGAAGAAAGTGTCATTCTGTCACACTGTGTAACCAAACCAGTAAACTAAAAGACTGGTGCCTCCACTTTAGTCTCCAAGGGTCTTTGTAAATACTTTGAACAGGAAATGAGAAATGACTTTCGTTTGGGTGCATTGTCACGCAAACCTTCAGTTCTCTAGTGCTTACACACATATTGCTCTGGTGTGACAGATACTTGCCTTTTGTATTTTAAATGTAAAATATATATTTATTTCTATACTGTATTTTGAAAGGGATCTATTTATAATTTTTTATCTCGGATGTCTCAACTGTAATTTATAACTATTTTGTCGTCATTAAGCATACTCTATTACACTTATGCAAAATAAGGGTGATACATGGTACCATGCATAATTACAAATAAACATGCTTAATAAAGACCAGCGATTTGTAATATGAGCCACTGTGGATTTCTCCCCCAAATTATGATTGCAGACAGGTGAGTGATGGCCCCAACTAGCAAGGTACGATGTTCAATAATTCATCAGGCACAGACGTACATGACTCCTTTTATAAAGATTTCCACTGTACTCGCACTGACCTGGTGAACCGGGATGTGCCGTATTTCTCCCTGAAAGCTCTGTTAAATCTGTCATGCTTTAATCTGGCCCCCAGCAGGTACCACCCTCATCTCCATCTCTCACGTCCCACATCAGATGACAAGCGGACAAATTTTAAATGAGATGTTCTTTGAAATGAGCACGTTGTCGGAGAAGCTGTGTCTTTTTTAGCTCCGCCCACCCTGCCTCCTCTCAAAGACCCACAACTCAATCACGGTTTGATGCGCTACGTGAGTAAATATGACTGGACAGATTCAGGTTGTGTAAAACAGCACTTCGGAGTTAAACGCAACAATTTACGCAGCACCATGCTGATGCGTTAATGCGTCAGAATTGCTTCAGAGCCTCGGGTTCGTCTGTTATCTCGCTGTGTTACAGGTTTTCTTCACGAATTAAGTAGGAAACAACCTCAGTGCTCCATTTAAAACTTCCCCAGGGGGCGAACGAATCACCTCACCTAGGGAACAAAGACTCTGCAATTTAACATGCCAGGCGTGTCGAAATATCACCACACTATGTGTTCTGGAACACCTGTTCAGGTGGCAATAAGGCTGTGTTATATCAGAGATGTTGTATATATGGCACTGCTATTGATAGTTTTAAATTAGGGGAACACTCCACCTGCCGGGCAAGAGAGTGCTGCACTAACCAACGTGGAGACAATCCTGCGATAAAAACCCAGAAAAGAGGAATGTGTGAATTTTGTGACATAAATGTATGTGCCTTTGTCCACAGTGAGGGAAAACAATGGCAGGCAGCCATCAATATACACTTCCAAGCCGAAAGAACAGACATTTCATCTGGAAAGGAAAGTTATTCAACTAAACAATAGCAGACAGAACAGCAGGCTGAATAGATGTCTGTACGTTAATGTAATATTATCAGTTATTTAAACGATAAACCATAGCATACATAAACGCCTTGGTGTACATGCCCCTAAGGTGCCAATCACACCAAACGCGTTTAACTCTTTCACCGCCATTGACGAGATATCTCGTCTATTAAGAGAAAACGCTTCCCCGCCAATGGCGAGATTTTCCGTCTTTCCGCAATACAGGTGGCGCCCTTCCGCAACTTTTTAAACCCGGAAGTATTGCCCTATGGCAAGCGGCTGCAAGTCCGTGTTTGTTTTAAAGATCGCTCTGAATGGGATCTCTATGAAAAGTCCGTCACAAAAATGGAATTATATCTGCCTTTTGCTCAAAATGTGGTGATTTTGCAGAAACCTACCCATATTCAAAAGCTGATTACAAAAGAACCACTGAAGGTAGGATGAAACGTTTTTTTTGTTTGAAAGCAGAGGGTCTGTTCTTTCATTTGGTATATTGCATGTTTATATATTTAAAGAAGAAAATTTTCTGGAAGGCATTAAACTTTGGTGAAAATCATGAAAAACGCTGGCGCTGGCTGGCAACTTTTTTTAAAATGCTGCCGGTGAAAGACTTAAACACTTGGAAACACAAGGCGTGCCGCAATGGCCTTTTTTAGTCACTTTAAAAAAGAGCAGTGCGGCTTTTTATGTTGCTAGGCAACCACTGAGGCAGCTGTCCTGTCAATCAAATATTGAAGGAGGTAAGAGGTGTAAACATCTGTCACCACAACGGAAGGCACGCCTCTCCCCTCTTTTAATTGGACAATGGAAATACGCAAATGTAGTGGGGCGCTTTTTTGCTCTCAGTACTCCTTTAAAAACGTGTTTGGCAGGCGGCAAAAAACCCAAACCGCACGCATAATGCTCACTGCCCATAGGAAATCATTCAAAAAAGGCAAAAAATAAACTAATAAAAACAAACGCGTTTGGTGTGATCCATCCCTAAGAGTAATAAACTTTTGCCCCGATTGAACTCTATTGCTTTTCCGTTCACGATTTTACATTTACTTTGGTGTGTAAGTGTGTATTAGTACAGTGGTTCCCAAACTTTTTCAGCGTGCGGCCCCCCTTGTGTACGGTGCGTTCCTTGGCGGCCCCCCAAAGAAAATTTGTGACAAAAAACTGTTCTAAAACTCAACATTTTAATAAAAATAAACTAATAAAAATAAACTAATAAAAACAAACGCGTTTGGTGTGATCCATCCCTAAGAGTAATAAACTTTTGCCCCGATTGAACTCTATTGCTTTTCCGTTCACGATTTTACATTTACTTTGGTGTGTAAGTGTGTATTAGTACAGTGGTTCCCAAACTTTTTCAGCGTGCGGCCCCCCTTGTGTACGGTGCGTTCCTTGGCGGCCCCCCAAAGAAAATTTGTGACAAAAAACTGTTCTAAAACTCAACATTTTAATAAAAAAAAACATTAAATTATACAAAAGTGCTTTTGGTTAGTAGCCTTATTTTCTTAGGTTTAACTACACAGATAAATTAATGTATTTCATAAAATGTCATAAAACTGGGGCCCCCCTGGCACCATCTTGCGGCCCCCAGTTTGAAAACCACTGTATTAGTACATGTTAACGATATGCAAAAGGTACAAACCCCAGAGTAAACGATGATGCGAGTTATCGTCTCCAACATAAATCTCTTTTCTTGGACTACAACAGACACACGGATTGTAGGCAACAGTTTACTTCCTGGGATTTATTATGTAGTAAAGACCGACATTATCATAATTCCTCCCGCTTGGACTCACAGCCTGTAACTCCAGTTAGCATTGCATTGTGAGTGAATCTTTCAAACATGGTAAGGCGCGTCACATTTCTGGCTGACGTCAGCGATATTCAGGCCAATCTCAACGTACAGAACACAATGCTTTTCAGATCAATGAGCTTTGTACAAAATCAGAGTGTTTGAGGAAAGCAGGATATCTGGAGCTACAAAAATGTACGGTATGGAAAATAATGTGTTTTTTAACCATAAATCACACAAACACATTGTATTATACCAAATACACAAAAATAACGTTTTTTTTAGCAATGAAAAAGGTGCACTTTAATATATTATAATACAATACAATATAATATTAATATAATCTGGACAGGGAATTTTCCACAAAATACATGTAAACATAGCCAAAGTGGAGGTCTTGCATTAATCTGTCACTTTTTAGTGAATATAAAATGTGGAATCTGGTGCTATAATCGAAAGTGCAGTTTATTCATATCTTAATTTTTCTTCTGTTAAGAGGTTATTTAAATAACCGTGGCTTAAAACAGACGGAAAATGGACCAGCTTGTGCTGCCTCTCTAAGGAGAGCCCAATTGAAACTGCTGAGTTCTTGCCTGCCAACCCCTCTGGTGGGTCACGTGACTAAAAACTATCAATAGGGGGGCAATGCAACGCTCAATATAGCAACGAAAGTCCCACCTTGCAGTTAAGGAAATAAATCATCAATCGATAAATACTGACGAGGAGGGGGTCTGTATAGATGCCAACCAGAGCACATATACAACAGCTAAAATGACTTCAGATAAAGGTGATTTTTGGCACAATTTGAAGTTATAAAGCAAAAGTTATATTACAGTTGATGTCAGGATTAATTGTTGTTGACAGAGATATCTGTCTTTCCCCAATTCAATTTTTGCTTCACCAAAAAAAAACATTCAGTTAAAATTTCATAGCATCAAAAACCTACTTCCACGGCAAGGAAGCTTTTGTGAAACAGAAAGATTTTTCAAATTTTATATATGGTTATTTATTTGTAACTTGTTTATATAAATGTATATAATGTGTAATGCATACTGTTTGTTATTTGTAAAAAATAATAAACAACTCTTATAAAATCGCTTGTGCTTCTTGCAGTTCAGATTCGCCACGATTCACAGTGAAGTGACAGTTTGTTGAAGTGAACATTAATTATTCAGGAGGACGACAGTAAGTCAAATAAAGAAGGTCAGCAGAGACAGAAAAACAACTGTGGGTGTCTGAGAAAAAAATATTGTAGCACTTAAACAGGCAGATATTTCACAACTTGAGTTGGATTTTTACACATGAAAGAAATTATAATGGTTTTGATGAGAAAGTCTAAACATTTGTTATTGTGTGATTTAACTCCTGTTGGATCAATACTGCCTGTGTCAACATATGACAAAAGATGAGCTTCCATTAGGAGCTTTAAAGTCTCACTATAGCAAATCTTTGATGAATAAGTGTGAATCTGTTCAAGGTTGTTTGCTTTTTATGACGATTTATAAATTGCTTTTACTTGATATGTAGAAGAAAAATATACACCAGGTAAGGTGTATTTTATCTTAAAAACACATAATAATCTTATTATTTTTCTTGCACACATGGAAAATTTATATTTTTGTACATGTACTGTTTATTTACATCCCTATTATGAATTTTAGCACGAGTGGATCTCTGAATTTAGGCCACCACCAGCTGTTGTTTTAATGATATAAATATTTTTTTTATGAAAGAGAAAATACAGGAAATGTGTACACAAAATGTAAACCCCCCACAATTTTCAGGACATAATGAATTCAGGCAATCGTTAGTATTTAGTGTTGATCTCTTTTGGCACTAAACACATCTTGCACTCTTTTTAGGAGACTAGGAAATTAGGATTTCATTTCATTTAGACTTTAGTGAGCCTGCTATTGCTCAAGTGTAAAGGAAAGCTCATACTAATTACTTGACACTTCAGCTTATTAATACTACATACAAATTTCCTGTATTTTCTGGTATTTCTATTCTAATAAAAATGAGAAATAATTATGTATCATCACTATATTATTGCAAGAAGAACACATCTAATGGAAGCATGGGGGTATAAGACTTTTTCACAGTACCGTATACAAATGTAGATTAAGTCTTACAGTTCATAAAATTTGTCATTTTCTTAGTTGGAAATTAGGTTTGTTAATGTGAGATCACTGATGTAATAAAATGTGCAAATTGCATTTGTTGAGGTGTAACAGTTATGCAAAATCTTCCATAGTAACAGCACAGAACACAGTCAGCATCAAAACCCAACATATTATAATCATCATCAGTGGCAGCCGGTGACTTCTTTTTCGAGGGCGCTCGATGTGAAGTTCGTCACAACATTTATGTAGCCCATCATTTGTGTGGTTCGTCATTTCAAAATATGTGTTCTGCCCGTCGAGGGATCCTATGTGTGTCACATGTTTTGTCAAAATAAGTGCATGCTGCAGACACGTTTAAAGGGTTTATGATAAAAGAGACGCTCGCGTTTGCCAGATACTCGCATAATCTCACGCGTAATCAGAGTTCACTGTTAATGGAGTGTCTTGCACGTATTTTGTGAACGTGAGCATCTTTTATATCATAAACGATTTTGACGCGTGTGCAGCAGGCACTTATTTTGACAAAACACGTGATGCACATGGTTTACATGACACAACAAACACATATTTTGAAGAAACGAGCAACACACATGACACTCCGATATTTTGACATTAAATGGTGTTGATTGGTATGTCTACAATTTTAGTAAAATAAAATCTGAATGATGAAAATAAATATAAATGAGGTCTTTGACTAAATTCTGATTGGGTGGGCAACACAGACGTTTGGGTGGACTTTGCTAACCCCTGCCCTTGCCTAGAGTCAGCACTGAGTGTGAATAAAACTTAGTCCCAGTTGAATTAAAAAAAGATTAAGAGCAACAAAATGCATGCAAGCAAAATTTTAACGAAAAAGTTTTTAAAAAGCCATTTAGTTCCATGCAAATAACCAATGATAAAGGACTAGCTTTAATACCCTTTTAATTGTTTTGCTAAGGTGAAAGTGTGTAAACATCGCTTCAGTACACAAATGCACCAGTGAGCGCGTCTCTTACGCAAATAATTCGGTAATTAAACAACGGTAGCATCCTGCTGGCAGCAAACATGCAACAATGCATTCAAAGGGGACTAAGTGAATCACAAATAATTGATCAAAGAGAGCCATGGGGTCCCGGTGTGAAGGGGAACGAGGCTCATGGTTAATTTTTGATAATGCACTGACAGCGATCCAGAGCTTTGAATGAAACTATTTCCACATTCAATGTGACGTTTATTTTCAAAAGAGCAATCTGCAAACTGTGCACAGAGTCAGTCTATATTGTACTGTAAGTGTCATGCTACATTGTTTTGTTATTTTGCTTAGTAGCATACAGATATCCAACAGACAGTACATACAGATTTCCTTGTAACACAATAAAGATGATTATAAAGACATAATACCTGCTTATATATATGGAGCTGCATTACTCTCTGACGTTTAGCTTTAACTTTAAATAAACATTATAATAGATTCCACTCTTTGGACAATTTACAATGCATTCAGTCAAAGTGCCATTACAGTCACTCTAAGACTTTATGATTTTTTTGAAAACGTGATTAAATTTATCCAAAAAGAACAGCGTGATCGTATTTCCCATGCTGTGAATATTCTAGCGGTTAGGCATGTTTTTGCAAAACAGCACACATCAAACTAATGCATTTGGGCATCTGCAAACCATAAACTGAGTAGGACGTAAGTAGGACAGTGTGAGGCTGTGTTAAGCTTTTTATTATCTCTTGCAAAAGGTTGTCCGGTATGTTTATTTCACTGTTTGCTTTTTTATGTTCTACTAAACAAATGAACTGAGCAAATGAACCTTTATATGAAATACTATAAAGTAGCTGTTGGTTTAGAGGAGGAACCAGAAGCTCATCGCAGTAGCACAGATGAGGTAAAACTCGAAATCACTGAGCATAATAAAAGTCGTAGGAATAAATCTGTCTGTCTGTCCATCCAACATTTCATCATCTTTCTGTCTGTCCATTTGTCTATTTGTTCATAGATTAATTTCTCTCTGTTTAACTGTCTGTCTATCCATCATCATCATATGTCTACACTGAAAGAAATGATTCATTGAATTTAATAAATTTTTTTAAGGTAAGTGGTTGCAATCAATTTATTTAAGCTACATTTAAACAAAAAAGTTTAGTAACGTAAAATAAAATATATAACTTTTGTTTAAATGTAGCTTAAATAAATTGATTGCAACCACTTACCTTAAAAAAATTGATTAAATTCAATGAATCATTTTTTTCAGTGTAACTGTCCATTCATCCATCCATCATTTGTCTGTCCTTACATCTATATATTTGTTAATTAATTTATTAATCTTTTCATTCCATCTGTCAATATGTCTGTCTATCTTTCTGTCTCTCTGTTCATTCAGTCATATATCTGTGCGTCTGTCTGTCAACCCACTCACAGGTCTGTCTGTCCATCCATCTGTCTGTCTGTCCATCTGCCTGCCCATCCGTCTCTCTGTTTATCAATCTGTCTTACCATTGATCATCTGTCTGTCTGTCTTTTCATTTGTCCATTCATTTATTGATTGATTAATTAATTTGTCCATCCATACATCCTTTAATCAATCCATCCATCCATCATCTGTCTTTTAATTTGTTCATTCATTCATTGCCCATATATCCATTCATCTGTCTATCTGTCTTGCAGTGTGTCTGTCTGTCTGTCTGTAAGTCTGTCTTTCATCCATCCATCTGTCATTTTGTCTGTCTATCTTTCTGTCTCAATCTGTCAATCCATTAATAATCTGTCTGTCTTTCCATTTGTCCATTCATTCATTGATTAGTTGAATCATCCATCCATCCATCCTTTAATCAATTAATCAATCCATCCATCATCTGTCTATCTTTTCGTTTGTCAATTCATTCATTCATTCGTCCATTCATCTGTCCATCTGTCTTGAAATATGTCTATTATTCTGTTTTTCTCTCCATCTATCATCTGTCTGTTTTTCAGCCTATTTTTCGGTTTATCTGTCTATAATTCTGTTTTGCTGCTATTCATCCATCCATTTGTCTGTCTGTCCATCCATCTGTCTTGCAATGTGTTTGTCTGTCTGTCTGTATAACTGTCCATCCATCCATTTGTCCAACTATCTGTACAACTGTCTCTGCATTCATTCATTCATTCATTCATTCATTCATTCATTCATTCATTCATTCATTCATTCATTCATTCATTCATTAATCTGTCTGTCTATCCTTCCGTCTATCTATCTGTCTGTCAACCCAATCTTCGGTCTGTCCATCCATCTGTCTATTAATCTGTTTTTCTATTCATTAATTATCTGTCGGTCTGTCAATCTGTCTTTCAATCTATTTGTCTGTCTGGCTGTCTATCTGGTCAGCCATCCATTCCTCCATTCATCCATCATTTCATCATCTGTCTGTGTTTCGATTTGTGTATTCGTTCACTGATTAATTTCTCTCTGATTAACTTTCTCTCTATCCATCAGCAATCATGTCTATCTATTTCCTCATTTGTTCATCAGTTTGTCTATCCATCCATCTGTCTAAACTGTCCATTCTTCCATCAATCATCTGTCTGTCCATTCATTCATTGATTAATTAATTTATTGATCCTTTCATCCATCAATTTGTCAATTTGTCTGTCTATCTTTCTGTCTCTCTATTAATTCAGTCATCTATCTGTTTGTCTGTCTGTCTGTCAACCCACTTATATGTCTATCTGTATCAATCTGTCTATCCTTTAATAATCTGTCTGTCTTTCCATTTGTCCATTCATTAATTGATTTATTTATTGAATAATCAATCAATCAGTCAGTCAGTCAGCCAATCAATCAACCAATCAATCAATCAATCAATCAATCAATCAATCGTCTGTCCGTCCGTCCGTCCGTCCGTCCGTCCGTCCGTTTGTTTGTTTGTTTGTTAATTCATTCACTCACTCACTCACTCACTCACTCACTCACTCACTCACTCACTCACTCACTCACTCACTCACTCACTCACCTATCTGTCCATTCATTTGTCCATCTGTCTTGCAATGTGTTTGTCTGTCTGTCTGTCTGTCGCTCTATCCTTCCTTCCATCTGTCTGTCTGTCAATCCATCCATTCAATATTTGTCTGTCTTTCCTTATGTCAACTTGTCTGTCTATCTTTCTGTCTATCTATCTGTCTGTTTTTTAGCCTATCTGTCTATTATTCTGTTTCGCTGCTATCCATCCATCCAGCTCTCCGTATGTCTGTCTTGCAATGTGTTTGTCTGTCTGTCTGTATACCTGTCCATTCATCCATCTGTCCATCTATCTGTACAAATGTCTCTGTATTTATTCATTCATTCGTCTGTCTGTCTATCTTTCCATCCGTCCATCCATCCATCTGCATGTGGTGCTGTCTCAATGATTGGAAGTCCTGGGGTCAGACACTGATTGGGTTTACAGTGAATGAAGGCCTTAAATGTTAAAATGAAATTTCAAATGCTAAATCGAAAAGAAAGTGACTTTGGATTTTATTTATTTTTTGCTTGCCCTGTCCTCCGGTCATAAAGTTAATAGAAAAACTATTGAATATTACAGAAGAGCAGGATGTTTTATATTCTAACACAGAGCCTGCTTGACCTTTGAGTAATACAATCAGATGTACGTGAACGAACTGTGGAGATGAGAGAACCAGAATCCAAACTTGGAGGTAATTGTGTTTTGCTGCTTATTTGCTATGCATGGCCGGAGAAATTGAAAGCAGTGCATTAAAGCATTAAAATGCTATAACTAGAGTCAGTTCTCAGTAGTGCACAGCTGGTAATGGCAGAATCTGCAGGGAGCTTCCTAAATGCTTGTACATTAAACGCCATTTTGGATCTTTTGTGATAAATTTTATAATGTCTACAACATTATGATAATGTTTCTTTTGACAGTGTGTGTTTTATACAACTCAAAAAAAGGGCAACACAGCAAATTGCTGTTTTATTGTTCAATGTCTCTCGTATCACATGGTCTCTTTAAAAATAATTTCAAATCAATATTTCATGTCCATTTGCATAAGACCACATTGTTTTGCTTCAGGGTCTTGACCCCATATAGATTTATTTTGCAATAATGACTGGCTGATTGCACATTATGCCTTATATTTTTCCTCCAGAAGACAGATTACTTCCCTAAGACCAATTAGACTATTCAATGTATCACATGACTAATTTCCAGATAGAATTAATACATTACAAAGTTTTTGTTACAGTAAGTGTCCAGGTTTTCCCCAACATACCAATGAATAGGCTAGTGTTACAAATTATTATTATTTTTTTAATGTTTGGAGGTATGAGGTCTGAGCTTTAAAAAGTGAAAAGTTGGTTTAACTTAAAAATTTACTTCAATTAGTAAAACCTACAAGGGTAAGTTTATACGGGAAATCAGGGGAAATTTCCCAATTTTCCAAGTAGGTTTTACTACTACACAAGGGAATGGATGGATATACCTTGTATATTTTTTTGTATGCTGGGTCTCTTGCATCTGCAAGGGCTTGTTATACACATATTACTTAACTCAGAAGGTTTTAAAGGGATAGTTCTCCCAAAAAATATTTTTTTCACAATTTACTCACTCTCGTGTTGTTACAACATAAATTTCTGTCTTTTGATGAACACCAAGGAAGATATTTAGAGAAAGGTTCGTAAACGAAAAGAATAGTATTCTTTTTTCCTACTATGGAAGTGAATGGGGTCCACAAATGGTTTGGTTACAAACATTTCTCTAAATATCTTCCTTTGTGTTCATCAGAACAAAGAAATGTATAAAGGTTTGAATCAACATGATAGTGAGTAAATGATGACACAATTTCATTTTTGGGTGAACAATCCCAAACAGCAGCGTTTTCCAGCGCGGACATTTGAAGCTTTTCTTCTTCTTCGGCCTTGTCCCAAATGGCGCACGAGTCCATGGAGTGTGTAAAGTCTCCACGCACTTTACCTACCCAGAAGTCCTTGCAAAAGAGCAATCAGACAACGGATGGGAGGAGTTCGCACTGATGTGCAACTTCTCTTCCTATTTCCAGCGTGACGCTCGAGTCTGTCCCAAAATACGATTCAAGTGCGCCCTCATGAACTCGCGTCAAGGGTTTCTAAGGTCTGCACTTCGTGATGTCATCAAAGTGAGGAAGTCCACAAGTCCAGAGTGTGCCATTTGGGACAGGGCCATCGACCGCTATTCTTCTTCTTCTTGTTTTATTGGTGTTGTTTAAAGGACAAGTTCGTTATTTTACACTTAGGGCGCACTCACACTATCCAAACCAAACCGCGTTCGCCTGGTTTGTTTGACAAGTGTGATCGCTCTGTTCCGCGCCCGGGCGCGGATTGGTTAATCGCGCCGCGGCCGGGTTGCAGAGGTGGGCCGAAGCCAGGGCCGGCGTCAAGGGGGGGCATTCGCGGGCAGTGCCCGCCCGAACAGGTGGTTGTGCCCCCCCTACGAAGTTTTTTATTACTTTAATATATATCAAGAATAATTAAAATAATTTAAACATTGAATGTTTCATGACTTGTAATGTAATCAAATGAGGAAAATATAGTTGATATATGTTTTCTTTAATTAAAATAGACCAGTTTCTCTGATTGGATGTATTGCCGCGTCTCACCCGTCTTACGTCTTTAGCATATTTGTGACTTGATACTAGCAACGTGTTTTTTCGCGGCATTTTATGGATCGTGTAAAATATGGATATTAGAACATTTAGAACGAACCAGCACCACCTGATTCATCTTCATGCAAACACAGACTGGCTCAAACTCAGAGATTAGAGGTCGAGGTGGAATTTACAAATCTACAGGACACTGTTTTAAGGAAGTTTCATGTTCTTACAAGCCGTCTTCAGCTATTTTAAAGGAAAGTTAGCGTTGTTTTAAATAACGTAAGCTTAAATGTGAAGTGTGGCTATAGACCGTTAACAGCATTACGACGTGATTATGGTAAAGCGGCTTTTTTTAAAGCTAGGACGCGGTGTGCACTGCGCTATGAAACCCATTCATTTCAATGGCTTGCGCCGCGCGAGGGCGGTTTGTTGTTCCGTCGAGCCAAGCGCGAGCGCATCGGAGCTCAGCTTGCGCTCACGCCGCGGTCGAAGTTCAATAGTTTTGCGCATAGTTTGTGGTCTTTTGCACTTTATACGGGAAATGAGCTGACAGTCTGTACTAGTTGTATGAGTGTGTGCTTGCTGTATTTGTTGTTTTAATGTCTTGTTTTTGCAAGTTATTGTTGCTATTGCGTGCCCCCTGTTGGAAGCCGAGTGCCCCCCTGTTAATTATGGTCTGGCGCCGGCTCTGGAACCGCTTCTTGGGCTCAGGCGCGGAAGGCTGTGGTGTGAGCGCGAAAAAAAAGGTGAAGACGTCAGTTGCGCGACCACTCACCTTCATCTGCCGCTGTAAAAACCTTTTGATGCGAGCAGCGGGGTTATGTGAATGTCCGAGCTGCGACGTGACAGATCAACTAAGCAATATGATGACATGTGAGAGGGCTGTCTGTAATCGCGCACCAAACAACTCCGAATAAACAACACAGACTTATTATTACGGTGGGTTCCAGTATTAAGACAGAGCTTTACTTCCTGCTTTTTTCAAAACAATCGCATCTTAATGACGAAAGCACGCCCGGACTCGGATCGATAAAAAGTACAGTGTGAGTGCGTGCACCTGGGGGAGTAGGGAGGGGTGACAATCGCGCTGGGGCTTGGTTTGGTTTGGATAATGTGAGTGCGCCCTTAAAGCGATGTTTTCAGATTGTTTATAATGAAATAGAACGGTTTTGACTGAAATTTCGACATATGCGGCTGCCCCGAAAATTTTCGGGTGTTTGTTGTTTCACCTCCCACCTCTACAATGGGTGTATAAGTCCACAGGAACAATCCTTCCTAAAATGCATTAAACTTTCGTTTACAAAGACGTGAAACTCACAGAGTGGTCAGGGGTGTTCACTGATGTGCTCGCACAAAGATCGCTGCAAAAGATGCTTTCCAACAGGTGTTTTACCATTCGTTGTAAACTTGTGGACCTATTTTTCCAAACGCCTCACACCTGTATATTCTTCCGCTGAGAGCTTGAATAATAGACACTCCAGCCCAGTTGGTGGCGATAATCCGCCTTTGCCAATTGCAAGAATACAAACAAAGTTCCCGGCGCGGAGTAATACCGTACCTCACAGCACATCTAATACAAGTCAATGGAGTTGGCAATAACTACGATAAAACCTGTTGGAATTTGTCTTTTTGGAGCGATTTTTGTGTGAGCATACAAGTGAACACCCCTGACCACTCGGTGAGTTTCACGTCTTTGTAAACGAAAGTTTAATGCATTTTAGGAAGGATTGTTCCAGTGCACCTTTAAACCCATTGCAGAGGTAGGTGAAACAACACCCGAAAATTCTCGCACCAGCATCATATGTCCAAATTTCAGTCAAAACCGTTCTATTTCATCATAAACAATCTGAAAACAGGGCTTGTAAAATACCGAACTTGTCCTTTAAGTGATATTACAGATATACTGCCGCCTGCTTGCATAATGCAGCAAACATCAAATACGGTCCGTGGGATTTTTTTTAGAAAGATACATATTCGGGAGAAATACAGGAAATTATTTAAACAGGATGATGGAGGGTATAATACGGGATAATACCAGGAAAAACGGGAGGGTTGCCAGGTATGCACTAGGGCATTACTCTTTAAAAATTTCTGGACCGTTAGGTACAGATATGTTATATGTATACGCAAGTTCAATAACTGTAAGTTCATCTGTGATGGCATATTGATGGTTAAATTATGAAATTCCCAGTGAACTATTCCATGAATTTCTTCTTAGTTCTTCTAAGCCTATAAGTCTGTTTGTGATGTAAACTGTTGTAATTTATTACAATGTACAAGTAAAATGTGATGTCACATCCTGTTTGATAAAAGAACCACTTACATACATTTATATACTGTCTCCCCAGTGGTCTAATCAGAGGACACAAATGGCAGAAGTTGAAAAATGTGATCTGTGAAAAGCCCATCTGCTAGACCGAATCAGCACTGTCAGCTCTGATGGAAAGGTGCAGTTAAAGGTCTTGAGAACTGGGAAACTGAAGCTCACAAAAGATGTCTCATTTATTTTGACACGACTCCAGTCGTCTAGTTCAGTCTAATTTTGGAACGGTCCCTGGCATGTACAGTATATCGTGTGCTTTACACACTATAACGCTACAATGGTTATTAAGCTTTAATCACAAGTCACAATAATTGTCTGTTTTGCGCATAAACAAGACTGTGAGCGTAATTTTCTTGCGTGTGTTTTGCAGAAAATCTGATGCATGTATCCCGGAGTGTTATTTGTGCTAATTTGTCCTGATTGTGTCTTCGAATTTGCTTATCTTTATTTAATCTGTTCTCCATGCAAAACCCAATTAATAACTGAAGTAATGTGCCTTCAGTTTTGACCTCACATTGTGTGTTTTTGCACAAAAGCAAGACATTTTACAGATTTTTTTCTGCATTATCTTGCTGTAACTGTTATTGAAATAAAAATATGAGATGTTGCTAGGAGAAGAACTTTTTAATTTCATTAATTTATTGCAGTTTACAGCCAAGTAATTTCTAGGCCTTCACCCACTTGGCATAATGAATGAAGCTGATGAAAATAATAATATTTCCGCAGTAACAAAAGCCAGTTAATCAGTCAATAAACTCAAAATTACTCACGTCATGCCAATTACGGATGTGCACTGGCCAAACGTCAAATGAATGGAGAAAAATTAATAAATAAAAGTCAGATTAAATTACCTTTATTTAATGCATCTAAATAAGTTGTTGTCTGCACACATAGCATGTATAAATTATTCAAAATTAGACTAATTTTAAGGTCTACTTAATTTCTTGCATACCATCTATGCTGATATATAATGATTTGCTCTTAGAATATTTTATATTTTTTATGAATTTGTAACTAGCTATTTTTATGCTAGGTTAATTTATGTTTGATAATATTTTCATTTGCATTCATGCATTTGCCAGATACTTTTATTCAACGTCAATGGCCGTCATTGACTTATTTTTCGAGGGCACACGATGCAAAGCTCGTCACAACATGTATTTAGCCCGTCATGTGTGTGGCTTGTCATGTAAAAAAAAGTTTTTGGCATGTCATGTAAACTTATGTCTAAATACGTGTCTGCTGCAGATGCTTTGAAGGGGTTTATGATAAAAGAGATCCTCACGTTTGCCAGATAATCTCATGTAAATAAATCTTGGTGCATTACCGATTGAGCTACAGTAACATTTTCTAATATTATCTAATCGCTCTAATAGTAAAAGAAAAAAAATCCACAATACTACGCCTTTAACATAATATATCCAATATGTCAGAATTTGTTGTCTTTTTGATCGATTCTCGAGTGTTCAGCCAAGTCAGCTTTGAGCTCCCACAAAGCTCCGACTAGATAAATATCAATAGATTTGATTACTGGAGTTATTCTCATCTGACCCCCTTCATCGTGTTCATATTTGCTTTGAACATGGAGACACTGATATTAATTTGTCAAACCCAATATCGCTGCACATGGGTGTCCTGTGGGAAATGGTGACATTTCTATAATAGATAACGAAAAGAGAAAAAAAACTGTTAAAATGTAATTGATAGGCTCTAAAAATAAGGAAAGATCTATGGATGAAAGTAGAGGATGGTATTGATTTTTGGACAACTGAAAAATGGCTTCCTCATTTTAATTGGGTCAAGAGAGGGGAGGTGAAACGACGGGCCAGCTCCTTTAATTACCATGCTTTAAAAATAAACTAGTTATGAAGTAAATGTCACCACTGACAATGTTTGACAACGTTTTGTGTTTTTCAACCTGTGTGTTATATGGTATTGATATGCATGTGCCCATGAGACTGTTTGCAGTCCCGCTGTTCTTTAAAAGCTCTCAAAACATCAATTGTTCTCTATCTGACTGCACCATATTAAAAACAGCACATATGCTAAACCGTTTTGGCACTAGTTTACAAGGCAGAGATGCATTTTTATGACCTGTAGTCTTATCACATAATTCCTCTTGTCGCTAAACAAATGACCCATAATTTTGTTAAGGTGCCTCAGCGGGAAGCCATTCCTTAGTGACCTTAAACACATCACCTACCACAATATCTCATTGATTCATTGTTTATACAATAGCAAAAATATGTGAATACTCCACTCTTAAGCACACATGGTTTGAGTCTGCTGCCCTCTCTACCCAAGGAAAATACTTTACTAGTGGATCTCTCTGCTGTTATGTTTATGTTTTTATGCAACACAAATTATTCAAAATGTGTTGAAAGTGATTGCATCTCCATTCAGAGGCTTTGCAAAGAAATTGAGTCTGGAGTTTGTGTCCTTGCTGCAATGTGTTTTTAAGAGCTAGCATTAGCATCTTCGGTATCTGAGTATCCTGATGAAAAAACTGTTTAGGTCGTCATGTGTTGTATTCATGTACTTATGCTACACTACAAAAATAATGGTTCCTAAAAAGTTTTCTGGGCTGTATGGTTCCATTAAGAATCTTTAAAGTCCCCATGAAATCAAAACTGACAATTTTATTCCCGTAGACTGTAAAAGATATGGATGTAGTGTCTAAACACAGGACGTCGGATAGACGTGCAGATCATGTCTATATTGGGTCCGTCGGTCCATGACCAATTCTGGACATCTATTTGACGTCCAAACTAGGTCCACTATTTGGATGTCCAACCATGACCCTATTTGGACGTCATATTTACGGCAACATTTGACGTTTGAACTGGGTAATTTTTTGGACGTCATTTGAACGTCATATTTACGGCAACATTTGACGTTTGAACTGGGTAATTTTTTGGACGTCATTTGAACGTCATATTTACGGCAACATTTGACGTTTGAACTGGGTAATTTTTTGGACGTCATTTGGACGTCATATTTACGGGCAACATTTAACGTTTGAACTGGGTGATTCTTTGGTCGTCATTTGGACGTCTATGACAGGCCTATGTCTATATTACATGATTAAGCCTATAAAAATTTGTTTATTTACAAATATCAGCATTATTGTACCAACATGATTAATACTTACAAATAGTCTATATTATTTATACAGTACTGTTTTTTCTGCTTTCTTGAATTATATACAAATTCATCTAAATGTACAATTTAAAATCTGTAATTAAATGTGTAGTTCGTTATACTAAAATTATATGATCAACATGAAAATATTTTTTAACATGAAAATATTGTCACATATTCTCATAATGTTGAGTTCATGGTATGAATGCATTTACCCTACAGGTAAAATTAGCTATATAGACCAAATCACTTTTTGTACCCGGCTGTAAACATTATTTTCTGTTGTAAAGTTGTGCATTTTAACATGGGGATCTATGGGAATTGACTCCCTTTTGGAGCAAGCCTCTTGCAGCCAGTCGATGAATTGCAGTTTAAGTCACTTCCGTGTTGGCTTCATCAGAGAGATCGGAAGGTTGCTCCTCGGTAATTCCACCATCTTGTGCCAATCATTCTTTGATGGCGTCAGCAAGACATCTTGGGTGGGAGCATCCGTTAACTCCGCCACCTCCAACTGTCAATCTGCTGCGAGTTCCATGTCGAAATTATTATATTTTTTTATAAATATATGTTTTTTAATAATTTATATCCAATCAACTCACGGTGGAAAACAAAAGCCACGCCCAATATCTTCCTCGTGTGATATTTTGTTTCACTATATAGTGACAAGGACTTTGACATCCACTAAAACGTTCTGTTTCAGAAAAGGTTCTTTAGACTACAAAAAGGTATAAAATAAGAGGTTCTCTGAACCTTTGACTGAAAGGTTCTTTGGGGAACCAAAAATGGTTCCTCTACTGCAAACAACTTTTTATTTTAGTGCTGGGCAAAGATGAAAAAAGCACAGTGTTTCAATTTTTCTTTTTAGACATTTAAAATGTATAATATGTTTTTGTCTCTTATCCTAAAACAGTCTGGATTTCCATGCAGTTTCTTCAACAGATTTTTCACCCTACTAGGAATGAAGTACCTCAGTCTGATTTCCTTTCTGAAAACTGTTTGTAGGATAAGAGGTGAGAGTTTAACTCAATCTGGCCTGGATCTCATCAGTTCTGACGAGCAAGTAATTGAACACTGTCTCAGCTACGTCTCTCTCTCTCTGTGTGTGTGTGTGTGTGTGTGTGTGTGTGTGCTGGTTTTGTGGTTACAAGAAAAATGAGAAAGTGAGGAAGAGGATGGAGAGAAGTTGGCCAGCTGACAGTGTCAATTTTCTTGTGGCATCGCGGTGTGAGGGGTCACCGCTCATCCAACACTTTCACTCTCTGAAAGCTACATGGCTTTGTCAGCAAGATTGTGTGGCCACCGTTGGCTGTGACAAGAAAATCCCCCTTTCATTTTTCTCTCGAAGTCCTCGCAGTCTGTTAACCTGCTTCGGATAAATGAGTCAGCTGTGCTGATTTTGGGATTTAGCGCGGCGGATTTGCATCCGCCTGTGTCAGGGTCTCTGACGTGACCTTAGTGCTAGTTGAAGGTATGAAACCTAACATTTCTTGATCAGCCCTATATGGGTGATTCTCACGAAACCATTGAAACACCACGGCACTAATGATTTTAACTTTAAAATGTGTAATATAGTAACATTAAAAAGCATCTGAATTAACACAATACTGTGTTCTACCTTGCACAATGTGTGATTTCAACATAAGAATTTAAAATTGTAAATTTTATCTCATTTTCTGCTGAAATTCTCATTACCGCAACGTGTCCGGCTGTGTTTGAACATGCGTTTTGTAGTAGTTTAATCAAATTAACACAAAAATATTAAGAAAAAAATAAATGGATGTTTTGTTAGACTACTTTAGATGACAGAAAAAATATTTACTGAATATTCATGTATAATAATAATGAAGAAAAATTTGGAAAATGATGTGTCCATGCCTGATGTTCTCATCCTCCGCAACACTTTTTGAGAACAGTTTAAGCACACATACAGAATTTTAATAAAGTTTGATTTTGAGTGACCAAGCACATGGACCAGTTACTTCAAGATGGCTACCAGGTAAGATCTTTTTTTACAGTTAATTTGAAATACTGTCTTGTCAGAATGCTTACACGACATTTTGATTATCATTACCGCAACAGATGCTTATTAAATGTTAATTTAATTAATAGAAGCATAATACTTTGATTTTAAATGCATGTGCAGAATCTCCAAATTATGCTCTTTCAGATTTGTCATGTCATTTTGAAAATATGTCAGTGTTGACTGTTGCGGTAATGAGATTTTTTAGGACTAATTTTTTAAATTATGTTACAAAAAGTGTTAAATGATAAGTAAAAGTTTTTAAATTAATGTTCCCATTTACTCCAGACTTTGTTTTTAAATGTCTGGTGGGAAAAAAAGTAAATTTAAGCAATTTTTACATTTTCATGCTTGACATTTTTAAAACCAAGTTTTTGTGAGAATCACCCATATGACGATCCAATGACAACATTTTATAAATAATTTGTTAGGTGTATGATGGTAAGCACACAATTGACGGTACGCATTGACTTCTATAGAATTTGTTTTAACTACTCACTATAAGCCCGGCTGAGTTGATTCAACTTAAAAAACATAGAGTAACCTAAAAAAAGTCTCGGATTACGTATGTAACCCTTGTTTTCTGAGAAGGGAACAAAACGCTGCGTCATGCTGTAGGTGTTCCCCATTAACGTCAGCTCTGACGCAACGTTGAAGTTCCCTCGAATAAAGCAACTCATACATATCAACATGAATTTTTTGGGTGATCTCTCCCTTTAAAGAATCAGTAATTAAATTGTCAAGGAACTAGATTTATTAGAAATGAATTACTAATATTATCTTTCTATTCCCATGAAGTTCGTTGCATGCCGTTTCATGTCTGTATTGGTTGTGCGTGTGTGGCCTGCAGTTACTTTTTTGTATGTCTTTTCTCTGGACATGCTGTCAAATCTCAATGTCATATGCTCTCTAAGGCATTTTCTCAGTCTGTGTGTGGGAAAAAACATCAGTCAAGGTTTCAAGGTGGGCTGCGTTCCCTTTTACTCCCCTCTTCTCCTCCTCCATCACTAAACTGCCACTCCTCACCTCTCCCCCTCTCTCCATGCACTTGAATAAGTGATATTAATGGGGATGACATTGGGTGAGTATCTCCTCTCAGCCGGCTGTTCCTGTCAACAACCAGTACCCAGCATTAACTGTTACAAATAATGAAATCCACATTTCTCCTCCACAACATTGCTGATAAGAGACTATTACTGCTGTAGAGGTGAATGGGTGTTGCCATTACACACACACACACACATTCACAAACTCCTATTCTGCTCCCAGTCCATATCATTAACTTTAACTGTTTGTATTTTTGCTTTGCTGAGACTTGTGGTTTATTGATTTGAACGCATAACCCTAAAATTTAAACTTTTAGTTTGTAACTCGGTCAAAATTGTTTTTGTGGTATTTCAAGCCAATATTTTTGTTGGGATTGTGGATAATAAATCGAGTGAACAAAAAACCAGGGGCTAGAAACTTATAGAGACCTCTTCTACAGGGGTAGACTTTGAAAGTAGACTTTGAAGCAACTTCTTGGCAACCAAATAAAACAACTAACTACACAAAACTAATTGTTGGGTTATTTTCCTGGTCAAGACAATTTCCTGAACTCCAAACTGAAAGTCAGAATGGGAAAGAAAGGTGATTTAATCAATTTTAAGCGTGGCATGGTTGTTGGTGCCAGACGGGTCGGTCTGAGTATGTCACAATCTGCTCAGTTACTGGGATTTTCACGCACAACCATTTCTAGGGTTTACAAAGAATGGTGTGAAAAGGGAAAACATCCAGTATGTGGCAGTAATGTGGGCGAAAATACCTTGTTGATGCTGACTGAAATAATCACTTGTTAAAACCAAGGTATGCAGCAGGGACGTGCACAGACATTTTGAGGGGCAGGGGCTCAAGTGAAATAAAGGGCACTTCTCATAATTATGTATTTTTTTCCTTTTTTAAACAAAAAAGTATATATATAAACTAGGGCTGTCAAAAAATTAATCGCGATTAATCGCATCCAAAATAAAAGTTTGTGTTTACATAACATTTGTGTGTGTACTGTGTGTAAATATTATGTATATATAAGAACACACAGAATAATATATATATTTACGAAAAATTGGTAATATTTATATATAGAATATTTATATTTCTATATTATATAAATTATATAAATGTATATACAGTATATAAATGCAAATATTTCATAAATATATACATGAATGTGTGTGTATTTATATATACATCATATTTACACACAGTACACACACATATGTTATGTAAACACAAACTTTTATTTTGGATGCGATTAATCGCGATTAATCTTTTGACAGCCCTAATATAAACGCAATTCTGACTTCCTTAAAATTTATTTAAAAAGTTTTTATTTTATCTTCCTCAAACTCACGCAATTGTTTCATTTTCAAAAGATTGCTACAAAATAATCAGTTCACACAGAAACCATGTTCTCCTTAGTATTCTAGGTTTATAGAGCAGCAAAGGAAACCATTACACAATGTGCATGTTTTGAAAACATTAAATTACAGATTCATTACAAATTTGTTAAAATGCTAAAAACAAAATTGTGACTGCTGAGTACTGCTACATGCCAATAAATGCTATATGCTAGCATTGAAGTTCTATTAGTTTGCAATTAGTTGTTAATCAAAATCTGTATTTTTGTCTGATAAGGGCTCCAAATATAAGGTCTGTTTACTAATGTGAGCTTCTGGCAATAGCATCAGAGCAAAGCTCAACATTATTATTCATCATGACCCTTTCAAATAGGGCAAAAATAGACCATTTCATTCAAATGACAAATTCTAGGCTTGTAAATAGACATGTAAAAACGTTTCTGTATAATTTTTGCACTTAATAAAGTGCCTTCTTTGTCAAAGAACAATTTAACATATTATGGCAACACATCCTTTGGCACCTTTAATCTTAGGTTTCATATTTATTAGGGTTACACATGTCAGAAACAACAAATATAGATTAGGCCTATTTTATATTTTACTTGTTGGTGATATTTTATTTGTTGGTCAGTAAAAATTCAGAAGTTAGTAAAGTACTGAAACATCAGATTTCTCCCCAATCTACTACATCACTCCAGTTAAACACATTATAGGCTACTTATTTAACAGCCATTACAAAAAACGCAAACAAAAAAGCTTACTACTGTAGTTAGCAATTATTTTATTGTTTGTCCTTTCTTATTTTATGAGCAGTCTGTTTAAACTACATACACTACACTGTTGCAAGTTTGCAACTCTTCAGGTTAATATGGGATTGTCGTGGAAAACAATGTCCCTGAATCGTTATGTGTAACAACGTGTCCCATATTTTGTGCATAAAACTGTTAAAGGCGGAGTCCACGACGTTTGAAAAACGCTTGGAAAAGAAGACGGGCCGACTACCAAAACACACGTATAGCCAATCAAATCAAATCATATGCCGGGTTGCGTATGTGTGGGGCGGGTCTATCAACAGAAGGTCCAGATTCTATTGGGGTAGGGGCGTGTTTGTTTAGGTGATTTCAAATATCAACATTGGCTTTCAAACATCATGGACTCCGCCTTTAATATAAGAATGCTTTCTTCCTCACACACTTACCGGTAGCTGCCTGCAATCATGCACATCGCGTCTCGTTCAGGCTGAGATTTGGCGCTTCTTACAAGCGCGAATGCAGCATACACGAGTAGAGACAAGACCAATCATAAAGCGAAGTACGTTAGAGAGGCGGGACTTAGGAAAGGTAAAGCCAATCATATTAGCGATGTGAGTTTTGAAGGCGGGACTCATCGTTAACCGTTTGTGTACCACAAATAGCGCTATTTTTCTTTTTATAAGAGTTTAAATCTCATTTAAATGATTCCTGAATAAATTCATGGTAAATTAAATAAGTAACAAGTAAAAAACACAAGAAACAGACAGACATTAGTTGTTATATGAATAAAGATCATATTATTTAAAAAAATAAATAAAAAAGCACCCCAGAAAAAAGGGCACTTTTTCTCCAGGAATAAAAAGGGCAGGTGCTCAAGCCCCCTTTGATGTCTATGTGTGCACGTGCCTGGTATGCAGCAAAGCATTTGTGAAGCCACAACACGTACAACCTTGAGGCAGATGGGCTACAAGCAGAAGACCCCACCGGGTACCACTCATCTTCACTACAAATAGGAAAAGAGGCTACAATTTGCACGAGCTCACCAAAATTGGACAATTGAAGACTGGAAAAATGTTGCCTGGTCTGATGAGTCTCGATTTCTGTTGAGACATTCAGATGGTTAAGTCAGAATTTGTCGTAAACAGAATGAGAACATGGATCCATCAGGCTGGTGGTGGTGGTGTAATGGTGTGGGGAATGTTTTCTTGGCACCCTTTAAGCCCCTTAGTTCCAATTGGGCATCGTTTAAATGCCACAGCCTACCTTAGCATTGTTTCTGACCATGTCCATCCCTTTATGACCACTGGAGCTTCGTGCCCTGGATGTGCATCCCACAAATCTCCATCAACTGCAAGATGCTATCTTATCAATATGGGCCAACATTTCTAAAGAATGCTTTCAGCACCTTATTGAATCAATGCCACGTAAAATTGAGGCATATCTAAAAGGCGAAAGAGGGTCAAACACAGTATTAGTATGGTGTTCCTAATAATCCTTTAGGTGAGTGTATGCATCTAATATCTGTCCTCCAGTTTTTTAAAGACTTTTCAACATTGTCTCAAAAAATACTGTTCAGGTTAATATAGGGCTCAAAGTCTGCATTTAAAAGTCAATTAAGATCCTATAAGTAAGAAAAAAATGAATGAGATCCCTTTCATATCCCATTTGAATATTTCTAAATAAATTGAATATTATTAAATGGATAGCAAATCAGTTTCACTTGAAGGAAAATAAATCTCAGAAATGTAATTTCACATGTTTTCTGTTTAGATAAGAGATGTTAGAAATTGTTCAAATTTACCATTATAACAAATTCTGTAATCAAACGTTAGATATTTCAGTACGGATGCATTGCATTTCTTATAATGTTTTCCAAGAAAAAAATCATCTAAACTATTTAGTTTTATACCCATACTGTATATCAACATACTGTATTTGTAGAAACTAAATGAGACCTATTTATATCTCTCGAGTCAAAAACAACCTCAGGGTGGAATAAGAAACATCAATAGCCGTGTTTGCACTATCGGGCTTCAAGCGGGCGTGCCAGTGCCTGCCGAGGCCTGGGGCGTTTGCATTGTCACTTCCGGGGCATGATCGTGCTTCACTGGGGCTTCGTTGGTGCTTAAGGCCCGGCTTTTCTGGCCCGCCGAAATCGTTGGGCCAGATCGGGCTTCTCGGGGCTAGGGGAGTGGTAAAGGTCAAAGGCGGAGTTTATCTGAACTCTGGCAAGATGCGCATCCATCTGTCTGCAGATTTAAAACTTTAAAAATAACCGGGATCACCAGTAATTTACTGTTTCACGGAAGATGACTGCTATGTTTGTACTTCGGACTGAAGAAAATGATCTGCATATGTAAAAAACAAACACGCGTTACAACGCCGAACTCGCCATGCTAAGGATCCGGCGCACACCGCTACCGGTTCGGGAGAAGTTTATAAAGTTTCGGGCACAGAACAAAGTGTTTAAAGTGCAACAGTGCTGAGAAATGAAAGATGTGTGTTGAATCATCATTTCATCGTCCATCACTCCATGTATTAAAGCGATCGAGTCAAGATGGTATCTACAGTCGGTGAGTTAACATGCTACATAACGTTTGCATACAAAACACTTAAAATACAAATACAATTGCTACATTACGTTTGCATACAAAACACTTAAAATACAAATAACGATTGCAGAAGTGTCTTACATGGGTGTTTTTTGTGTTATAGTGTCATCTCTGTTAAATTTTTTAGTCAGCCCTTAGAAAAAGTAACCATGGTTTTATTATAGTCATAGCCATGCTTTCTGGTATTTTGGAGATTAATTAAACTCTTATATGAATGTAGCAAACTTTATATGTCGGTATACTGTATGTGTATTTACAAACCCTTTATACAAAACGTCACATGTGCTGCTTTCTTTTGTGTCCGTTTTACAGAAAAATGCCAACGTAAAGCTTTCAGTTTGTCATCCAGGAGTTTTTATTTTGTATATGAGAGATGATACAGCAACAGATGAAAGAGCAGGAGATGAAACGAAGATGATGATGATGATGAGACGACAGGAGCCATGGATGTTGAAATCCGTCCGGAGAAGATGTCTTTAAATACACCTGTCTGTGCACTAATATAAACTTCATATGTAAATAAAGTACCGCGTTATTATTACTACGACTGCTTGTCAGTTTATTGAAAATGATTGCTTAATAAGGATCACATCTGAAACACAGAAATGGTAAGATGCAACAAAATGGTAAATATAACCATCATTAACTTAACCACTGTAACATAGCTTTTTGAATACTTGTGTATATTCAGAGTTGATTCTTAACGAGTACATTTTCTAATGATTTCTCAAACGTTTTGATTTTTGAGATGCAAGTAAAGTGATTTTCAGTCCTATTCAGCTATTCGAGGCAGTTCTTTATAGACAAAAGTATTTATTGATTGACACATTATTGAAATAGCTATTAGACAGTTACCTTGTGTTTCATGTGATGCTCAACTAACGTTTTCATGATTAAAGATATCAAAGATATCTTATAATGTGTAAGTATGTTTACATCGCCATAGAACTATAATTACAAACTTAACGTTACATATTTAGACACACGTGCATATTTTAAAATAAGATTATTTTACATAAATGTAAAACTAGGACTCGTTATATTCTTTAAAATATTGTGTATATAGTATAATGGCACATTAGGTAGATGAATGCTTTATTTGTAATTATCCTACTTCATAAAGCTTATTGATCTGATATTGTCCCGTCCTGAGATCGCTCGTGTGCAGCCAACATAAACTGCAAGAGTAACACCGCGGATGGAGCAAACATCTATCTTCTCATCTTGGCTTTCACCGTGCAAACAGCCGCCTCAGTTATGTTCTTTGTTTGTTGAATGATGATGCGATCTCACTCCTGTCAGATTGAAGTGACTTCCTCACAGTAAAACAGGCGGAGTTGTGTGACGTTACATCCAGGTAGGCGTATTAAGGGCGGGGTTTTCTGAAGCGCTGCGGCGCTATTGGCTTGACAATGCAAACGCGTCGTGATTTTGGCTACACAGCTGGAGGTCTGAGGCTATTGGCTCCGTGAGGCCCGTTTGAAGCCCTGGCTCGCACAGGCCCGATAGTGCAAAAGCGGCTAATGTTTCTTACAGTTATTTAGGCCCACAATTGCCCTTTAACATATAGGACAAATGTTAAATGTTTAACAGTACAATGCAGCTGTGGGAAATAGTGAAGTGGCTTCTACTCAGCAGGCGCAAGTGAGGCGATGATGTGTGTTTGCCAACGTGTCAGGGTGAAAATGGGAACATGGTCCACAGTGAGAGCTGCTCACTTCCAGGTCATCATCGACTTTTTACCCTTGGTGAGAGGAGCTGCGTTCTGCTGTGCTCCTTGGAGGCAGCGGGCAAAGGCAGGGTGGTTTCTAAACTAGGACAAGGACACCAGATGACAAACCGGTTCCTGTCTCAGGGTTGCCCTTGGGAAGGCCCCTGTACATACAGTAGTATGATACACACAGACGGAGCCGATCCCTTCTGCATCCACTGAGAGATGAACATTATATATGCAAAAGCTGTCTTTTTCTGTTACTCATTTGAACAACGTAATTATTGGTTCATGACATGATGTTATTTATTTCTGTGGAACACAAAAGTATTTTCGAAAAATGTTTTCATATATAATTATAAAAGAATGATGTAATACTTTTGTTTTTCACAGAGGGAAAGAAATTCCAGCTTATTTTGAATGGCCCGAGGCTGAGTAAATAATAACTTAATTGTAATTTTCTGTTTAAATGTAGCTTTAGTAATTTTAATAGAAGGTGCCATTGTGAGAAAAACAAGACCATTTCTTTGCAACGAATAAAGACATTGCATGGCGTTAGTTTAATTACACATGTGCTTGGCTCGGAGCAAAAAGCGGGTTAGTGCTTTTCTCGTGTGTATTCTTGTTATATTCAACAATGCAATTAAACTCTCTGATCCCGACACTGGAAATGCCAAAAACTCTCATGAGAGCCACTGGACACCAAGTCATAGTGTTTTCTATTGATAGAAGTCACACCTAAATATAACACCTGTTTTTTATTGCTGTCTATTTGGCATGTTTCATTAGAAATACAAAATAGATAAATATTGACTTTTTAAAAATGTTCTTAATATATTAATATTGTTGGGTGAGCAATACATTAT
Organism: Misgurnus anguillicaudatus; assembly: GCF_027580225.2. Lineage (NCBI taxonomy): Eukaryota > Metazoa > Chordata > Actinopteri > Cypriniformes > Cobitidae > Misgurnus > Misgurnus anguillicaudatus. The sequence goes on along the minus strand of NC_073343.2, from coordinate 834,704 downwards.
ACACATATTGTCCAGAAAATAAGTCATAACAAGATTATAGGCTTACTGCGATCTAGGGTAAAAGTGTGAATGGCTGTGATTTTAATGTTGCATGTAGCCAGCATGCGAGATTCTTTGCATAATGGATCATGTGCACGAAAGCATTCCAGCATTTTACTGGATTAGAAATGAAATAATGAGAGACAATATGAACATTGAATTAAGATAATTTTTATTCTCCAGTGTTTTTCAATCCTTTAGATGAAACCATCTGTTACTCATAATTACAAACATTTTTAATGTGATTTCTGAATGTTCCTCTCTGGCCGGTGTCCAGCGAGAGCATTACTTATGCAAGTGCATGAGTTTCGATGACAAATTGTCCTGAAAGTAATGGGATTTTCTGTGTTTGACTACAGGGAAAAAAAGACTTAATGCTGGTCAGTTATCACAGTACAGACATACGACTAAATCATTGTTAATGGATTTAAAATGACATTTAAAGAATGCAAATGGCGAGATTTAACAGGCTCAAGCCACTGTTTGATCTGAATAACAAAACATCTTAAGTTTAACACGATTTTCTTTTTTTATTTTGCTTTCTGTAAGCCCTCAAACGAAAGAGCACCAATTGTGCATACCATCATAGATAGCAGTCTTAGAGTGCTCGCAAAACAGCATTTTACCATTATGCATGTAGTTTAAGCAAAAACTGACTTAAAAATTGAAAGACAATTGCAAAATCTGTCTTCCAAAAAGCTGATCAAAATCAGAGATAAAAAAGATAAACCTAGCCTGACTAGTCAAATTCAGCCTGATCTCATGAGAATTTGTACATATTTTACAAGTTGGCTATTTCGTATGAATTCATATGAAGTAAATCATGCAAAATTATACGATTTTCATTAAAAAACTATAATGAAACCCAACCCTAACCCCAACATAACAGGGGTTGAAGCAAATCAAACAAAAATGTACAAATGTGGTTTCTACGAATAAATTTGAATTAGCCACCTCGTAAAATAGAATTGCCATGAGATTAATTTTTTGCATGTTTTTTACGCCTGTGGTGGTTTACTTTCTTGACCTTTCTCTTTGCATGCCAATGTGAAAGATAAAACAGAAATATGCACTAAAATTGTTTTCATAAAATGTTAACCAGAGCCGTCATGCACCATTTTTTTAAGGCGGCACAGTTTGCACAGCTCACAGAAATGTGTGCATATACAGACATATAAATATATATATATATTATAGAGCGTTGACAGTATTTTCTGTGGCACTCACAATTACATTTCTAACAATCTGAGCCCAGTGCCTGAACCACCAAAATAAATGTAACGACTAACTTTCATGGCAAATACTTATATCAATGAATTCAATCAGAATAATAACATATTGACATCATATTTACATCTGAAATTGCATTTTTTGTTTGTTTATTTACGTTCTGTTTAATGACTTGATTAATTGTGCCATTAAAGAGCACCTATTGTCCAATTCACGTTTTTAAATTTCCTTTGTTGTGTGAGTGTGTATTAGTACATGTTAACGATATCCCAAAGGTACAAACCCCAAAGTAAATGATGACGTGAGTTATCATCTCCAACGTAAATCTCTTTTCGTGGACTACAACAAACACATGGATTGTAGGCAACAGTTTACTTCCTGGGATTGGTGACGTAGACAAGACCGACATTATCATAACTCCTCCCACTTGGACTCACAGCCTGTAAATTAACCTCTTTTAGCATTGCATTGTGACCGAATCTTTCAAACATGGTAAAGAGCGTCACATTTCCGTCTGACGTCAGAGGTATTCAGGCCAATCACAATGTACAGATTAGCTGGCCAATCAGGGGGACAGTGCTTTTCAAATCCGTGGTTTTCAGGAAGAATGTGAAATCTGGAGCTACAAAAATTTACGATATGTGGAAAGTAATGTGTTTTTAGACCATAAACCATGCGAACACGTTGTATTATGCCAAATATACAAAATAACATTGTTTTTAGCAATGAAATAGGTGCTCTTTAATGCATTTGCTCAAAAACTGTGTTATGTTATAAAATGAATGTAATTTTAAATCCATAATGTATATAAACAATAAAAATAAAGCAACAGTGACAAGATTCATTTTAAAGTTCAATGCTGCAAAAGCAATAATGCTGTAACACTAATAACAACTATTAATTTGAATCGCAAATATTAAAAACGTAAAAAAAGATGTTTCTATTAAATTTTTAAAGGAACGCATTTTTGCACTTCCAAGATGAATCTAAAAATCTACTAATCTACTTATATCATGTCATATGTTGAACCATACCCTTTCTAAACAGCGGAGGTTAACGGCAAATTACCGTACTGGGGGTTAGAAATGTTGTGAGCATTTATGACTCCAATTTAATTCTTTAGATAACAAAATGCAGCAGCAAGGAGTCCGCGAGTCCTGATGACGTCTGAAATTTTACTTTTGCGTCCGCAGCGCCTCCCGGCTGAATAAAGTAACATGAATCTCTGAAAATTAACAAGGATTCAGAACAGAACTGATAATATTGTGCATATTAAACAGATAAAAAGACAAGTAACAGAATACTGGACGTTTCTTTGATTTGGAGGTTGCAGGTAAAATCCATTTAGCTAAAAAAAACTCAGTTTGAATGGGCCTTAACGCCTCTGATTACAACACATTAACAGAAAAGGACATAGATACACCTATCTCATTTATATAAAATCCACAGTAAAATGCATTTGAGTACTAACTGTATCAAAGGCTTTGATCATAAGTGTCAATTATGTTAAAAGGTCCCAATTCATACATTTCTCAAACATGAGGAGCAGCTTCGCAATGAGCAAATGAGGTTGCCCATGAATATGACTTTTACAGTATGTAAAATGGCATGTGTATTTATTTAATGCCTGTCAGTGTATGGTGCTAAACGCATAGCTGCGATTAAAGAACAGTGTTTTTAAACCTAATACACCATATGTGCTGACTTCTTGTTTTGTGCGGTGAGAATTAAAGGATCATGATACCGCACCGAGTTGTTTATCCGCCTGCTTCCCTTTCGGGTATTTTTTGGTGTCACCACATTAGATCCTAATTGAATGATGCATCGTCAGAGAGAAGCGACTTTAGTGCACTCTCTGTAGATTTGTCCTCTTATCCCTGCATTATTATACTCTCTCTGATATGATGTGAAATATTACATGTGTGATGCCATGTGATCTCCCTGTTGAAAAACACCTAAGGTGTGAAGAAACAAAATACACGTGGCCACAAAAGATGACTCTTTTGACTAATTTTAGTGGCATTGGACCAAACAAACATGCCATTTGTAAACTGTATTTTTTACTACCTCAACTCTTATTTTAACAGTACAGTTATATTGTTTTCATTTTAAAAAAATGGTTTAATTTGACCAAATCGAGAACATTTCTCTAAGTTACACTGCAGGTGACTCTCATAATTTTTCTGAGCAACACAACAATTCATCTTTATTAGGAGAAATCTCTGTTTTTGGACTGTGAAAAATATGCAAAAGAAGGATTCTGGACACAATATTTAGCAGATATGTAAATGGGATAAGCAGGCGGACTCTTCCTCCAAGCTGCATGAGGCTTGTTATACAAAGATTTTCGCCAGGGCGTGGTGTGAAGGATGATAGGAATTGCAACACTTTCGAGCGCTTCATTGTGAATGCGGCTGGCGGATGAGAACAAAATGCGTAGAGATAGGGCAGGCGGACAGAGGCCCTGCAGCCAATAAAAATTCATGATTATGGGTAATGTGACGGAAAGACCTGCATGCAGAAATGCTTCGGTATTGAATCAGGACAGAAGCAACTTATTCCTGTTGTATCTCGCACACTATTACTTATAAAAAGCTTTTGTAATGCATAGAAAAACCTAAAGACAATAAAATATATGACTATGATGTCTAACTATAAAGGCAACATCTGTAGTTCTCAACTAGTTTTACTTTCCATTTAAATTTTGCATATACTGTACCAGCATGTACATTGAGCTGGATATACACTGCAGATGTTAATACTCAATTCCGATTTGTTGCCTGTATCTAATTTCTTTAACAACCCACTTACATCATCTTTTAAAAACCACTCATATCTGATATCTGCATTTACACTTTGCCAAAAGAATTTAAGGTAGGCATACTGACCCAAAACAGCTTAAACCACAGAGGAAGTAAAATGTTGTGATATGCAATAGTGCAGACAAATGATAATACAAGATTATAGATCTTTATTTCTGTAACAAGACATAAAACTTCAAGATTACACCACTGTCCTCCTCCAATGCGCTTCAAAGAAGAGTCATGTGATTGTGGGTGGTGTCCACCTCAGTTGACGTCATTTGGCAGCGTCGCATTTTTAATGATGCATGACACGTCTTGAGACGGGAATATCCGATATGTCGGCTTACATTGCGGAAGCGAATGCATGTATCCGATTTACAGGACAGGCCTGAGGCATAAGCGAACTAAGTGGCTGCTTGGGGCCCCCTGGATGTATCCCTCTGGTGCCGAAAAGAGAAAAAAGAGCAAGATAAAGGTATGTTTGCATGATTATTTACAGTATGTTTAATTTGTGCAACACCACTGACAGATCGCATGAGATTCGTGGATTAATATGCAAATTTAAATAGGGAAAGTTTATAATTTGCACGTTTTTCAAAGTTATTTAAACAATTTAGCCCGCAAAAAGGCACTAAAGTGAGCAGCTGTTGCTGTTGAATGTGTCCGATTTAGACGGGATCCTCACTATGCCCTTCAGAGATCAGAACACTTGATGTTTAAAATTTAGAGAGAGTTACGCTACTTTGTGACTGTAGTCCATTATCATACATTTGAGGAATAGAGCACTGAAAAACCATGTAACGTTTTAATGCTGCGCCGTTTGTAATTCGTCTTCCGTCTGTGTGTGCACGCACGTTTAAGTGCACTCAGAAGTGCACACATGGAGAGACGCGTTTCAGAAAGCAAACAAACATAAAACCTTTCTGTTTTTGACAGGGCACATACAAACAAAATGATCTCCACAGTACTCTTTTTCCAATAAAAACATTTGTTTATGTCTTAAGGTCATGTATAGATTAGCCAGAAACTAGGTCCGTGCTTATCTTAAAGAGACAGTAACCTCAATTAACCTACTTAAGTCTGTGTCATTATTGTTAATCAAACAATCCAAGACAAAGAGAAAATCACTTCTGTAGCGCTAAAAAAATAATAATTATATTTAATTTATACAACAAAGACAGTGTTATGATTCATTTGATTTGATTTCTCCCTAATGCTTATTTTAGCCCGTACTTAATGTGCAACTTTGTTCTTTTTATAAATGTTTGTAATTTCTTTATTTCTTAATAAAAAAATTGGTGGGAGGGGGCCCCCAAACAAATTCTGTTTAGGGCCCCCAAGGGGCTCGGGCCGCCACTGCCGATTTATATACGTTTTTTCCAGATATGAATGAGGCTGATACCGATCGAAGAATATTGGAATTAATGCACTTTTTCCTGCTTACATGGGTCATTTCTGTTCTGTGCCATGAGCAAAAAATTTTGTCACTTCAAACATACAATGTAAATGCGGCTCTAGAGGGGGACAAAAGTATACCTTTTAAAACGGTACAGCTCCATTGACAACATTTTTCCCCTTTTTATGAGAGTGTATGACCAAACAGTTTCAGTTCACTGGTATTAAAGACTGTAAGCATTTTTGCAAAATAGATCATATAACTTTATGTTTTTGGCTGCTGTTGTTAATGCTGATGCTGGGAAGGATAATAGTTAATAATTTGTCCTTTATGACCCTTTATGTCCTGCATTACCCCCGGATGCAATAGTGCAAATAAATCAAATTTAATTGGCTGTAAAGACATTACATTTTTATTAGTCAGGACTCAGCATTTTAATTTTTAAAAAAATGCAGACATCATGTGTTTTGATGTTACAGTATGTGCCGATATGGACATTAGGCTTCATTAAAGTGAAACTTTAGTTTTGAAACACATTTGAACCGTTTTCATTTATACAGAAACTTAGCTCCTTTCACTTGGCCCAATAATAAAGTTTATTACAAAAACATTATTTTAATGATCCAATATTAAACATCTATATGATTTTGAGGCTTTTATGTATTGCAATTTGTTGCGGTGTAAGCTATGCTGAACATGGTCTGCGAGATTGTGTTTAACAGTTTCAAGTTCACTTTTATGAGACTTTTTACATGCTGACATTATTATGTCTATGAACAGTACACTCCAATCACAATAAATTGTATTTAGGTTGTAATTATTGTGAAGGCCAAACTCACTCTCATAAGGATACCATTACAGTGTTATAATATACTCATGAAGATGTCACTGAAAGGGATATGTGCTATACGTCTCCTTAGGGCTTCAACACTTGAAATAGTTAATCCCGGGTTATTTTAAACGCCGGGATAAGGAATCCTCAGACTAATCTCTAAGGTGTAAATGCCCTCCGAAACGTTTTCGAGACGGATTTAAATCCGATCGCTCAAACCACTTCAGGAGGTGGTCTGGGACGCATTTCAGATGAAACTGGACAAGTGTAAATACATCTGATTGAAACCACATCTTTCACTGCATAACTCCTCCCAAACGTAAACACGTCACCCAGAAGTTAGCCGTCAAAGAGGCAAACAAACAACAGTGTAATAAATAGTGTATTTGCATTTTGTAAATGGAACAGTTTTAACAAATCAGATAGCTATCCGATCAGAGAAAACACATGAAGTGACCAGGTGTAAAAAGGCCCTAAAGGAAATGGAAATATTTATGAGTTGGCCAATTCATACAAAGTTAATCATGCAAAATCTTACAATTCTCATGAATAAAACAACAATGAAACCGAACCCCTAAACCTGTCCCTAACCCTGCACCTAACCCCAACGTCACAGGGGTCAAGACAAAGCGTACCGAAACTTTCGAATGTAGTCTTATGAATTAATACGAATTAGCCAACTCATAAAATTTGTACAAATTCTCGTGAGATAGTGTTGGAATCCTTTGTTAACTGTTTCACATTTCACACTGTGCATTCCTAAACCCTGGGTTAACGTTTTCATTTGCATATTTACTGTGTCATCAGTCATGATAGGATAAAAGCGATATCAAACTGACTGAATTAAATTAGCGTGCTGTCGCTTTAAAAAATGCTTGTCTTGCACTCTCGCGTTAAGGGCTGGATATACGGACTACCGGCACATCCGGGAACTTGACTGTAAATTTCGTCACCGCCCCTTTTTGGTGGATAAAAAAGCAGCCCTTCCATTGGCTTCCATTCAAAATAGCGGAACAAAGCAACGTTTTTACACAGCCGGCAGGCGTAAATAACTTATGAAATCACTCAGATTAAACAAGTCGAGTATTTATCTGTCCACCCTGCCTGCCATAGAGCCCGAAAGATACATTAACACATTTAATTTGGTCAATATAAAAACATGTCCCTAAAATATCGCTAAGCCAGTTAGTTGTATGACTCGACGGAAAAGTGCACTTATTACTCTAAATATAAAGACATAATAAATAAATACGAAGTAACTTTCAAATACGAAGTAAAATCATTCACTTGCTTCCCTGTTGACTCGATGAGGTACGAGTAAATGTCCGGGTAAGACACCTCTGGCCAATAGGGAGCGTTGTTACACAAATTTGATGCTGGGAGAATGAAAGAGACATGTTTTTATATTGACCAAATTAAATATGTTAATGTATCTTTCGCGCTCTATGGCAGGCAGAGTGGACAGATAATTACTCAACATGTTTAATCTGAGTGATTTCATAAGTTATTTACGCCTGCCGGCTGTGTACGAAGGTTGCTTTGTTCCGCTATTTTGAATGGAAGTCAATGGAAGGTCTAGTCTGATTTCCCCCAAAAGTGGGCGTGAACCTGTTCAGAGACATTCTATGACGTTGCGCCTGTTGTGCGTATACTTTTTTCCACGTCCGTGTCCATCTGCCTCGTCCGCACATCTTTCAAAATATACTCAACTCGTGGATGGCCGTGTTCGACACGTACACAATTCAAATTATTTCTTTTTCAAATTATTACTTTACCAGGCAATCGCGCAGCACTGATTCGAAACATTTTCAGTACTTAAAAAAAATGTTGGCCCTAGTATACATTCGGCTTTAATAACACAACAGGTCACAACGTAAATCTTTCTTGGCTGTTTTAAGTGTCCTTTCAAGGAATTTTATCACAATTAAGATGTTTTCAGTGCACAGATGATGATATGAGGTACATGCTCTTCAGTTTCTGATTGGCTGTCTGTTGCTATGCATTGAGTCATAACATTCTAACCCTGCTTCGTTTTGCACTCCATGCGTATGCGGGGTAAAGGTATACTAGGGCTGTCCACGTATATGTGTGCCACCCACATTTCTTCTTTTATTTTGTTGTTGTTTGTTCTAAACTTTGTTAGGTGAAAAAGGGCCATGTAAGCTACTATAATGACATATCTACAAATCTGAGATCAGAGGTCATGTCAGCATAAGAAGGATGTTGTTTTGGTCTTGCATGCCATAAAAATAGTAAGAGCACAGGTTGGCAGATAATTATTGGGTTGGAGAGAATACAGCCCTCTTGGGATTTCCAGGAAAACAAGGACCATTGATCCATTAGCATCATCAGAGTTGTAGCTGTAACATTTTAAGAGGCCATCCAGCATCCATCCTCCAGAGTCTGAGCTGTACATCTGTACTCTTAACAAAACATTATTTGTACTTGGAAATGTAAGGAAATGTGAGAAGATGTCACTTTTGGCTTTGAGAATTGTAACAAAACAAATGTTTTATTTTTATTTTGTGTGAGGCATTTTCTCTGAGAAACAATATCTGAAAGATGACACATATGACATATAATTGTTGTGTTGTTTTTACACCTTAGTAAGTATTCCTGACCCTGTTATGTGATTTTCTTCAAAGCAAACCTCATTTGAACAGTTCCCTACACACTTCTTAAAATAAGAGCCAAGTTTACTGAATTTAATTTGTGTGTTATTTCACCGGTCACAGTAGCCTTATTATTTTCCAATGGCCTTATTTCTCGCCCACTCCATTTGATGCTTTGTGGGCCCAGTTTAGTCAATCCCTGACACACTTTACAAGTGTATTGCAAACATCAAATGGAGCTTCCCAAGGTCAGCACTCCATGGACTTGATTCTGGTAAAGATGAGTCTGTCCATTCGGGCAGACAGATGTCTTTCTCTAAATCCAGGCCGTCTCTGAATTCTCAGTAGATTGACAAAACACACATTTTGAGTAGGATCCGAGATTGGGAAACAATGCATCGCCTCGTGAGACTCCCGTGGAAAGACATTAAAAGTTAGGCAGAACTGAACTCAGTCTGAAAGGTGTTTTACGACCTTCAGGAATGCCATTTAAAAAGCTCCTGGTCTTGTGTTCTTTAACTTACATTAACACAAGCCCGATGAAAACTTTATTCCCTCCGGCCAAATGAGATTTCTAAGGCAAATGTACCGACTTTTGTTGTTCTCGCTTTAACTTACAGCAACTTTTACCTTGGATATTGTTTTTAGAAGAATGTACAGAAAAAAAAACATTTTATAATAAGAAGTTGGGCAGAACTTTCTATACAGGTTATACACTCACCTAAAGGATTATTAAAGGATTATTAGGAACACCATACTAATACTGTGTTTGACCCCCTTTCGCCTTCAGATCTACCTTAATTCTACGTGGCATTGATTCAACAAGGTGCTGAAAGTATTCTTTAGAAATGTTGGCCCATATTGATAGGATAGCATTTTGCAGTTGATGGAGATTTGTGGGATGCACATCCAGGCTACGAAATTCCCGTTCCACCACATCCCAAAGATGCTCTATTGGGTTGAGATCTGGTGACTGTTGGGGCCATTTTAGTAAAGTGAACTCATTGTCGTGTTCAAGAGACCAATTTGAAATGATTCGAGCTTTGTGACATGGTGCATTATCCTGCTGGAAGTAGCCATCAGAGGATGGGTACATGGTGGTCATAAAGGGATGGACATGATCCGAAACAATGCTCTGGTAGGCCATGGCATTTAAACAATGCCAAAATGGCACTAAGGGGCCTAAAGTGTGCAAAGAAAACATCCACCACACCATTACACCATTGCATCAATGAGAAATTGAACAGGTGTTCCTAATAATCCTTTAGGTGAGTGTATATTATCAATATGCGTGTTCCCTAGGAATTAAACTTTTAACTTTTTGTGCTGCTAATGCAGTGCTTCACCAACTGATCTACCATTGTTCTGCTTCAGTGTTTTAGAAATGTGATTTTTATGATGTAATCTAGAGTGACTACGTAAAATGTTTGTACCTTTAAATATTGGTATTTACAGTATACATACACCTTGCCTCTTCTTGAATGGCTTCTTTTTGCTTATTTTTTATTAGATAAAAGTGAAAAAAGTGTGACTTATTATGATGACAGTTCTGGCATCATTTACACATCAGTTGCCATTAGTGGTTGATGTACAGGAAGTAAAGTTTTGAATGAGAGTGATTTGGCCGGTAACGTCCGGCTCATCTGTTCAGAGCTTCGAGCAATTACGTTTAAAGACATCATTAGGACATGATTTGGCTCGGTATGAAGTCAGAACCGAACGCAGAATAGCATGTAATTCACCTTCTGCTGACCTTCAACCCATTACTTTTTCATTTATGGACATGATTAGACCTAATGATTTAGAAATGACAAAATATGACCTGTAGAGAACTCTGGGAGTTCTAGTAAAATGAATAGCTTACCCAAAAATGAAAATTCTGGATGATTTTCTTCAAAACTCCAAAACCGCAATGAAAACAGAGGGATCTGTCATATAGCTTCAGAAAGCCTGATACTTCTTTTGGTACTTTTGCATGCTTTTTTGTGATTTTATAATGAAGTCCACATTACGGAGCCTCTAAGGGGACATGGAGCAAAAAATAAATAAAGTTTAGTTTCGCGTGCGGACGTGAAACTATGCGTTCACCTGCGCACAAGATAGTTTCACGTAGGCACGTGAAAGTTTCATGTGGGCACGTGAAACTAAACTTTTAAAAAAATTCTGCACATGAAGGTTTCGCGTCAGCACATGAAAGTTTCATGTGAGAACATGAAACTAAACTTTAGATTTTTTTACTCCAATGTCACCTTAGGCTCGGTACATTCCTTTTAATAATGTGAAGAAATAGATAAAAGTGTGAACAGGATATACTTTTGGATGGTTTTACATGCATACAAGAAGTTGTTTGTCAAGATGTTTATCTTTGCATGATGTTCATTAGGTTTAAGGCATGAGGTTGTTTCACACTTGTAATCAGAAATCAAGAGAGAAGTGCTAAGTAATGTGACTGTGATATATTTCTCCCTGAGGTGTAATTACCCTTCATCCTTCTTTGTTTGCAGGCTGTGTTTGTAATTGAAAACAATTCAAGCAGTCAGCAACCATTATAATAGTCCGACATGAGCCATTGGCAGACAATTGTGTAGTTCTTCGCCTCTTCTTGTTTGAGTGTTTGGTTTCTGAGACTTGAAAGAAGCTCATCTGTGTTTCTGGATGCTACAGCGCTAATACAAGCAAGCTGGTGATGCGAGTCAGTGAAGAACATGTCATGAGGACACCTCCTATTAGAGCAGAGCAATGTTACTGTAGCACCTCTTTCACAACCCACGACTGTAATATAAACAAACAAAAAGCATGATTATTTTCACAATTAAAGGGAAAAATATAATGAAAATCTGACTTTTTTCATGTTTAAATGCTATGCATTTAAAAAAATAGCTCATTTAAATTTGGCTCCCCTTGTGATGTCAGAAGGAGATAATACAGCCACTTACTCTGCACTATCCAACCACGTCACTCCCATTTAGTGCAAAAATCAGCTCATTTGCATTTAACAGGACACACCCAAAATAACACAGTCTCACCCCATGTCGTCAATGTTTGACGACACTTGACCATTCGTCAGTGTGTGGCGCGGGGGGTGTACCTTTCGCGTCGTTTTTTGACGAACTGGGGACTTCGGTGCTGTTGCGTCCGTTGCATTCTCTTCTCCTATTTTCTTGCCATTTTCGCGTCGGTTTAGGGTTAGATTACGCAAAATTAAACAGTGTACGCGAAATTAAACAGTGTGCGCGAAATTAAACAGTTGTCACCTGGCGTTGGGGTTAGAAACAGTTGTCACCTGGCGTTGGGGTTAGAGTTAGGTTTGGGTAGGGATGTCATTATGTAAATCTAACCCTAAACCGACGCGAAAATGGTAAGAAAATAGGAGAAGAGAATGCAACGGACGTAATAGTATTGAAGTCCCCAGTTCGTCAAAAAATGACCCAAAAGGTATACCCTCCGCGTCACATATTGACGAATGGTCAAGTGTCGTCAAATATTGACGACATGGGGTGAGACTGGGTTGCCCAAAAACGGCAGATTTTGCTCAAATTTACAAAGTGCCAATTTTAACATGTTATAATAAATTATCTATATGATATTTGAGCTAACACATACATACTCTGGGGACACCAAAGATTTATATGACATCCTAAAAAAGTCTTGTAAAATGTCCCCTTTAATTAGTTCGTTTAGGGAAGTCGCTCCACTATGGTTGTGGCTAGAAGGGTTACAGCTACAGCCAAAATCTTGTGAAATCTCACAGGATGAGTGCTGTTTTTGTCCTAATCCTACCCCCAAACCTAACCCCTTAGGCTCTCCTGATTTTGCCAAGTGAGAGATGTCCTCAGGCCAACATATTGTGTTGACCCAAGGACAACATTTTTGTAAATTAAACCTAAACCCAACTTAAACACCAACCATAACCAAACCCTAAAATCAGGGGGACATGAAAAACAATGGTCTAGAAGCAGCTAATCCTGGTTGTAAACTTAAACTTAACACAAATTGTAAACTTATTTTTAAAATCTGATTGGTTGATTGAAATGTTGTCCCAGGGTCAACATAATGTTGCCCTGAGGACATCAACCACTTGGCAAATCAGGAGAGCCTAACCCCTTAACCCAACATCTTGCTAGATTTGTCCATAGCTGTATCCAGTCCAGAACCCCCCACTATAGACAGTTTTATCGGACACACGTGTGCTGACGCGATACACGTCTGGATCCGAACTTTACTTCCGGTTTCATTTTTTTAATGGTCTGACTAGACTGATCTTTTGAACAAATGCCTCGTCGAAAATAACAAATGTTTTGGTTTCCTAGGTAATCTATGTGTTGTTGTTTTTAGCTTGTTATATAAATTAACTACGTTTAAAGAACTTTGTTGTTATTTATTCTTAGCTGAGTTTACCGGAAGTTGCGTGCGGACCCCGACAGCCGCTTGTTTTTGTTGTTACTGCTGAAACTATCTATAGGCGGCCATCTTTGCAACGCATACCGATAGTTATTTCAGTCAATAAAAGTCCTATCTAATTAAATGGGGAAAGACAAATATTTTCTAAAATCACATGCTAAAATCACATTAAAAAAAAAATTTGACCAACAATTAAACCTGACAACTGTATCATATCTTGTGGTTTTTTAGCTCAAATTGCACAAAAAACATCTTTATTACAAGTTGTTTTAGCTATTGCGGATGTGCACAGGTCTTCAAGTGCCTCACGCGACTCCCCTCCCTCAGAGAATCATCAGTTTTTATCGATTGATGATTGGTTCTATTAACTGAAAGGTGGGACTTTTGTTGCAATTCATAATAATAGCAGTGCCACGTCTTTCACGTCTTTACAAGTTTCCAATATCTTTGTTTTCAATTAATAAACATTATTTGAATATTTGTTGGTAAAGTAATATTATACTGTAATTAAAAATGCATTCATTTGAAATACATTTAAACAGAATTATAAACAAATGAAGAGTTTGGTTTCAAAACCATAACTCCATTTTTAAAAATGTTTTCAAAACATGCTATTATGTTATCAAGTTTTTTGTGTTGCATTGTGCTACTTAGTTGTATTTTTACTTATGTAGGCTTAAATCAAAACAAACCAACTGCAGTTTGATTGATATTAATTGGAATGCATAATAAAAAAAAAGATTTTTGAAAAAAAATAATAATTTGGTTTAGGAAGCAAACTCTTATCGGATTATTTTTTAAACATGGACACTGGACCAAAAAAAAAACCCCATAAACAAAACATATAAGGGTAAATATTTTTGAAATTGAGATTTATAAATCATCTGAAATCTGAATAAATAAGGTTTTCCATTGATTTATGGTTTGTTAGGATAGGACAACATTTTCAATGAGATTCAACTATTTGAAAATCTGGAATCTAAGGGTGCAAAAAATCTAAATATTTAGAAAAAGTTGTCCAAATTAAGACCTTAGGAACATTTCTTAGTAATAATAAATCAATTTTTGATATAGGAAATGTACAAAATATCTTCATGGAAGATGATCTTTACTTATATCCTAATGCCCATACAATACTTTATTGGCTATTGGTACAAATATACCAGTGGTACTTATGACTGTTTTTTTTTTCATTGGGTAAGCAAGGAAATTGTCGTGGGTTTGATCCCACATACTTAAAAATGTATTGAGTGAATGCACCGTGAGTCCCTTTGGATAAAAACATCTGCTAAATGCATACATATGTAAATGAAATCTCTCTGATTAATTAATTATTTAAAGTGTTTGTTAGTTGAAGTTGTAAAATAGACAGGGGATATGTCTAAGTAGTGATACAAGAACTAATAAACATTTGTTTGTATGATCATGTCTTGAGCAAAAATAAATGCAATTGACAAATAGCCAAATAGTTAATTAGGCTGGATCTTATAACAGCAATTACTCTACGTCATAATTGTTTAAAGCCTCCAAAGATATCGCACAGGACAGCTGGCGTTTATGCACTATTATTAACTGTCCCAGTCTTATTACTGGGATAAATTGTTCCTGTTTGCAAACATCAGGGGAATGGAGCAGCAAGTGTATTGATAAATTGCTTAATTAAATGACATTACTAAAAGTGAAAGTACAATTAATTGCACTCTGCCTTCCTCTCATTATAGAGGCTAGCAGTATGGTTTTTACTTGCAGATGTTCTTGCTGAAATTTTGGAGGAATTGAGACACTTATTTTCAGCTTTATAGTCTGGCATTGTGCGTTGAGCAGATAGTGTTTAATGGACTCATGTTTTAAGTTTGACGACATGCTTTATCATGAATTGTTGCATGGTGTTTTTTTAATAGTAACATGATTTATTATGTGTTCTTGCTTGTGGCACAGTGGGAAGAGCAATGCAAAGGCCAGGGGTTTGATCCCATGAAACCCACGTAGCCTATATGATATAATAAATGTCAGTAAAAATTGTCAAAAAATTATCCCTCACCGGGGTGGTATGCTTGGATTTGTCTGTTTGGATTAAAACCTCCATCGAGTTCAGCAAACGCATGGCTTCCACATTTTATGCTGTAAAGTTTATAAAGATCATAATATGCAATATTCCCTTGTTAATTCCCTATTGCCGGGCTTGAATGATTTAATGTAGTTAAGGTGAACTTTTGGAGCAGAGCAACAGAAGTCTTTTGCTGTTGAGTCATGTAGAAGTCACAATTTTAATACAGTCAAACAGACAATAGTAGCATGAACAAAGCCATTTAAAGCAGAAAATAGCCATGCAGATATTTATTCAAATACAGGATAAGGGGTCTATAAAGACTTTGCATTGGATGTTTCATATCAGGTTTCATATCACTGTGCAAGGTAAGGCACCTGTGTTATCAACTACCTCCATTTACTCCAAAGATCCCTCTTTATAAAATATTAAAGCCGGTCAAACAGGCAAGAGGACACAGTGTTAGGTGCTAATATAAAGAAGAGGCTTTTAGCTTGCAGGCTGGCTTTGCTGGAAGAGGGATGGCATGAAATCATCCCCATGGTGTGAAATTCACCCTCCATTAGTCCATTAATATTCTGGACGTTAAAACGACACGGTTATCACTGTCATCAGTGACAAATAGAAAAGCGAAATGTTCGGCTACAGTACCGATGAGATCTTTTTGGCAGAGGACTTTGTGAATATTTGACCTTTTGTGGTGAAATCACCCAAACAGAAAGTGAAGAATCTCTTGAGTACTTATAAGATGTGCAATGAGAAAAGTTATAGCCACTAACTATCAAAAATGCTTTAACAAAACTTTGGAATAGACAAATTATGCTTCATCCTGAATTGTGCAATGTGACAGTAATGTACTACTCAATTAGATGAAGTAATGCTTTATCATTAAAACAGTACTATTCGCCTTTTTCTCGAACGCGAAGTAAGTGATGTGACGTATTTCACTTCTTTGTTCGAGACTTCTGGTTTAATAGCCAGCTGGTAGAAAACAGTGTAGTGGGAGCACATATAAAACATGATTTAAACAGTTAATATTTACTACACCTGCCATGTATGAACCAGTGTGAGGATAAAATTAAGAGGTGGCTTGATATATGAAGATATATTCAATAATTTTGTGTTGTTGATCGAAGGTGACGGGTCTTCAATGCGCAAATATAAAAGCACAGAGACATACCAGTATCTTTACCAAGACTTCATGTTTTTTAACCTTTTCAGGGGATGGTTTAAAATGTCACAACTGTCCCTCTGGACTTGTTTATGGCAACACTTCGAGCTTCACGCGGTCCGACACAGTCAGCAGTATGTTTCTCATTCAATTGTAATTTATTTGAACAAACCATTATAAACATATTAAAGTACTACATGTATTAAGTATTGTTTTCGTTTCATAATGCATCCGCCATGTCTTTATTGTCATGTGACCCGTATGTCTTTTGACCTATGATGTAATCAGAACAACCATAATTTAGTTATGCGTTGTTTAACAATTACAATTGAATCATACATTTCTTGGTACTTAAAGCACTTAAAGAGATTTCCGGTATTTTTATTTTATTCACTTTAAATTTGGCAGCTTCTCTGCTCGGTGGCCTCATGGGATAGTAAAGTGTCCATTGAATGCACACCGATAAATCAGTCTGGAAGTTGTAGGTCATTTGAGTACTCGCATACTGATTTTCACCTGCTATATAGTATAGATGCAGTGCATGTGCATGTGCTAAGTGCAATAAAGCATTCTTACAGATATTTTCAAAGGTTTAAACTTTATTTTAACCTTACTGAATGGTTTGCTAAAGGCTGATGTGAAGAATTGATGGAGAAGTGCAGCATGGACATATTGTTGATGCGGACTGACTAGTTAATGGTTTAATATTCATCCTTGTCTGAGGTTTGGTAAATTTGGCGAAATGAGTGAAATTAGAGAGCAAAAATTATTTAAATGTGTGCCTGTTGTAGCTTCTATCTATTATTTAATTTATTCTCTTGAAAAAATTGCAATAAGATATTTTAGATTAGATATTACTGCAATAACTCAAATAGTTCATAATTGAAATACAATTCAAATTAATTCAAATACTTCATCAATAATGACCCAATGATCAGAAGAACTTTAATTAGATTTTTTTTCATTTTCATTTGCCTTTGGAAGAAACAGAATAAAAAGGATCATTAAATAAAAACCTAGAGAGGACTATAAAATGACTTGGCACCTGAGTTTAATGTGACCTCGCTTCTCATAAAGGTTTTATTTTCTTAAGTTGTTTTTCAAATATGATATAAAGTCAAAATGTCGAAACTGACATTGCCTAGTGTACACCATTCCTTTATAATTTCAGAAAGAATAAAGAAGCGCAGGGACTGTCCGCTTATTAAGTCAGACCCGGGTGTGCCTCATCTAGAAAAGGGAAGCCGCTGGCTCTTTGATCGCCCCCTGGTGGCTGGCTGCAGTATAAGTCATAAACCCGCCTTTTCCATGCAAATAAATGGGACTCAGCTCTAAATAAAAAAAAATATTTACAGTTCCAATAAAATGTTCTAAAAGATGGTTTTGGTACTGTAAGGCAGTTGTTATCATGCTGATATATGTTCAATTGTTCATTTTTTGTGATAAGTTTCATTTTAGCTAGTAATTTGATGCTATAGAAACGGGGCGTGTCATTATGATTGGCGCGCCTCTGGCTCCTTCTGCGCATGCCCTGGTTGCAAACTGACGTTTTTACGTAACAGGGCAGCACCCATGGTCAGACATTTTGGCTAATTCATTACAATGGAAGGAAGCGACGTTGCGTCATCCATCTTTTTTTACAGTCTATCATCTGACGTCACACAGCACCACTTCCATGTCCAAGTGTTTTATAAGATGCTTAAACAAACAAAAAAAAATTAAATACAGATATTCACTCTGTGCTTTAAAATCATAAAATCACCCGACGGGCAACCTTCCGATCTCACTGATGATGCCATACCGAAGTGATTTAAACTGCAATTTATTGACTGCTAGAGGCAGGCTCTAAAAGGGAGTCAATTCCCATGGACCCCCATGTTAAAAAGTCCAACTTTACAACAGAAATAAATGTGTTACAGCCTGGTACAAAAAGTGGTTTTGGTCTATATAGCTAATTTTTCCCTTCATGACAACTATGAGGTGGGTACATTTTTCTATTACTCATCCGTTTAACCTGATAAGGAACACTGTGCCGTACACGGTACACCCCCTCCCTTGCACGTGAGGCTGCATTACGTCATTGTAACTTTGAAGCATTCAAAATATACGGTCATGCGGCACATCGTTGTAAAGCTTAGACTTTCGGGATTCCGTTAAGCGCACACACAAAGCATAATATGATTTTTAGCAGTCATAAAACTGTAATCTAGTTGTTAGTTACCTGAACCGGCGGTGGGATTTAGGATATTTACTTACCTTCAAAATCTTCCCTTTATCTGCTTCGGTTAAATTGTCCAAAACAAATTGTTCATAAATCCCCAAAAGTCCAAGGAAATGGAATATCCAAGCCTTTTAATCCAAAACGATTTGTTCATCTCACAATATTGACGTTTCTGACCGAATTACGATAGTGTATACAATTAGTCCACTAACGGACATTCGTTCGAATCTCACTTTTCATTCATGATTTATAATGAATATATTCGGATGTCACGTTTATTGTGCAACGTCTGAGGAACAATCAATTAATTGCATTTAGGGCCCTGGCTAAGTCAAGTGGCCTTTCTGTGTGGAGTTTGCATGTGCATCCTGGACCAGCGTTGGTTTACTCCGGCTACTGCGGTTTTCTCCCACAGTTAAAAAAAACATGCAAATTGGGTAAATTGGAGATACCAAATTGCCCCTTAAAGCATATTAAAAACACAAATAAACAAACAATAAAAACCACTGAAGTGAGACTTTAAGATTTAAAACTTTTTGTCTCACCCAGGGAATTTACAATACCTAACTTCTTATCACGCCTCCCTCTCTAAGCTTGAGGATTTGACCCGTCTCATTTTGAGTCCCGTCTGACATGCACATTATTTCTCGCTGAGGGGCTAAGTTAACTCGAGCATACGCACAGAAAAATGACACGTTTCACGACATGGTAATAATCACCCTTCACGCAACACTGAAATAACCACGGCAGCCTCACACAGAGAGTAAAAATACGGTGACTTTGTTCCAGATTGAGCTCTGTTCCAGTCTGTAGTCAACTGCATAGTACACTACTAAAGTCTGTCCAAACGGGCAATAAAATTATGCCGCTTTTCAAGACTAAATGGCAATCCCACTATGCATTTATTTATATCTAATGAAAGATTAACCTAATACTTTGTTCCAACTTGTTAGATTCTGTCAGCCGTGAGCTTTAATAGTCTCTTCTGCACTTTAAAACATTAGGCTAACCCTTAGAGATCCTCTGAAGCATTATTTGCTTGTTGTGATTAATGAAATATGATATTTTATTAAAAAATACGCCCTGCATTTTGGATAAATGATAAATGGCATTGAAATCAACTTAAATGTGCAACTCTCAGGCTTATTTCTATATTCTGAAGAAATGCAACAGTTGCTCCTGCCACCATGTGCCATCATACATCATTAACATCAATACTTGGGTCTCTTATGGTTAACCAAGTAACTGCCCATGAAAAGTGTTTTAAATGAGTCACTTGAGGTGTTATTTCAAGATGTTACTTTGGAAAGCAGCTGCCTGTGTAGACTAAAGCGAGATTTCGGCACACTTGTTTTAGTTTTTCTCTCAGTGTAGGCTCCCATCATAAAGTCAGGACTGATTAGATAACATTGACATCCGTTTCAACCCACTCGGTCATGTGCCTTTTGGCTGGTATGTGTTAATGCATGATTGTCACAAAAGACATGGATGTCTCACTTGTTCTGTCCAAACACATTACATAGACGGTTATCACATGCCGTAAGCATGCAAGCGCCCACTTAAATTTGAAATGCCATGTTTGATAGCACACGGTACGGTACACTGATGTGTTGCCAGGGACACAGCAGATACAATTTAGATCTAAATCCTTGGGCTTTACATGAAATTGTATTTTATGTCTTATAACATTGCATTTGTAGTTTTAAAGAGCAAGTTTAAGAGATACTCTATAAATAAAATGTCCAAAATGTCTCATTAGTCCGAATTTTGATGGTAGTGCCCAAAATGCTGACTGTGTAAGTACGTACCCACTTCTTACAGCTGGAGAGCCTGAACAAAATAGTAAATATTCACTTTGCCCAAGACTGCATGCTTTCCCCCAGTGGGACCAGATAACCACCAATAGAGTCACAGTGAATGTCAGTGTATTGTTTTCTTCTGAGTGTTTTGAATGGAGAGCAGGTCCTAAACCCATTATCTAATGCTCCATTGGGATATCAGGGCTTGCTGTGACAGAGTTTGTTGTCACGAAATAGCATTGTTTTCTTTTTTAGTGGGAATGCAAATACGATTTGCGGAGAGATTTGAAAATAATAACGGGAACGCTGCATGGATCACTGCTGTTTTGGGTAGTTTTGTTTTCGAGCGCTCCTCTCTGTACTATATGATTCTCGCTGTTTTTAATACATTTACATTTATGCATTTGGCAGACGCTTTTATCCGAAGCGACTTACAGTGCATTACAAGGTATACATTTTTATCAGTATGTGTGTTCCCTGGATATTGTATATATATAATGGATATAAGAAGTTACATAAAAAAATTAATAAAACTATCACTTCAGAATGTGAAAAATTGTTAACCAAGAAAAATAAACCAAATCACTTCTTGACAAACATTTAAGTTACGATATCTCATAAAATAAAGAACATTACATGTCTAAATATTACGTAACTGAAGAAGGAATGCTTCTGTACTATACACAGACCGTAGGACCACTAAAATTGGTTAAGAAATGTAATTCTAATTTGTATAGGGCAGTTTGCCCTTCCCAATATGGCGGCACCTCATATCACAACAATGGGCCAATCTGTGTTTATCTGTGCTGTAAATCCTCAGACACTCTTACAAGGTACAAAAAGGTACAAAAGTTGTCACTTGGGTGGTACCTTTTCAAAGGTGCATATTGGTACCTCAAAGGTACATATCTGTACCAAAATAATGGTTCATATATGGACCTTTTTAAAAGGTACCATCCCAGTGATATCTTTTGTACCTATTTTCTGAGAGTGTGACCGTCTCAAAGTTATGCTTTTTTTTAAAGCAACACTAAAGAGTTTATTTTACCTTAAAATAACGTTTCCAAAAAAGTTTCAGTCATTCATCCACTCGAAACAGGATGAACGGCACTTTCACATTCGCTTTTGCAACCCTCCATCGGCCAAAACCGCACTAAAGAAGTTTCCAACAGTTGGGTCCTGTAGTTCGAGTGAAAACTACAAAACTTGCTTTACGGCAGACCTACAATCCAATCAGAGCCAGCTATGCTGCAGTATTTACAACAGCGGTAATGGACAATTCTGCTTCTAACCTGTAGGGGGAGCAAAGAGCATAAACACTTTAGTGTTGCTTTAACTTTGCCTGATATTTAGACCTTTACAACACATGCAAGGTTTTAGATACAGGTATTTGTGGTTACATTTTTATATACTGTATAGGGGTGCGGGGGGCAAAAACTAACATGGGGTTAGTTGTAACACGGACTGTTTACATTGTTGCACAAGGTTGAGCGTTTAGTTTTTCCGGGGGTTTTTTCACGCTGCCAAAAGACGATCTCCCTCAAATTATTGGAAATGTATAATATTTTTCCAGAGAGTTATTGATGAACGAGTGTTTTGGTGCATGTAAGTAAATTTTTTCATCATATGTTTTCTTTCGGATTCTAAGTTGGGTGTGTAATATACCAAATCCAATGCTACGTCATATTAAAGGTCACGTTCTTCCTGATCTAATTTTTTAAACCCTAGTTACTAGTTGCTATAATAGCATAAATAATACCTGTAAAATGATAAAGCTCAAAATTCACTGCCAGGCGATATATTTTCTTTAACAGAATTCGCCTTTCAAAGCCTACAGGGAACGGCCGGTTTGGACTAAAGCCCTCTACTTCCTGCTTTAATGACATCACTAGAACAGTTTTTGACTAAACTCCGCCCACAGGAATACGTCAGTCGGCAGCTAAGCTAATGGCAAGCTAAGCTGGTATTGAATCACAACACACTAAACCAGCTCATAAAAACTCGATGCAAATTTCTGAAGGAGGGACTTTATAGAACATAGAAGACATCAGCCCGTTTGAGAAAAGTGAAAACAGCGCTATACAGATAAGTACATTATGTGAAAAAATAATGTGTTTTTTACACGTGAAACATGAACACATTATATTGCGCACTGTAAACACAATCAAATCTTCAAAAACACAGAAAGAACGGGACCTTTAATCAGTGTCTTATTGACTAAAACATAGCATCGTTTGGAAATATGTCTTCAGCTCTTAGCAACTTTTTTGGTGGGCTTGAATATATTTTGACCCAGCGGGGTTAATTGTAACGCTGTGTTACAACTAACCCCTCAGCACTTACGATATGAAAACGTAACGCTAACGTTAGCGTAATTCTTGGCGTTTTTTAAAATAGGCTATACACACAGATGATTGCTGGCTGCCAACAAAATAAATGTGCCTTTCTTATCAAAAATGTGTCAAATTTATTTTTGTTCATATCTTTATTATTGATTAAATAAGGTCACATCAAAGATTGAAATCATAATGAAATGAATGGCTAAAATCAGACTTTGATGCTCATTATCTCAGAATTTGATTTTGAATCTGTAGTATGATTATTACAGATGGGGTCACATATAAAAAAATGTTTTGCCATAATTGTTCTGCTTTTTCTCACATATTTAGACATTTGTATCCATTTTAATTGAACTATTGTTACTAAAGGGCTTGATGAATGAATCCAGTGTGGATACATGTCTATTATTTACCCAGTCTCACAAAGTTTCGTGATATAGTCACATATTTATTTATTTTTTTCGTGCTATTATCACGAAAGTTTGTGTTTTTTCGTGATCCTATAACGAATTCCTGTTTTCGTGTGGTTGTCGCGTGTTGGTTGCTCGACTGTTTTGTCCTATTTTTAAACCATTGTCGCTTCGGTTTAGGGTTAGATTTGGTGCTTGCAATAGAATGTCACTTTATATATTGATCTATACAATTTTTTCAGATTTTTTTTTATATGTCGCCTGGCGTTAGGGTTAGAGTAGGGTTTGGTTAGGGATGTCATTTTATGTTAATCTAACCCTAAACCGAAGCGATAATGGTAAGAAAATAGAACAATACAGTCAAGTAACCAATACGTGATAATCACACGAAAACAGGAATTCGTTATACGATCACGAAAAAACACGAAATTTCGTGATAATAGCACGAAAAAAGAATTAAAAAAAAATACGTGACTATATAACGAAATTTCGTGAGACTAGGCTGCTATTATAGATAGATATAAACAATATCCACTTTAAGAATATAGACAAAATAGTATTGAAATATTTGCTTGCAAACTTAATTTTTATCAAGTGTTACAACTAACCCCCGCCTGTTACAATGAACCCCACCTATGGGGTAAGTTGTAACGTTTGCACTTCTGTCACGTTTGGTGTAATTGTCCAAGAATGGTAAGTACTAGAAACAAACTTTAAATGTTTATTTGTAGCAGAGATATGTGTGTTGCTGGTGTAAAAATATAATGAATATTTTTTTAATGATTGAGCCAAAACCAAAAAGCGTTAGGTTGTGCCCCGATCTCCATTACTATATCAAAGATCAGTGGAGCTGAAAATATTTGGGCTGTAAAGGTTTTCTTGGACACCTCGTACTTATTGTAAGCTGGTGAAGCAGAGCGGCTTGTCTGAATTAGAAGAAAGGTAGTCTGAGGTTGAACCCTGCTTAGAAGGAGACTTACTTGTGGGATTTTAAATAAGGTTTGTTTCGTTTAGCCGGACACACAGATGGATGTTGCCCCATTTGGATTTTGCTCCATACTATATATGAGGAAGAGCAACTGCATTGCAGTATGCCCACAAAGAGATCATGATGTCACAGATTCAAAGCTGTGATTCACACATTTCTGGAATAAATTACCGCCTTGCACATTGCATGTTTCTGCGAGTCTTGATAAGGAAAAACACATGCCAGCTGAATTCCAATGGATTGTGGTAATATATTCTTGACAGGTTTCAGGTCATTTGTACCCAATAAGCATTTCTCTATGTAGTACCGTACATGCTGTATATTCTTTACTTGGGCAGACATGTCATTGTAAGTTATATGTTACTTAAATCAATAGCATAGACTGCTGTGTGATATTACATCAAGTCTGATGCAAGCCTCGAGTAATACAGGGTGCACTATAGGTCCTGTGCAAGATGTTGCTCAGAGGGTTGAGCGAAAAGGTTTTAATCTTGTTTTGACGTGACCTTCTTATCCGGCCATTTTGTTGTACAGAGTTGGATTATTCTGAAGTCCTCAGATTGCCTTTTACCTTAAAAAACCCTCGAAGCTTTCTTCTCTCTGGTTGTAAAGGAACGGAGAATCTTTCGCCTTCATGCGATCGTTTTTAGTGACAGTAAAGAAGGCCGCCCGCAAGCGCTTACAAAAGGCGGTCAATAAAATGACTCACTTTTTTCTGTGGTTAGGAAGCGTTTTATATGGATTATGTCAGTCAGACGCTAACACACAGTCATCTTTGTGACGTTTCTCCAGTCTGACTTCTCCGAGCTCTGATGTTTGTCTGAGAAACCTTTCATCTATCAAGTCCCTGGTTGACTGTTTTCTTTTTTTAAGGAAGATAGCGAAAGACAGCTTGTCTCGCATGTTGATTTATTACAACCCACAGTGCTTTATAATCTTAACTTTCCTCTGTGACTTTAAACACACACTGCTGCGCATGTAGCGTTCAATTGGGTTAAGCTTAAAACTGCAGATTACCACTATAAGGTAAACAAGGTCTGTATTACAGAGTTTACCTTGTTCACCTCGTATGGTTGAATGGTCCCAGAGAGGAGAAAAGTGGTCCTACTTTAGCATTATTTTAATGTGACATCATGTATATTACTCACTGCCAGCTCTGTTTACATGTTAATATTTAAAGGATCCAGATAATTTTCTCACCACCATGTAATCCAAACTGTTGATGTCTTTCTTTGTTCAGTCGAGAAGAAATTATGTTTTTTTAGGAAACAGGTTTTTCTCATTTTAATGGACTTCAATGGACCCCAACACTTAACAGTTTTAATGCAATTTATAATTGCAGTTTCAAAGGACTCTAAACGATCCCAAACGAGGCATAAGCGTCTTATCTAGGGAAACGATTGTAATTTTTGGCAAGAAAAATAAAACATATGCACGTAATACGTCATCACGTCAAGAGGTCATGGATGACGTATGCGAAACTACGTCCTAGTATTTACAAGTGTGGAGAAAGAGGACTGTTCTGACATTGTTGTATGTCGAGTGATACTAATTAATGTCTTTGTGTCAGTTTATTGTTTAAAATGGTTCGCAAATGTGCATTTTATATAAGTTGTCATTATGCAATTACGTGAGGTCGCGCTGGTGCGTCACAGGACCGGAGGTAGACGAGAAGTTGTGATTTAAAAGTGCATATTTTTATTTTTCTTGCCAAAAATGACAATCGCCTCGCCAGACAAGACCCTTATGCCTCGCCTGGGATCGCTCAGAGTCCTTTGAAGCTGCAATTTTAAACTGCATTAAAACTGTTACGTGTTGGGGTCCATTAAAGTCCACCAAAATGAAAAAAATACTGGAATGTTTTCCTCAAAAAACATAATCTCTTCTCGACTGAACAAAGAAAGACATCAACATTTTGGATGACATGGGGGTGAGTAAATTATCTGTTTTTTTTTTAAGAAAATTGACTAATCCTTTAATGAAATAAATTTTGAAGATTATGACTTTAGGGTTTAGGTTATATTTACAAATACATGCCCATCCGACACAGGTAAATCAACATCATGAATATGTTTTGCCAGTAGATGGCATTATCAAGCACCGATGTTGTTTTGTTGTGAACATGGACTTGAGTTTATTTTTAGTTCAGTGATACAGAGGAAAGGTTTAGACTCTATGCTAGAGATTTTCATCATAGCTTTATATGTAAGCTGCTGGGTCTGCTGTCTGGTGTGTTACACTGTCAGATGTATTGATATCCTCTCATCTCTTCACCTACATCTTCTTGGCTCAGACGTTGAAGAATATTGGCAAGAATGAATAAGAAGGAATGCGGACAAATGATCTTGACTTCTTAGATGAGTCTGAAAAGCTATCAAAGTCTAATGACTCGGGTTATCAATATGTATCCATCCGTCTTTCATCCGGCCAGAACCGTTCAATTTATCCTAACGTAGTGCCTCATTGATCCAAAAACAGCTGCTAAGGTTTTAAAGGGGCCATGTCATACTGTTTATCATTTTGTTTTATTCCATACAGCCCACTTATAATGACAGTAATTAAGAAGTACATTTAAAAATTTTACATAATGCTTGTACAACAAACTCTCAAATTTCTTATTTTTGGATCTTTCTAACTTATGTCTGTTTTGCAAAGTTGAAGAAGAAACTTTACCACATTTATTCTATTATTGCAATCAGGTTAAGTCTCTTTGGGAGATTTTAAGTTGTTATTTATTTTCTTTTATAATTTAAAATTCTCACTGAAAGATATATTTTTATATTTTTCTGATAGTAGCCTAACCATGCTGTCGATCTTGTTGTCAATTTTTTTGTTTTGCATTGTAAATTTTTTATTCATAAATCCAAATTTCTCAATATGTTACCTAGATTTGATGTCTTCCTTGCAGAGATTTTGCTTATTGTTTAATCTCTTAAACACATTGATAATAATAAGAATAACAAGTTTATTAAGGCTTATGATGATATTTAAAGAATGTTTTTTTTCATTGTATGTCCATGCAGTTTATTTGTATTTCTTTTGTCTTGCAATAAAAAAAATGTTAATGATTTTGATTTTTTATTTTCAGTAAATGTTTATTTATTAACTAATAATAAACTATGTTATAGTTAAAAGTAAAAATTATTAATAAGAATAGCAAGTTCATTAAGGCTTATAATGATATATATTTAAAGAATGATTTATTTTTTATTTATTTATTTTTCCCCCTTCTTTTTTTTCATTGTATGTCAATGCAGTACTATTTTGTATTTGTATTTCTTTTGTCTTGCAATAAAAAAATCTTAATGACAGTCATTAGCTATTTATGACTATTTTCAATATTGTGTTTTTTAAATGATTTTGAATGTTTATTTTCAGTAAATGTTTATTTATTAACTAAAAGATAAACTATGTTATAGACCCTTTCACAGTTCACGTCAAAGGCAGTTCTTACTGCGCATGTCGGGGTCAGAACAGCAGATTGAGTTGCGTATTATTCGGTATCGTCAAAAATGCCTACTTGCGTTGCGGGCTTTGAAAATCGCACCAGGTCTGCCGTTAAGTTTTTCGGGATTCCTGCATAATCTCAAAAACAAAAAAATACAACATCTGTGGCTGCAAGCAATAAAACGTTCAGATGCGGACAATGCAAAGATCAAAGAGGCTTGTGTTCGTAGTGCTCACTTCATTTCAGGTAAGTCATCATTTTTCAGCCCTGTTAGATTAAACTAGAAAGTTTAAATGGTATGAACAGTTTGACCCCATGCTGCGCGCGCATCCGATAGTCATTCAATGTTTACAAACCTTGAAGGGGTCTATAGTTTAAAGTAAAAGTATTATATATTATATTTTATTATTTGGTATTATTATATTATATATTGTCACTTAATTAAAAGCAAGAACCAGATGTTAGATTTGGTAGACAACAGTTCAATTCATGTCAAAAGTCCTATTTTTATTTTATTTTTTTGCAGCCCAAGTACATTTTTAAATCTCTTGACCATTTTGACCATTTTACACTACCAATAAATGATACAACATAAAGTAGTTGAGCATCGTGAACAAAAGATGGAGAGACTGTGCTTTTAGGTTTTATATTGATCGGTATAGGTGCACTATAAATTTTTATGATCCTAGAACACTTTACAACGTAAATAAAATGTAAGGTATGAAGTTTCTCTCTGGAACGAAGAGATCTAAACAGACTTAGCTTGACATTTATGTCTTTGATGAAGTGAAGTGTTGTAAAAGAAACTAGAATGTGAGTTGCAGCTCGATTTTACAGATCTTGTTGGTTGGGCTGCCAGACTGTACAGGAACGTTCTTCTTGTAAATTTGCATGCTTGTACTTTTGGACAATACTGCAACTTCATACTGTCCAACTCTGCAGAAGGGATTTCTCAAGATTCCTGGCATGCCAGCCTGCATTTGCATACTTTGCTGTACTCTAATGTTCCCGATTTGCCTGCTAGCACTAAAGATGACAGGAGGGAGCTTTGATGCTCGGAGACTCAGAAGTCAATAGCAGCAAACTCGTTTTTATAATTGTGAACTTTAAACAAATTATTTACACCATTTAGACTCTGAGGGGCGGTTTCCCAGACAGTGTTTGGGTTAAGCTATAGGCTTTAGTTATATTAGGAAATGTATGTAGTTTTTACAAACATACTTTTATCAAATAAAAAACAACATGCATAATAATATTTGTCACAAACATCAGCTTTTTATGTAACTTCAAAGGGTTTTCTGTAAAATTATAAAAAGATATTGCATTTATTCCACTGTACTGTATGTGGTTATGGCTACCCAGTATCACAAGGTTTTGTGATATGGTCACGTATTTTTTATTCTTTTTCGTGATATTTATTCTATTTTCATGATCGTATAACGAATTCCTGTTTTCGTGTGATTATCACGTATTGGTTACTCAACTGCTTTTTCCTATTTTTAAACCATTGTCGCTTCAGTTTAGGGTTAGATTTGGTGCTTGCATTAGATCAGATTGTCACTTTATACATTGATAGAGTTGGGTTTGGGTAGGGATGCCATTTTATGTAAATCTAACCCTAAATCGGTAAGAAAATAGGACAAAACAGTTGAGTAACCAATACGTGATAATCACATGAAAACAGGAATTCGTTATATGATCACGAAAAAATATATATAACAAAATTTCGTGAGACTGCTCGTTATGGGGACACTACAAATGTTTTAAGCGAAATACAAAAATACAAATAGGGTATTATTTCTCCCTTCAGTTAGAATAGAATAACTTTTGCATATAGATTATGATAGAGACAAATTTCCTTTTTCCTCTATAAGAGGACATAAGGAATCAAACGAAACTGTCTGCAGGTATTTGGAGCACTTAGGGCCAGAGTTATACACTTTTAAATATAGACTTTATTTTTGTGTTTATCAGAGAATTGACAACACATACGACCATGTTTAGCACTTTCAACTGTGTTTTATGTAAATTTCAAAGAGTTTCCTGTAAAATGATACCA
The DNA here is from genome assembly GCF_027580225.2 of Misgurnus anguillicaudatus. NCBI lineage: Eukaryota > Metazoa > Chordata > Actinopteri > Cypriniformes > Cobitidae > Misgurnus > Misgurnus anguillicaudatus. The sequence goes on along the minus strand of NC_073343.2, from coordinate 804,908 downwards.
AACTTTTGTATGTCCACCTTTGCATGAGGATGGGGAGCTTTTGAATTTGGGTAGGCCAAATCCAGGCGGAAACCCCCAAAGATGGATGAATCTGAATGGGCTTAACAACAAAACTGGTCCAGAGTGTTTCGGTCTGATGGGGATGCTCGAACTGATTTTGCCGGGTGGTTGATGTCCTCAGGGCAACATATTGTGTTGACCCAAGGACAACATTTTTCTAAATAAAACCTAAACCTACCCCAACCCTAACCATAACCAAACCCTAAAATCAGAGGGACATGATAAGTAAAAAACAATGGTCTAGAAACAGCTGATCTTGGTTGTAAGCTTAAACTTAAAACAAACTATAATCTTATTTCTGAAATCTGATTAGCTGATTGAAATGTTGTTCCAGGATCAACATAATGTTGCCCTGAGGACATCAACCACTTGGCAAAATCAGGAGAGCCTGATGGCGATTTTCACATGTGGGTAGGTTCAAAGAAAGTTCACACCCAAAAGAGATAAAGAGCCCTTGTAATAAGAATGGCCACAGATTTCCACCAGTGCTGAAAAAATCAGATCTGCTTAATCCTGAATGACATTGACAGTTCTTTGAACGTTATCTACTTCATATAGAAAGCATCAAAACATTGAGGCACCTAGTGGAGCATTATACTATATATAATCTTCTTGTTGCATGTAAGGAAAATCAAAAAGGCAAAAAATGTGTATAACACCAAGATGTGTATTTTCTATTAATTTTAATTAAATAGCTCCCTTTTTAAATTTACACCTCAATGCCATTTTAGATTATTTCCCCTTTTAATTCTACATATTAGAGGGAATGTTTTTAACAGCGTTATCAATCAGCATTTCAGTAATCACAAAAGCGTACGAGTTAGTCTAAAGGTGTATTTTCACCTGGGGCTAAATAGATGCTCGCAAATAGAAGTTGTGACGGTCTGAACTGGTAACCATAGCAACTGCAGTCTGCCTGAGTGCATCCCATTAGGATCAGTATCGGATGGTACTTGAAAACCTAAGTACTGTCATCTTTTATCACTTTATTATAAATTTAAACATCACCAAAAGCAATGGTTGTTTGTAAGACGTCTTTAAGATGAGTTTACCATTCTAGGAACGTCAGTCTACGCTGTGTGACATGAATCTAGTGCAGCGACAATTTCCCACATCCCTGAAAAATGATAGTCATTATAACATTTGTACCGTAAAAAACTTGTTAAACTTTGGTACGTGAGCCGTAGGTCTTCTAAGCAATAATAATATCCGTTGAGATACCATTTGAATATATCAACAATATGTTGTGTTTATTGCGGCTGTGTCTTAACCAGCCTTGACACACAATTACAGTAAATATACAGTGTCAAAAAAAATTGTCCCGAACTGTTACTGGGGCAATACCATTTTAAAGAGAAAACCTTTGCACCTAAAGAGTTTATTTTCGCACCTCAGAGGTACATACTTGTAAATAGATATATATCTACTTAAATTCTACATATTAGGACCTTTAAAATGATACAGTCCTAGTGACAGGGACTGTTTTTTTGAGATCTGAATTTGTTCAGATTGGCAAAAGGTCTAGTGGACAAAGGTTTTAAGATCACAAGAAAGGCAACTTTTTTATTCATAAGCCGTGTCTTGCAATAAGACAAGTATGTAGCAATAAAATGCTATTATATATCCTAACCGTTCTCATGACATGCGTATAAATAGCACCCCTTGTGAAAAGTTGTGCAATACATACCCCAAACTTCCAATTTAGCGTGCATAATATTATGATACGCAACTCCTTCCCGTTCACTTAAAGGCGGGGTGCATGTTTTTTGAGAAACGCTTTGGAAAAGGGAGTCGAGCCGAGTACCGAAATACACTTGTAGCCAATCAGCATTTAGGGGCATGTCTACTAACCGACATCGTTGCCTGGGTTGCGTATGTGTGGGGCGGGTCTATCAAAAGAAGAGTTCTATTAATGTAGGGGCGTATTAGTTTAGGTGATTTCAAATGCAGTGTCGGCTCGTGACTGCTCATCCGAGGAGGGGCTAATTCAAAATAAGTGTTCGGATTGTCAAGTGTGTGGTTCCCTTTTCCAAAATATGTGTCCTGGGTGTCGAGAGATCCTGTGTGCATCACTTGTTTTGTCAAAATAAGTGCCTGCTGCACACAAAACCGTTTATGATAAAAGAGACGCTCACGTTCCCAAAATACACGCTAGACACTTCCTTAACAGTAAACTCTGATTACGCATGAGATTATGCGAGAATCTGGCAAACACGAGCGTCATAAACCCTTTAGACAGGTCTGCAGCAGGCACTTATTTTGGCATGACACGTGATGCACACATGATCTCTCAAAGTGCATAACACATATTTTAAAATTACGAACCACACACATGACGGGCTACATACATGTTGTGATGAACTTTGCATCGTGCGCCCTCAAAAAAAGAAGTCAGCAGCCGCCACTGTTCAAATGTCAACATTGGCTTTTAGAGATCATGCACCCCGCCTTTAATACGATGTGTGTTTTCATGTCGTTTTATGTATTGGTTTTTATTTTTTTTCTATTTTTAAACCATGGTCGCTTGGAGTTGGGGTTAGAATTGGGGTTTGGGTTAGGATGTCATTTTTGGTAACAGAAAGTTGTTGTAACCCCAGCCTCAAGCATCAATGGTAAAAAACATAGAGAAAATACATAAAAATGACACAAAAAGACACATCGTATAAAGTGAACAGGAAGGACTAGTGTATCATATGCAATCAAAATTGGAGTTTGACGTATGTATTGCACGACTTTTCAGACGGTGTGCTATTTATACACGAGTCATGAGAATGGGTTGATATATGTGTTTTATTATTGCTTCTGTGCTTTCATTGGACTTGATAGACATGATGATCTATTATAAATGTATCAGTTTAAATTGTTAATTAATATTAATAATAATAATAATAACCACCATCATAATCATTTTGAACATTTCACAACTCTTAACATTTTATCATAATTCCAGCAGTTAAAAAGCAGGTAAAATCCAACCTGTCTACGTATCCAGGATGGATGTACTGTTGGTTGGGAATCACTGAGGTAAATAATTCATCATCAGTTTTGATTTCCATGAAATGTAGTCACTAGAATATTAACATTGACGGAAACATCAGCCTGTGATCACTAGTGATCCCTGCATTTTATTGACCGACCTTCAGTTCGGCTCTACAAAGTGTGTCTCTGTTGTGAGTGACCTTGGCTTTGTAAAAGACCTACATCTCACTGCCATAGCAAATTATTGTACATACATTTAATCATACATCATTTATCATGTAATATGTCCACACTTACTGACTTACATTGAAGCTTCGTGATCTGTGACACAGTTAACCCCAGATTCAGCTATGATTTTCGCTTGGCTGAAATGTCATGATCCTCTGCCGCGATGAGACTGTGACCTGTGTTAGCCAGAGGCACTGACTGAGCCCCGAGAGCTTGCGCAGGGACTGCACTGATGTTGCCAACCAGGTCAGTAAAGTGATTTGTAAGGAGGAAAACACAAACTCAGGGAACCATAATCTGTGTGTTGCACTTTTTATATTCAAGGTCATACATAATACAGATATTTTCATACAGAGGAGAGAAATCAGCCATATGGATAAAAAATGTCAATGTAATGAAAGCTGTCTGGTGTCCCTTGTGAAAAAAAAGTGTGCTTAAGTGTACTTTTATAAAGTGTACTTATTACATAAATAATACACTTTAAGTATATACACTTAAGTGTGAATTAAATGCCATCTTTTCGGCGCACTGAATGCACATTAAGTGTAATTAATTTCACATATATCATATATTAAGTTGAAATAAAATGTAATAAGTTGCCATTAAGAGTGATTTTTTGGAACAACTTAATTGGTACTTTATTACAACTTTATATCTACTTTCATAATTGCTTCTAGTGTTTTTAAAATATACTTAAAGTGCACTACACAATATAATAACATGCAATTAATATGATTTAAAATGCACTTTAATGTCTCTTTACAATACTCTTAAGTGTGAATTAAATGCAATCTTTTCAGCGCACTGAATGCACATTAAATGCAATTAATGTCAAATACATGATATATTAAGTTGAAATAAAATTCAATAAGTTGCCATTAAGAGTGATTTTTTGGAACAACTTAATTGGTACTTTATTACAACTTTATACCTACTTTCATTATTGCTTCTAGTGTTTTTACAATATACTTAAAGTGCACTACACAATATAATAACATGCAATTAATGTGATTTAAAATGCACTTTAATGTCTGTTAACAATACTCTTAAGTGTGAATTAAATGCAATCTTTTCGGCGCACTGAATGCACATTAAGTGTAATTAATTTCACATATATCATATATTAAGTTGAAATAAAATGTAATAAGTTGCCATTAAGAGTGATTTTTTGGAACAACTTAATTGGTACTTTATTACAACTTTATATCTACTTTCATAATTACTTCTAGTGTTTTTATAATATACTTAAAGTGCACTGTTCAATCTACTGTCAAGCAATTAATGTAAAATTAAAAATAAGTTAATGTATATTAACAGTACATTTAATTACTCATTAAATGTAATGTTTCAAATACAAGTTTGCCAAATAAATTCAAATATACAAAATTAAATTCAATCAGTTGAACTGTGATTTCAGTGCAGTGAAGTGATTTCAATGCATCTCTCTACAGTATGTACTTTAACTACTTCTATTGTATGTGAAATATGGTTATGTACTTCTCAAAATACTGAAAAACAAATCAAAACAAAAAGTTAATTAAATATGTATTCATTTCAGTTTAATGCATTGCAAACAAACAAAAACCACAATGCTTACACTGACAATAAAACAGTTTGGTAGTCAGATTTTTTGTTTTGCAAAAGTACATTTAATAAATTAATTATGAGTTGTATATGTCCAAACAAAAAAAACTCATTTTAATATTGTTAAATTGGAATCAAACAACTATCAATATTGAATAATTACATCCCTTAGAAAAAAATAAACTCAAAGTTATTATTTTTTAACATTTTAACAGACAACTAAAAAAGAACTGCATGAACTTTAAATTAACAAGTCTTTGGTAGGTCACATCAGTCTAATGATCATTTATTAAATGCGTTTAGAAATATTGCCATGAAAGTGTACTTTCTTTATGTAGCGGGTATTAACTCACTTACTTATGGACCAGGCATAATAATAAGATCAGAAGGGTGCACGGTACGAAGGAGGAGGTAGCAGTGATAGTGAGCAACAAGCAGAGACAGAAGGTAAGTTGATTAATAAATTATTTTACTTTGAGTATTGAGAAACCTTTCTTTTTCTTTCCTTAATCACAAAAAAATAGTAAACAACAATGAATATACAATTAACTATATATACCAGGGTTCCTCAAATCTTACCCTGGAGGTCCAGAGCACCACAGAGTTTAGCTCCAACCCTAATCAAACTCACCCACCTGTGATTTCCTAGTGATCATGAAGACCTTGATTAGCTTGCTCAGGTGTGTTTGATCAGGGTTGGAGCCAATGCTGCACTCCAGAGCCCACCCAAACCAGCGGGACGCGGGACCCACCCTTCTTGAAGTGTCCTAGCTCCTACTTCAAAGCGTTCCAGACATTTGAAGTGGAACGTAAACAGAAAACATGGACGACAGACCGGTCTTCTTAAGGCTCGTACAGACTACATAACTTTTAAACGTCGGTCCGAACTGTGCAGTTCACACTACATTAAAACAACAAGTTAATCATCTCTACAAAGTGTTCTGGAGCCATTATATAAAAGCGCTGCATGTCGCTAAGTAACTTGGTATATTTTTACCGTATTTTCATGATAACAGATAATAACGACATAATTTCACGCCATAATATAAAAAAACAAGTTGTGTTAAAATTTACAGTGTCTAAAACAACCATACAAGCAGAGAAGTACAAATTATAGTCTATACCTTGAATATTTCATCTCACTACGAAGCGATCTATGCGCGCAGCCATTGTCCACATACTTATTATTCTGAATTCGGGGTAGGTCGAACTCCTCCGAGTTCGCTGGTAGAAGGTTCCACTTCGACAGGCATTCCAGTGCACTTTTCCTAGTTGGAGGTAGGATAAGTCCCACATCCCACTGGTCTGGATGGGCTCTGGAACGCAGCATTAACTCCGCAGTGCTCCGGACCCCCAGGGCAAGATCTAAAGAAGGGGGATATATACTATGGGTGCACCCTCTAAATTACTTCTCATTTACAGAAATCACAGTCACAATCAATGTACAAAGATGATACAAATTATATATGTAACACACTGAAATCCGTATTCAAGTTCAAAGTTCTTATCAATTGGAGTATTGATCAGTCTTAAATTATCAGATTTGTGCTTCTGAAATGTTTCAGTTCAATGAAGTAAACAAACAAAATAAGGAAACAGTTTCTGAAATGTATCCTCTTACTTGTCTGAAGAAAAATATTTAAAATAGAAATTTGTCCTTTCCTCTAGATTCGTGATCCAATCAGGTCGAAATGGGAGGCTCGCCATCAATTAGGAAAATCCAGCTCAAGGAATGTTCATACGAAAGGAAAAAACATTCAATATTGTGTATCAATAATGATGAACAATTGTACACAATACAGGAAACAAATAAAATACATACATAAGTGCCATCATCATAATAAATGACAATTTAGACAAATACCTGTCCATTCACGTGTTTCTCTCTCTTTTTGTCTTTCACAGGCACGTGCAACCAAAATGGCGTCAGCGAACACAACGCACCATGTGGTTTTACATAATCACACTGCAATGAACAATCCAACCCATATAACATCACAATTTAACACCATTTTGTCTCGTATGGATTAAACAAATAAAATGATATGACATTTAAAGTGTTGACATTCGTTTTTATGGCTAATTATAACATTGGTAATTATAAATAACTCACCAGGTCAAAATGAAAGCTCAAAAAGTGCTCAATCCACACAATCACGCTGTATCATTGAATATATGCAAGTTAAATTCTGATTTCTTCAGTTTATATGAACTTAAGAGTCATATTTAATCAAATTAAACACTAGATAGAGTGTCTCTGTCGCTCTGCATCTCTCCTCTGAACTGAGACGCGATCCGAAAGCAAAAAAGGGGCGGAGCTTACAATTAAACCCTCCGATTGGTTTACTCATTTCAGATTTATAATTCAGATTGAATTATTCACATGTATTTCCTCATTTATAAAATAAATGTAAATGTATGAATAGTCTCTATTATATTTAAGCACACTTTAAAAAAAAGTATATTTAATTATTTAACCAGGGTTACATTTAAGTAAAACTAAATTAGACAAAGTGCATTTTTGTACTGTGTACTTAAGTATGTAAGAAATATTGTGATGAAAGTGTACTTACTATAAGTTAAGCTTAATTAGACAGTATTAAAAAGTGCATTTTTAAAAGTGCACTTAAGTGTGTTTATAAATATTATGTTGAAAGTGTACTTTCTTTAAGTTAAGCTTAATTAGACATTAATACAAAGTGCATTTTTAAAAGTGCACTTAAGTGTGTTTATAAATATTATGATGAAAGTGTACTTACTATAATTTAAAATTATTTAGATATTATTACAAAGTGCATTTTTAAAAAGTGTCCTTAAGTGTGTTAGTGAAATATTGTGGTGAAAGTGTACTTACTATAAGTTCAAATTAATTAGATATTATTACAAAGTGCATTTTTAAAAAGTGTCCTTAAGTGTGTTAGTGAAATATTATGATGAAAGTGTACTTACTATAAGTTCAAATTAATTAGATATTATTAAAAAGTGCATTTTAAAAGTGCACTTAATTGTGTTTATAAATATAATAATGAAAGTGTACTTACTATAAGTTCAAATTAATTAGATATTATTAAAAAGTGCATTTTTAAAAAGTGTCCTTAAGTGTGTTAGTGAAATATTATGATGAAAGTGTACTTACTATAAGTTCAAAATAATTAGATATTATTATAAAGTGCATTTTTAAAAGTGCACTTAAGTGTGATTATAAATATTATGATGAAAGTGCACTTACTATAAGTTAAAATTAAATACATATTATTACAAAGTGCAGTTGTAAAAAGTGCACTTAAGTGTGTTAATAAATAGTGTTATTAAAGTGTATTCCATTTAAGTACGCTTAAGTGGTCTTTAATTTGTATTATATTATATTATCAGCAAGTGCACTTTTCGAAAATTATACTTTTATTATTTTAAGCACACAAAAAGTATGCTTTCAATACACTTAAGTACGCTAATTTTTCACAAGGGGTGATTCAGCAGTACCTCAGCAGTCATAAAGGTTGTACAGTATTTATTTGTTATTCATTATGATCAAGGCACAAGATTGTTGTTTTTGTTTAGCGACCAGGAAATAAAAATTTTTATCATGCTAAAAATTAGGGGTAGAGTAAAGTGCAGAATAGTTGTATTTAAAGTACTGTATGATATATTTGCAATAGCATGCAAGAAATGCCCATATACTGACATTTATCATTAAAATAGGTGTCTTGAAATATTACTTATGTTTTTTGGGACGCTATTTTGGTACATTCACACAGGCATAAGCGTTAAAGGAATGGTCTACTCATTTTCAATATTAAAATATGTTATTACCTTAACTAAGAACTGTTGATGCATCCCTCTATCGTCTGTGTGTGTGCACGTGGGCGCTGGAGCGCGCTGCGACGCTTCGGTGGCGTTTGGCTTGGCCCCATTCATTCAATGCTACCATTTAGAGATAAAGTTAGAAGTGACCAAACACATCAACGTTTTTCCTATTTCAGACGAGTAGTTATACAAGCAAGTTTGGTGGTACAAAATAAAACGTAGCGCTTTTCTAAGCGGAGTTAAAAGAGGAACTATGTTTTGTGGCGTGGTGGCACTTTTGGGAGTACTTCGACTCGCCTGAAAAGTCCGCTCCCCTTCTCACTCTCATAATGGGAGAGGGAGGGTGTTACTGCGCCGAGTCGAAGTACTCCCAAAAGTGCTATTACGCCATAAAATATAGTTCCTCTTTTAAATCCGCTTAGAAAAGCGCTACGTTTTATTTTGTACCACCAAACTTACTCGTATAACTACTCGTCTGAAATAGGAAAAACGTTGATGTGTTTGGTCACTTCTAACTTTATCTCTAAATGGTACCATTGAATGAATGGGGCTAAGCTAAATGCTATCGAAGCGTCGCAGCGCGCTCCAGCGCTTACGTGCACGCACACAGATGATAGAGGGATGTATCAACAGTTCTTAGTTAAGGTAATAACATATTTTAATATTGAAAATGAGTATACTATTCCTTTAACGCTTGACGGAAGGCTTCTCTGAAGTGTGGCCAACAGCCAATCACAGTGGCCGCAACCTATGCTCCAGTTTTCCATAAACGTAATTGGCTGGGTTATTTGCATAAAGTGATCTGATTGGCTGCTGCAAGCGTTGCCGCTTGAAAAGTTGAGAAATGTTCAACTTCTGCTGCGAGCAATGGTACTGATGCGGCACAGACGGATCCACAATTCAGTTCGGCAACGCATGACCTTACCCATTAAAAGTGAATGAGAAGCGTTAACGCTGATGCCCTGTGTGAATGCACCGTAAGAATGATTTGAGGAGCTTTGTGCCCTTATATGAGAAGCAGGAAGTCAAGATTGACAGTTTGTTGTTTAAGGGGCGGTCCACATTTCACGTCTAAAACCGCGCCGAAAGCACGACTGTTGGTTGGTTCTTGACACATGACCTGTGGTGCCCTTGCGGCATTCTGTAAAAAGTAAAAATGTTTTTAACTCGATGCGGTGCGGACGTGCCTGGATAAACGAGCGCATCGCACCGCGTGCACGTCAGGTGCACGTCGTGACATCTTCGCTTACGTTATGAGCGCGCATACCGCACGCCTACATTTGAAATAACGAACTTGAGCATGCAAAAGGCGCGATATGTGAACCGCCCCTAATGCTACGTACACCCCAAACGCATTGCTCGCTCTAGATTGCTCGCGGGATTTAACTTTGTGTCATGCAAATTTTTCGCTTGAGTTGAATATTTTCAACTTGCGCGAAGGCGCGTTTGAGGTGAAGGCGCATTTGAGGCGAAGGCGCTTTTGAGGCGAATAGCGCGTGTTTTCACGGCAATCGTGTTGCCCAATATGTATCCTTCACATCGCCCCGCTCGAGGACGCGTCTGATCGCGTCTTTGCATTGACTTTGTATTAATGTACTCACGCAAATTGTGAACTCGCGTTTGGTGTGTATGCCCCATAAGAATGCCAATGTAACCTCATCATGGCACTATGCAACTATTTTACAAGATGGCTAAATCGTATGAAATTGTACATATGTTTTAGCATGATTTTGTTGCGCCCGTGTGATGTTTAGGGGTGGGGTTTTATTCATGCTTTTTTCTGATAACTGTATGCTTTTTTTGTATGAATTCTAGGCCTGGCAAACTCGACTCCTTTTAGGAAACGGGTTATTGTGAGTCACTCACTAAAGTGATCCGGGTTGTATGAGTCACTTGAATCACTTGAGTCAGTATTGCTAAATCGCCAGGGAAACTCAGTACAGACCCACTTGTAACCGGCTGATCCACGTGACTCGAGATTCTCAGAGCCGGAAACATTGCAGACTCGCAGACCATGGGACTCGCTCTACAGATCCACTAACTGCCTGGCTGATTCGCGTGGATCAGCCGGAGCCGGTTAGTGGATCTATAGAGCGACTGAAGTCTCCTCAAAAGCAAATCCACAACAAAAGCCTTTCACTTCTGAGATAACATGCTTATAGGTTTTAGGTTTGGTGTGTATGGTCGACCATTTAAAAAAATAGGCCTAATAATAGCATAATAATATAGAAAAAACTGTGTCCTGCTTATGCAGCCCCCAGAGGCGTAGAGACAGTTCGCGCTGATCAGCCGGTTACGGATCAGCCGGTTACGAGTTGAAAGATTCTCGAGTCATAGCAGATTCGCAGATCTCTCGAATTTGCAACATTTCCGGCTCTGAGTGAGAATCTCGGGTTAATTCGCGGATCCGCGGGTCTCTCGAGTTTGCAACGTTTCCGGCTCTGAGTGAGAATCTCGGGTCAATTCGCGGCTCGCGCAGATCCGCGGGTCTCTCGAGTTTGCAATGTTTCCGGCTCTGAGTGAGAATCTCAGGTCAGTTCTCGCGCGGATCAGCCGGTTACGAGTGGATCTGTAGTGCGAGCGAATAATGTTGAAAGAGGTTTGTGTGTGTGGTGGCGCTGTTTATGGTTTTACATTGAATTGTAGTAGGACTCAACTGATCCGGGTAAACCCATACGGAAATGTAATATATGACATATATGTCCCTATATCAAAACCGATCTTGGCATATATGTTACATATATATGCAATATATTAATATCACATATATAGATCCTCTGGATATATGAATATATAGGTTTAAAACATATATGAAATACTCATATTAAAATGTATATAAATACATATATTAATATCACATATATAGTTGCTCTTGATATATGAGATATATGTTTTAAACCTATATGAAATACTCATATTAAAATGTATATAAATACATATATTAATATCACATATATAGATACTCTTGATATATGAAGATATATGTTTTAAACCTATATGAAATACTCATATTAAAATGTATGTAAATACATATATTAATATCACATAAATAGATACTCTTGATATATGAAGATATATGTTTTAAACCTATATGGAATACTCATATTAAAATGTATTTAAATACATATATTTAAAATATGTATATGTATGAATTCTTATATGGGTTTGTATTTTACAACCATATAAGATGTATTTTTACATGATACTGTATGCTCCAACCATATGATATCAATATGTTTTATGTCTAGATTTCTAAAACAACATAGCCTATATAGGTCTGTAAATATATTGTTTAAAAATGATTAGGGTCATAACATTATAACCCTGCCTAGTTTCAAACTGCATGCATTTGGCACAATACTATACTTTTATTATGGAGTTATACTCCATGGGGGCGGTTTCCCGGGCAGGGATTAGACTAGTCCTAGACTAAAACATTTTTAAGAGCTGTCCAAACTGAAAACAACTTGCACTGACATATCTTAAAATACATCAGGGCCCTTTGTTTTGCCTCAAAATGGATACAGGTAATGTTTTTAGTAAGGCATGTTTGTTAAAACTAGTTATATTTCCTAATTAAACTAAGGCCTAGTCCTGGATTAAGATAATCCCTGTCTGGGAAACCGCCCCCATATTACTCAATGTACAAAGCTAGAAATTAAGCTCTGCACACCACAGGTCTACTAAAGGGTTAATGGTGCCACATGGTGATCAACAGTAAAAATGACAAATTTGACCTCTTTGCAAAAGGAAAAACCACCAACATTCAAAAATGCATGATAACAAGGTGTCATAGCTCTGCAATCAAAAAATGTGGTTATAATGGAAGTCAATGGGGCAAAAACAGCCACTAACAATAAATGAGGAAGAAAACAATAATCAAAAGCCAATGTTTTTACTTTATATTTGACATGCCCAAGACTGCGAAAAAGGTTAAAAAAAATCTAGTCTACAATCACTTTTTGTATTGAAAATTTGTCATTTAGATTTTCCCCAAATCCACTTATGAACTTGGCAATTAAAGAGTTAAAATCATGGAATTTTTGTAAAAAATTGTAGTTTTGATCAGTACTGACTAACAAATTTATGCAAAAAAAGTGAAAAAATAATCTGATACATTTTTACAGATGTTTAATTTAGTGGATGTATTAAATTTGAACAATGCATAAGGGTTAAATTGGCACTGTGTACCCCTGCATAAAATAAAAACAGGAGGAATAATAAAACGAACACTTTAAAATACAAGCTAAAAAACGCCTACTTCAGTAACAAACAAATAGCTTAAGTTGTTAGCCCCTCCCGTCCAACGGCTGGGTGGATCAGTGGATAGTGGAGGTGACTTTCAACGTGAGGACCCGGGTTCGAGGCCCGACTGGACTCATCAGGTACATTACAAATAATAAATTGTGTTTGTGTGTTAAGTTGTGTGAATGGGTTGTACGTCCTACCTGTGGTCTGAAACATGTAAAAAACTAGATAAAAACCACGGTTCAAATTTAATTATTTTATGATATATGATAAGTATATGTATGCAACATATATTAGCCATATATGTGAAGTCATGTATGTCACATATATAAATAATTATATAGATGACATATATGTCTATGTATGTTTTTTGCAGACATAGACATATATTTGTATGGGATAGACATATATGTCAATATATGAAATTGTTCCATTTTCGAATAGGTGTCATATATGGTTGTACATATATGTACATATATGTTTCTACTTTATATTACCATATATTTCATATAGGGATATTTCATATATTCACATATATTACATTTCCGTATGGGAATGACACTAGAGACTCGCGACTCATGAGTTAATTTAAAGATCCGGGTTAAAGATCCGAGTGAGTCGCGACTCAAACAGGTCTAATGAATTCACATAAACTCGCAACCATGTAAAATAGTTGCGTTTTCTTTTGAGATCAGATTTGATGATGCAGTTTTGCTGCCATTGTTTTTGACACCTATCATCATTTTTCAAGGTTAAAGTATAGCTGAGGTCACTCTTCATTTTTGTCATTTATCGGACATTTTCAGAAGACATGCTGCCGTTCTCCTGCTTCATGTTTGATTACAATGCTCTCTAAGTGTCTCTGAGTGCATGCAAGTTATTAGGGGGCAGGGTTTTGAAAAGAAGAGGCGTGTCTAATTCATTTGGTTGGATGTTTACTTGCACTGTGCGGTTGGAAATACATGCAATGTGTTTGAATGGTCTTGATGAGTAAGCTACAAAAACCGAGCACCGAGCATTGCCTCAGTAAACAGTAAGTGATTACGGTGCAGATTTAAAGATAATTTAACATTCATCACAAACTACGATTATAATTGGCCGCTCATAGCGTTCATCAGAGCACACCCAAACTTTTAATATCAGGTTCTGAATTACACTGTAGATTATAAATAGGTTGTTTTCGAGCAATTAAAATGAAGATACCCCGGACCATCCATTTTTATTAATATCTTCATCCGTTAGTAAATTATAAGAGGTGGGGGGCAGAGAAATGAAACATATGAGGGTAAAGAATATAAAAGAGACAGACAGACAGACAGAAAGAGTAATTTTCTCATTACTGATAGAAATAATAAGACGTCGAGGAGGTGTTGTAATATTCTTAAGTTAATTTTCACCTCTTAGATCTGTCACTGAGAGACACGCTTGGGCAACTTAAAAGAGATGAAAGAGTTAATCAAATGAATGAAAATGTATAACTGTAGTCATGCATACTGATTTCGTTTTGTATAATAAATGAAAGTACATCTGGGCCGGAAAAGGGCCAATCGGGCGGCACAGTGGCTCAGTGGGTAGCACTGTTGCCTCACAGCAAGATGGTCCCCTGTTTGAGCCCTGGCAAGGTCAGGTGGCCTTTCTATGTGGAGTTTGCATGTTCTCACTGTGTCAGCGTGGGGGTACTCCGGTTTCCTCCAACAGGCCAAAAACATGCAAGGTCAACTGGCCCAAATTGCCCCTCCCCCCACCTGTGTATGGATCAACTTGTGTATGGATTAACTGGTTGTTGCCATGAATATAGCCATGGATGCTGAAATGGTGTGAAGAATAAATAAATAAAGAAAAGTGCCAATCAGAAGAGACTTTACAAGACCAATAACTGATGTGTGTGTGTGTTATGCATCAAGATTTTATCTCTGTCTAAAATCCATAGTATGAGAACATTGTTTTGTATGGTTTATGTCGTCATATTTCTCAACCAACCCCAAGGCACCGACTATCACTAAAGGTGCAGCTCTATAAAAACACATTTTTGTCCATTTATTTATTTTTGACAGGCTACAGTATTTTGGGGGCCTGGTGTCAAATGCAGCAAGGTGTGTTTGATTATATAAAAACAAATAATAGTTCTATTCATATTGGTGAATCTTCCTGCAAATGAGTGTTTCATCCGATTGTATATTGATTCATTCATTCCTTTAAATTTTTACAAAAGGTTTCCTTATATAAATGAGGATCTAGGTCTTTAAAGGAAAACACCACGTTTTTCAACATTTTACTATGTTCTTACCTCAACTTAGACAAATTAATACCTACCTATCTTTTTTCAATGCATCAGTCCTTCCAGAAAAACGCAGAGTTTTTTTGTGATTGTTGCGGGCAAAAATCCTCGAATGCGATGGAATATGCGGGATATTTATGCAATTTATACGATGGAATTGCGGGAATTTGCGAAAATTGCGGAACTTGCAAAAACTTGCAAAAGCTGCAATGATGTTCACGTCACATAATCACGTCACTTCATAACGTTCCCATGGCAACAGAGGACACGGCTGCCCTTGTGTGAAGTAAATGCAACATTTTTCAACTTTCTGCTAATATATATGTGACTTTTTGCTACGAAAATGCGGGGATTATGAAATTATGCAAGCCCCGCATATTTTTCTGGGCGGAAATCTGTAATTAATATGGCGAAAGTGTGTTTTATTTGGAAAAAATGCAGCCCCGCATAAATATGCGGAGTTTGGCTGATTATGCAATAAATCGTGCGATCTCACAATCGCGTTTTTCTGGAGGGTCTGATGCATGCACTATTAATCTTTGTACAGCGCTTCTTGAATGTGTTAGCATTTAGCTTAGCCCCATTCATTCCTATGGCTCCAAACAAAAGTTTTATTTTGTGCCACCATACTTACTCATGTAGATTACTCATGTAACAGTCTTTAAATAGGGAAAACATGAAAATGTTTGTTTGCTTCTAAATTCATCCCTGTTTGGAGCCATAGGAATGAATGGGGCTAGGCTAAATGCTAACACATTCATGAGGCGCTGTACAAAGATTAAAAATGCTGCATTGAAAAAAGATAAGTATGTATTAATTCGTCTAAGTTGAGGTAAGAACATAGTAAAATATTGAAAAACAGTGGTGTTTTCCTTTAACCGTCAGCCTACATTTGAACACATCCCACATAGCTTATCAAACTATTAGAAAGACAAAATACAATCCATCATTTTTAGGTTGACCACCATGTCTCCAAACCTTCACCCCAATAGCTTTCTTCATGCCCTTTGTGTATGTATGTTCATTTTGTTTGCATCATCTAGGAGTGACTAAAAGCTGCCGTGCTGTGCTGGTGTCTACCTCCAAACGTTTAACAACGATTTGTTTAGACTTTAGATCCTCGCTTAGCAGAAGTGGCACAAGCCACAGGCATATGCGATTCACAGTTAGAAATCTGTGAGCAGATGAATATGATTATAACAGATTAACATTACAATATGCAGATATGCACATGCCTAAAACTCCTGCCGCCTAAAACCTGGCAAACCCAGTGAGAGATTCCAGATTCCAGCTGAAGCCACGAGACCGAAACTTGTCGGCTTTTAATGTTTTAAGTCTGTAACTAGTCAGTGTGAAAAAGCCTGGGATTGCAGCCAACTTGATGCTCGTGGCTGTCACTGATACTCCAGTGCAGTGTTTCTTAACCATGGGGCCTTTAGATGACTTACAATTAAGACAAAACAAGTCAAGCACTAAAAATGGGATATTTCTTAGGGGCGTGTTTACACCAAGGCGTTTACGCCTGCAGCTGGAGTATGTTTTATCAATTGTTTCCAATAGAAGCGTCGCACTTTTAAAAAATGCCAGCAGCTGGCCGGATCTGTCGAACCACACTGAGTGCCCAGAATTGAAAAATGTTCAACTTTGGGGGAAACGCTCATCAATGTCACTTCTCACTTGGCCGTCGAATCACAGTGGATGAGGGGCGGGACAAATATCACAACAACCAACTGGCGCATCGTTCAACGACTGATAAACAGAACAAAAGTATAATAACCAAAAGCACCCAGCTGAAAAAGTGCCCACAGTTGGCATCAACCTGGCATTTTCAGCCGTGTTTAGGCACTTTAGTGTACACACCCCCTTAGTGTTTGTTTATAACACATACTTTCTTGTTATGCCAAGCTTTAAATGTTTTATTAGGTAGAAATTGTGAGTAGAGATGTCTTTAAAATGTTGTGGACAATGGCGACTGGTCAAAGACTGAAAAAATGTATCCGTCAGGTGCAGTGGCGGCTCGTGACTGCTCTTCCGAAGGGCGCAAATTCAAAATAAGTGTTCGGACTGTCGTGTGTTGCTCGTGTTTTCAAAATATGTGTTTGTTGCGTCATGTAAACCATGTGCATCACATGTTTTGCCAAAATAAGTGCCTGCTGCACACGCGTCAAAAACATTTATGATAAAAGAGACGTTCACGTTACAAAATACTCGCAAAAGACTCACTAAACTTTGATTACGCATGAGATTATGCGAATATATGGCAAACGCAAGTGTCTTTTTTATTATAAACTCTTTAGACGCGTCTGCAGCAGGCACTTATTTTGACAAGATACGTGATGCACGTATGTTCACTTGACGTGCCGAACACATATTTTGAAATGATGAACCACAAACACGACGGACTACATACATGTTGTGACGTGCCTCGCTTCGTGTGCTCTCGAAAAAATAAGTCGCTGGCCGCCACTGGTCAGGTGTACAAAGAGCTGAAATAAACAACAACCAATGAAAATGTTTGTTATTTAAAAGTTTAGGTTACCTTCTTTTACATTTTAGTTTTTTAATAAATTAAATAATTGCAACCTCATCAAAACTATATATGTTCCTGGAGATCAACTACTGTAAAATAATTTTTTGATGCAATTTCATGTGAATCCCATGTAAAAAGTGTTTATGCACATTCCATCAATGCTATCTCACGGCAATTCGTCATATTTCACAAGGTGGCTAATTCGTATTTATTCGTATGACCATATTCGTACATTTTTGTATGATTTGCCTTTGCCCCCGTGACATTGTTAATTTTTTAACATTTTTATAATAATCAAATGTTCTTGTACGATTCACTTCATAAGAAAAAATAAGCATTAGCCAACTCAAAAAATATACTGAAATCAGGCTGGAAAAAATAAAAGGTATTTTGCACAGTGATGTAAATAATAACTTTGCAGAATACCACAAACTATTAAATGTCTGCTGCTTTCTCTTAAATTTTTCTGAGGAGAAATTATCACAATCTCTCAATCTTGTGGTTGATGCACCTTATATACATTTATTTGTGCAAAGTGTGCATGTGTGCGGCAAACTTCAGACTTGTGCTCGCTTGGCATAATTCATAACTTTCTTTATTCCTCTACTGCAGAAAACGACAGACCCCACCATGATGTCAGTGTGTCCAGTGTCGTAGCTATAGTTGGAAACAGAAGTGCATCCGACAGCTCTTTAGAATGACTGTCTGGGATGGCTTGGCACTTAAGTGTTTCCCTGCTTGGAGAGATGTCAGCTAATACTCTCTAATGCTGACAAATGATGCCCTGGCTGTCGATGGCACCCTGAGCATTCCCCTCTCTTCTTTTAACCAGCTTCTTCGTTTATTAGGCTTTTCCTACACCCACATGCCAGGGAGGGAGAGCAGACCATCTCTTGTGTGGCCTTGTTAGAGCGATGAGGCTTATGGGATTTCTGCTGGAAACAGTGTTTGGGAAGTCTACTGTACAACTGTGTGATCTCAAGCTATAAGCTGCTCATGATTTAAAATAGTTTATAGCAGTCAAGCGTTAAAAAGCTTTGAAAAGGCAAACTAAATAATAGATATATCTAATTATATTCAAGTTTTTAACCCTTTAAAGTTCCAATGTACAGTGAGAGGAACAGTGCATTATTTGACAGAAAATTTAATGACAAATTTCATACAGTACAACTCCTCAAAAACAAAATGTCACATGTCTTTGGAAAGCTGAGATTCTTGTTGTTTGAATGATGTAAACCCTTTTAAGATACAATCAACACAGCAGGTAAAATAAGTGTCCTTTTTAGGCATTGTTTAGCTTTTTTCAGGAATGCTATATGGGGTTAAAGAAATTATTCATATTTTTTATTATACTGTACCACAGAGCTGTTGAATGCTTTATTCTGATTGGTTGAGAAATCTTCCATGGGTATGCATTATTTTTCGATAAACGCACAGCTAACCTGCCAAATGTTTTAAAATAACCACCCGAGTAATGTCTGTGGTAACCGTGGTATAAGCAGAAAAATTGACTTCGGTCCTTTGAATTATTTTAAAATGATGCACATGCGTGGTGCTGCTTTATCGCTTTGGGTGTGCACTATTTTCTAATAATTCAACGGCCCGTCATCAATTATTCCTTATAATCACACTTACCTAAAGGATTATGAGGAACACCTGTCCAATTTCCCATTAACACACTAATCAACCAATCACATGGCAGGTCAATGCATTTAGGGGTGTGGTCCTGGTCGAGCCAATCTCCTGAACTCCAAACTGATTGTCAGAATGGGAAAGAAAATGATTTAAGCAATTTTGAGCATGGCATGTTTGTTGGAGCCAGACAGACTGAGTATTTCACAATCCGCTTACTGTGATTTTCACGCACAACCATTTCTAGGGTTAACAAAGAATGGTGTGAAAAGGGAAAAACATCCAGTATGCTGCAGTCCTGTGGGCGAAAATGCCTTGTTGATGCTAGAGGTCAGAGGAAAATGAGCCGACTGATTCAAGCTGATAGAAGAGCAACTTTGACTGAAATAACCACTCTTTACAACCGAGGTATGCAGCAAAGCATTTGTGAAGCCACAACACGCACAACCTTGAGGCGGATGGGCTACATCAGCAAAAGACCTCCGGGTACCACTAATCTCCACTTCAAATAGGACAAAGAGGCTACAATTTGCAAGAGCTCACCAAAATTGGACAGTTGAAGACTGGAAAATGTTGCCTGGTCAGATGAGTCTCGATTCCTGTTGAGACATTCAGATGGTAAAGTCAGAATTTGGGGTAAACAGAATGAGAACATGGATCCATCATGCCTTGTTACCACTGTGCAGGCTGGTGGTGGTGGTGTAATGGTGTGGGGGATGTTTTCTTGGCACACTTTAGGCCTCTTAGTACTAATTGGGCATCATTTAAATGCCACAGCCTACCTGAGCATTGTTTCTGACCACGTCCATCCCTTTATGACCACCATGTACTCATCCTCTGATGGCTACTTCCAGCACCATGTCACAAAGCTTGAATAATTTCAAATTGGTTTCCTGAACATGACAATGAGTTCACTGTACTAAAATGGCCCCCACAGTCACCAGATCTCAACCCAGTAGAGCATCTTTGGGAAGTGGTGGAACAATGATATACGCAAATGTTGCCTCATGCAACATTTAAATGCAAATTTTTCTGCTAAGATATATATGACTTTTTGCTATGAAAATGTGGGGATTATGAAATCATGCATCAGAAATTTGCAATTTATGCGGCGAAAGTGCAGTGTATTTAAAAAAAATGCGGCCGCCACATAAATATGCAGACTTTGGCTGATTATGCATTGAATCATGCGATCGCATAATCACGTTTTTCTGAAGGGACTGATTATTGTCTGCACCTGCTATTTGTTAATCATCATCATCATCATTGTCTTCATCTGTGTCTTGTGTGTATATATATATACCCCTGGCTTGTATTCAGTCTTTGTCCGATCTTGTTAATGTTATGTGTATTATTGCCCGAGTTCCCGTTTGTTGTTTTATTTATTACATTTTTGTTTTTGGTGTTTCCTCTTCCTCCTCATCTCTCTTCCACCGCAGTAAGATGATAATATAATTTCTGACACAAACTGGGGGCCTCAGGGTGGCAGCATTAAATGTACACTACTGTAAATACAAAAAACTAGAAACTGTTTGTATAATTTTAAATAAAACTGAAAAAACATACAAGTAAGCAAGAACTAAATAAATAGCTTGGTAAACGTTTTAAAATAAATATTTTAGGAGGGCATTGTTATTATTATTGTGGCAGTTTGTTTGGCTATAAATATTTGTGTAATGCAAAATACTGTGTTACGCTCTGTCACCACTGAAAATAGCTTATTGGAAAAGCTACCCAAAGCATGCTAATATAGACAGTTAGTAGCTTTACTAGTTACTTAGTTCTTCTCTATACCAGCTCAAACAAAACAAGATAAACATTAGCTGACTTTTTCTTTGCATTTAGGAAGTTATATGATAAATGGATTATGCATTGTGCAATGGGTGGTTCTGCCCTAAAATCCGCCCTTGATTCAGATGATCTAGCAGAGAAATCAAAGTCAATAGCGCGAGACAAAGTGTTGATTTATGCTGTCAATACAAACACTATTCATTAAAGTAAGAATGCATCCATACTCAACTCCAGACTCAATATTCCCTCCATCTGTAACATATACCACGAGACGCCGGAGGACCTTAATGGCCCAATCACTCATCAACTTCAGCGCAACTTTTTTTCCATTTCAGCAGGGTTGCTCCCAATTGAAAGTCACTGACGTGTTAAATGGAAAGGTATCGCCACGCTCGCGTACGGGCACGGGCGCTTAATCTCATCTGATAGTTTGACAGAAAAATTAGTTCCTAGATGAAAGTAGCCAGCTAATGAACTGTGTACACCTTTTCAAAATCTCATAGACTCAGACCTTCCCGTCTCTCCCCGCGGAGTTCTCGCCTCATCTCAATAAAAAGGAAGCTGAAGAAAAGTCATAAAAAACTGCAGTTACTGAAGCAGTTTCAGTCTCGCAGCCTGAGTGTATTTACATAAGCTATTGAGCCAAAATAAGCTTGTGTGCGTTCCAGCCTCATATCAGAGATGGCGACTGCTGATGCATTCAAATGAGATGATTTATGTGGGAATTTTATCTGCTGAGGTATGGACCAATATATCTGCGATTACTTACGTTACGTTTAATCATAAAAGTGGTCTTTTGCATATAGTCGTAAAGAGACAAAACATCAAGTTTATTAATAAAAGGAAAAGAGAAAATGCACAATGGTCTTTTTTCAGAAGATGGTGATGCTTTTCCTTCACAAATGATTCATGGGTGGTTGCTATGCGGTTGCTAATGAGTTCTGAGTGGTTTTAAGCACAATGCTGTATTTCTTCAACAAGGTTTTGAAAAAGCTTGGGTGCATCATCTTTAACATAGTTTACTTCTAATACTAGGTACAATAATAAACCAAATCATGTATGTCTTACACTGTCAAAAGTGAAAAGTTGGATAAAATTGGATTAACCTTTTAATATCTATTCATTTATGAAACTGTACTAATGTACAGCGACTTTGGCACAACTTGGATTACACAAAAATTGGGACATTCTTTGTACATCCTGTACTGTATAAATCAGTGGTCTCCTCACGGAGTCTGTTAATTTTTATAAGTAAACAAGTAAAAAATCAACAAGTTTCCACACATCCACAGCTGTGACCGTACATTCCAAAAACACACACGGCAGTTTTTTCAGGCAATGAAGCTGACCAAGAGGTCATCACTGAAAGGACCTGTCATATTTGTTGGGATGTCCGGTTATTAAACTGTATGCATGCGCGCGAAACATAGCCAGCTATAGAGTTGTCGTCCAGATGTGAGGTATCAGTGCAACATTCGTATTTCTTCTTCTGTGTTTTCGCTTCAAGTGCCTTGCCAGATCGTCTCGTTCAACCGCACCAACACTTTGAATTTACCGACATCTCCCGAAATTTTTGACATGTTTAAAATTATCAGGAAG
This sequence comes from Misgurnus anguillicaudatus, assembly GCF_027580225.2. NCBI lineage: Eukaryota > Metazoa > Chordata > Actinopteri > Cypriniformes > Cobitidae > Misgurnus > Misgurnus anguillicaudatus. The sequence continues at coordinate 782,175 of NC_073343.2, read as the reverse complement.
TCATGAGGTGCTCATAACCTACTCAACTCGGCTCGGAATTCCTCTCACGTGATCATACGAGCATAAACGATTTGCTACCAGAAAAAAAAAAAACGCATGCAAGCTCCTATAACAGCAAACATTGCACAGTGTATGCCCGCTTTAAGGCAACCAGGTAACTTACTTTTTTTAAGTTGAGGCAACAAATCTTTTTATACAGTGTGGGTTTAGCCGTTTAAACCTAAAGCCTTTTTATCACTTTCACAATTGTTACCAGATTAATAAAATCAACTGACAGGATGTCCTATATTTTTTAATTTTCCTAATTTAAAAGGCTAATCTGGTTTGCGTTCACAGATGAATGTACACCCATATGTATAGTACAAACATCTGTTTGAATTATATAAAAAGCATAAGGCTGTGGAGAAAGAGACAGACAGACAGAGAGAGAACGAGAGAGATGTAAAAATAACCCAGCATTTTTAGAGTGCAAAACACCCTTACAATTGCATAACAGTTTACTAAAAACACCAAAAAGCAACCATATAGCTACACTTTCAAGCAACATCACTGAATGTACAAGTTTAAATAAATAATCATGACAGTTTTTCACAATCTTCAATTTGAACCATGTCGGTCGTTGCCCTCACAATGGCTTTATTAACCCCTTGGAGCCTTGTGGATCACTTCTGTGAAGGATGGATGGACTTTTTTGGGCTTCAAATCAGAAGCACCATTTACTACCATTATAAAGCTTGGAACGGCCAGGACAATTTGTATAATATTACTCTGATTGTGTTAGTCTGAATAAAGATAATCATATATATATATATATATATATATATATATATATATATATATATATATACACAGCAAAAACTGGAGAGTTAAAATTTCAGTGTTAAACATTTCTGAGTTGAATTCAACACCCAAAGAGTAAATTTAACATATTTAGAGTAAATTGTTGTTCAGAGTTGGAGTTAATCTACAGAGTTAATCATGGCGGTGTTAAACTAACTCCTTGGAGATGTAATTACACTCCGCCCACACATTTCAGTCTTCCATTTCCATGTGTCCTGCAGATTGAATTGTAAGTAAAACGGAATTGTTTACACTATTTTTTTTAATGCTCCTCTGTAACTTTATCTTCTCTATCACCATCTCTGTTTAAAACCTAAAATTGCATTTTACATCTAACTTGTATAGTTTGTTGGCTGTTTTATTTAAAGTCACCATTGTGATCAGTGTTTCCATTTCATTAGCTCATTTGCATTTTAATGGTCACAGCTAAAGATGGCACACTTTTGCCTGCACCTACAAAGTGGTAATTTTAACAGGTAAATTACATGTGGGGTGTTTTGAGATAAAACTTCACATTTGCACTCTGGGAACACCAAAGAGTTATTTTACATGTTAGAAATCTCATAATATGACCCCTTTAACACTTTTTTGAGTCAAAGAAACTCTGGCCTAGTGTTAAAATATTAACTCTGACCTAGTGTTAAAAAAATTAACTAACACTTATTTGAGTCAAAGAAACTCTGACCTTGTGTTAAAATTTTAACTCTGACCTAGTGTTAAAAAATTAACTCTCTTGAAAGTGTTCATTTAACTCTGATAGGTGTGGAGCTATATAAACTCTGAAAAAGTGTTGAAATCAACTCTGCGAGAGTCCATTTAACACTGGAGTTTTTGCTGTGTATATATATATATTAGGGCTGGGACTTTAACGTGTTAATTAAGATTAATTAATTACACAAAAAATAACGCGTTAAATTTTTTTAACGCATTTTAATCACACTTATTTTTGCACCGCGGAACATTTCTTATTGGATGAGTTTCGGCGGACTGAATATACTGGAGCACCAACTAGCGTTCATCATGACTTCAGAAACAACAAACCACAGTGAACATGAACGAAGAAGCTGATGAGATCGCTTTGGTTGGCCCCGTGGATGGGAATTTTTTTAATAAAAACTAACGGATGGAAGCGTCGATAAGAGCATGGTTGTGTGTAAGCTATGCAACAAGGAATTTCGCATATCACCGCAGCACATTGAGCCTCAAGTATCATCTCAATGCAAAACATATAGCAGCTAGCTTGGACGTTAGCCCGACTCCAAGTACAACGACTTGGTTGAACAAAGATAAACAATATTTTGTTGCTTAAGCTTATGTATTCAGTCATTATTCATTGTATACTAAAAATCCATGTGAAAAAATAACTTCTCAATGTTCTCAGGTCAAATATTTATATGTGATTAAAATGTGATTAATTTCGATTTATTAATTACAAAGCCTCTAATTAGATAAAAAAAATTATCGAGTCCCGGCCCTAATATATATATATATATATATATATATTTATATATATGAAGCGTTTCGGTGCAAAACGAGATAACCACCGTTTTTTTAATTGTTCAGAAATCTCGTTTTTTGGTTGTGCATTCCAATTAATTTCAATGCAACTGCAGTTGGTTTGTTTTGATTTAAACCTTCATAACTTAAAAAATACAGCTTACATAAAGATTACATCAATTGATATAATTCACTATGCTACGCCAAAATAGGTACTAATGGTACTAATTGTTAAAAAATATTGTGTGCATGACCTGCTGTAATGTTAACAGGCTGTAATGCCTTTCAGACCCGGCGCCAGACACAAATTCACGGACGGGCATTTCATTTTTTCAGGGGGGGCACAAATGAGAGCAACCTCAATGCAATGCATAATATCATTAATTATGAATTAAATGGACAAAAAAGCGAGGAAGAACTAACATACCTCTCCATTAACGCAATACAACGGAGAAGTCGTAAAGATTGGACCTAACTTACTGAAGCAAACTAAACGCAAATAAAACACGTTGCAGGGCTCGACATCAACGCTTGTCCGCTTAATATCAGAGACAAGTGGATTTTTTTAAAGGCCAAGAGAAAGAGAATTTTACTTGCTCGACCGAACAAGTACCCTAGTCTGATTAAAAACGCCAATAACAATCACCAAAACAGGATGATTCTGCATCCTTTAGTCTCAATGGCGACTGAAAGTGCATAATGTAATAACGCAAAGTTAAACAAATAAGTACAGCAAAGACAAAGTGAGTTAACAAAGTGGGTTAAACATACTGCGGTAAAAAATTTGGATTTTTTTAATAACATGATACAGTTAAGCAGCATCACATTACGGTTGAAAATGTGACAAATTTAATGACTAAACAAGTAATTAATATTAAGCCACTTACATTTTAGACGCAATGTTGACTGTTTTTGTTGTTTCAGCAGCGAAAATAGTAAAAGATAACAGCAGAACCATAACGTGTCAGTCTCACTGCAGGCAGCACTCAATCGTGTCTTAACGTTAAGCGGTGGCGCGCTTAGCAAACAACCAAACACATCCGCGCTCACTACTGACAAACCAATTAAATACGTTTAAAATATATATATTTTTAAATCAGACCAAACTAATTTTAATTTTTATTCAGGAGTTATATATGTACAAAACAATAACTTTTATTAATAACAGTGGCCTATTGATAAAAACATGGAGCTGGTGAACAGGTGAAGAGAGACCGCAGGCTCGTCCAGGGCGGGCACTGGTGACTCACAGGGCGGGCCCGGCCCCCTAAAGCCCGCCCATGGCGCCGGGACTGATGCCTTTATTCCCACAGGCTGTACGCTTCACAAACTAGGATGTGTTTTGCTGAGATCTCATCTCCTGGGTCTCTGTTACAGACTAACTGAACTTTTAAACTCTTCTCGAGTGACTGAGTGTCTTGTATCTTGGTCAGCTGATGCATGCAGAGATCCATCTAAGTTTCTATATAAAGACCTTGACTCTTTCACATCCCTGATGCAATGCATTTATTTGTGTGTGCAAACACATTTGAGAAAAACAGCCCAGGATATGCAGGTATACATAAAATGTGCTTGGCAAAAACATTTCATTCCTCCTCCCCCCAAAAAATGATCATTAAGCAGAAATATATTTTGCCTAAAGAAGTGTGTTTTAGGACCATAAACATTATTTGCTATTTTACAATAGTTTCATATGAAAACAAAGTAAGAAATAAAAAACAAATAATGATCGATATTTTTACTATATTGTGCTTATATTATAGTAATTTTATTTAAAGGTGCAGTGTGTAAATTTTAGCGGCATCTAGTGGTGAGGTTGTGAATTGCAACCAACGGCGTAGTCCACTGCTCACCCCTTGCTTTTGAAACACATAGAGAAGCTACGGTAGCTGCCACCGGACAAACATGTCATCTTCGGAGACAACTTAGTAAAAAAATTTAAATGTAAGGGATTCTGTAGAAAAATGGCGGCACAAAATAGTGACTTCCATGTAAGGGGACCCTCTTTGTATGTAGATAAAAAGGTCTCGTTCTAAGGTAATAAACACATAAAGGTTAATTATGAAAGGTCTTTGGTCACCCCTGATAATATAGTTTTGTATATTATTTTGCATTTCTGTCAAGAGATCCTTCTAAAAATTACACACTGCACCTTTAATGCATTTCATTTTAGACGTATGTAAATAAAAACAACATTGCATGAATCATTAAAATAATTTCATATGCATGCCAAAAAGAGTCATCATTGTCTTTAGGCAATATACAGTATTTGCATCTGTGTGTGCATATTTGATCCTCATATTTTCTAAGCAGTTTCTGAAAAAGAGGCATCGGAAGTTGCAAAATATTAACTACCAAACTGAATGAATACATCCGTGTAACTGAAAAATTCTGAATGGATACGGGCAAAACATAAATTATGGTTAGTGCTATATAATAAAGCTGTATTTCCTAACAGAACATCTAATACTTTCTCTGGCTTCCAGCTGTAATAAACTGGGTCATATCTTTATTATGATCTCCTGTGAGCCAATCATAGAGACAGCCGATGCTAATGCAACTTTTTAAACCTGCACTTGCCTTGAGGAGCCATCAGGAGAAAGACTGACACATAACACTGCATTCATATTCACAGCAAGAACTGTTTTTTCTGCAATAACAGTACGCTGCAATAGTCATATTGTTTTGACTGTTAACTCTTATGGAGAGCTGAAGGATGTGCCAAATCACTATAATCACTGAAGCAGGTAAAATGTGTCACATAAGTAAACTAAACTTGTACTTGAGGAGGACAATGGATTCGCTTATTTTCCCGAGACAAAATCACTGCATCCCTGAATGACCCTATTATGAATGTTTTTTAGCCTCTAATACTTTTTGATGTTTTATTATTACTGTGAACTGCATTCAAGAATTTCTTGGCCCGTGGCATGAATAGGTATTTAAGGGGTTCTACTCCTTAAAATGAAAGGCAACAGGCGTTGTTAGACCTTGTATGAGGTCTGAGCTGCATCTATACTACCAAGCTCCTTTAACTCTTTCACCGCCATTGACGAGGTATCTCGTCAATTAAGAGAAAATGCTTCCCCGCCAATGACGAGATTTCCCGTCTTTCCGCAATACCGCTATTACTTACAATTACCGCAACTTTTTAAACCCGGAAGTATTCCCCTATGGCAAGCTGCTGCATGTCCGTGTCTGTTTTAAAGATCGCTCTGAATGGTATCTCTATGAAAAGTCCGTCGCAAAAATTGAATTATCTCTGCTTTTTGCTCAAAATGTGGTGTTTTTGCAGAAACTTACCCATATACAAAAGAACCACTGAAGGTAGGATGAAACGTTTTTTTTTTTTTTTTTTTTGAAAGCAGAGGGTCTGTTATTTGATTTGGTATATTGTATGTTTATATATTTAAAGAAAAACATTTTCTGGAAGGCATTAAACTTTGGTGAAAATCATGAAAAACGCTGGTGCTGGCTGGCAACTTTAAAAAAAAATGCTGGCGGTGAAAGAGTTAAAAATTTTAGTTAAAGTGCACCTATTATGGCATTTTTACAAGATGTAATATAAGTCTCAGGTGTGCCCAGAATGTGTCTGTGAAGTGTTATACCCCACAAATAATTTATTATAGCATGACTAAAATGCCGCTATTTGGGTGGGAGCAAAAATGCGCTGTTTTAATGTCTGTACCTTTAAATGCAAATGAGCTACAGCTGCTCCCTTCCTTACAAACAGACAATGAGTGATTTTAGTTAAAATAGATCTGATTTATACAGTCTGAGACAATAGTATCTAATGGACAGAGCACAACTCGCTGAGGGTGGAAACTATGTTAATGCAGGACTGTTAGTGGGCGGGGCTTTATCAATGTGACCTCAGAATCAAAACAGCATTTCTAATGAGCTTGCATTGGTTTAATGGGGATTAAAAACAAGGAGCAATTTTACAATTTTAGCTACAGACCCTTAAAATCTTGCCTGGCTGCCAAAACTCCCAGATTGTCACCATCAGCATTGATTTTAATATGTTCAGACTTTATTCCGTGTATAATGGTTGCGTTTCCTACTAGGAATAAAAGCTATGGTATCTCACCATGTCTCGCAGTAGGTATTGACACTGTTGAACAGTTGTGGATTTGATGACTTACAGCGTGTTATAAGCTTTGTTTACCTCCATTGAAATGATTACAGATCGCTTACCAGGGGGTCGCACAAATGATTTTATCTACAATTATCCTTCTCACCATGTGTGAGTCTTTGACAGGCACTGTGTTAACTAATCTTCAGGAGGTGGTCTGATTTCCCACCTGTCTTTGTTTCTGGAAACTGTAGGAGTCGACTGCTTCGTTCAGGACGGTGACGTGGAAATGCAAGTTAGAAAAGTCTTCACTTTGTGCGAGAATCAATTAGGAGATATTTCCTTAATCTGAATGGTTTGTAGTGCTGAATTGGACAACACAGATATGCTTGTCAATTCAGATGCGAAACCATTGATGCGGATGCATGTCAACATCTGTGAAAATTGAATGCGAGAAAGAAATGATTGACATGTGCCAGAACTACTCTTCTAAATGAAACCCCTCGCAATGCTTTGTACAACCTGTGCTTTTAATAAAAGAAATCTAGGACATGAAGGCTTTGCAGACTTCAAAAGAAAACATTACTTCCCTCAGGCCTCCAGCACTGCTAGCACAATGAAGAGGAAATGTTCGTTCTACAAGGTCCAGTAAGCTGAACCTGCAGCTTGAATCCACGGAAAATCGTGAATATCAGGAAGTTTGTTTCAAAGGAGGCCGTGCTAATGATCTGACAATATTATGAAAAAATTGTGACATGTTAGGTCTTTTAAGGGCTGGGTGTAATTCATCAGTGCAGATTTTTCAAAAGAAGCTGAGATGTCTTTATCTTGCTCTTCCTCTTAAAATATCTTTCTTTATCAGATGACATCATTAAGGCAGTTTCAACCAATAGGTGCTGGATCTCTTTTATAAGGACATGTCCTTGACAATTCACTGCACTGTATTTTACACCCACATTACAATGCCCCACCTCACAATCATAATCTTGTAATGTCACATAAAATTGATTTTTAATGTCATTAAATGTCAACTTTGAGGGATACAAACTTACATTTTTTTAAAAAATAGTTCTACACATAAAGTTTTAATCCATTTAAAAACTGTTATTGAGCAATTAAACAATCATCAATACTGGCTTCAAACCTTACCGTGATTCATAGAGCTCTTGGGTCGGATTTATTTAAACTTAAATTTTTTAACAAATTTAAAATTTAAGTTGAAAAAGCTTACATTTTTTAGGTATTTATTTTTAAGAGGCTCAATAATAATCTTTTACATTTACATCTTTTAAATTTCCGTATTTAAAAGTGTTTTGTGCTGCTGTGCATCCATGTGTGTGATAAGCAAACCCGCATTGTCATCCCGTGTATAGTCGCATATTCCTAACGTGCTCTTTAAAGCGTAACTAAACCCCAAACCAACTTTTTTTAGTTAATGATCTGTACGAATGGGGCTTTATTAGTGCTGTTCATTGATTTTAGTACGTTTTTTGACATTTGGATATAAAGTGTTTTAATACTACAATATATGGTGTAAAAACATCCAAGTGCTGCCCTCTTCAGGTTGAACGGTGGCTACTGCAGTTGAATTTTCCTATTGGATGGTGGGTCCAAAAAATGACTCGTGACGTAAGCAGGTTCAAGCTCACCACGCCCTTGTTACGATCTCACCACACACTTAAGTTCGTCCCCTCTATCTCCGTTGGGATCTGCCCACTTTTCTCGCATTTTTCAAATATTGCCAGTGGGTGGAGTCAGGCTGTGACCAGGGGTTTAGTTACGCTTTAAATTACAAAAAACAACATTGCGCCATTGACTTTAGACTTTTAACCAGGTTTTTGTTGGTCAATGGCGTAGTCTATTTTAGTTGCCTCAAAATAGCAACTCGCCAACAATGCACCTGAACACACCTCGTTTTCAGACCAGAACGCCCATGGGCACAAAATGCATTTGCTATTTAAACAACATGGCACTAAACGTAAAAATGATAATTGCGCTGGGTTGAAACTAGCAAAAGTAACATAACATTGATTGAACAAGAAGCTGTTGGACTGCTTAGACAACTAGAAGATTAGTGGGGTTTCCATCCAAACGTGAAGAAAATCTTTTTAAAATTCGCAAACAAAGAAAAACAAACAAATGCGAATAGGTGCGTTGTACGAGCGAATGACGGTGGTATTGATAACCTAATTGCCAACCATAAATAAAACAAGGCGCGCTTAGAAAATGGAGACAGGACTGCATTTATTTTCGATTGGGTAAGTTATTAATTTACTAGTGCAACTTTTAATTGCAAATCTAAATGCTGTGCACAGAAAAAGAAATGCAGAATTTTTAATGCAGGCACTAGCAGAAAGGGCTTTATGACGACATCGAGCCCCATACATGGAAGAGACAATAGGCTTGTACGACTTCACGCGGCGCACAAGAACCGACAGCCGGATGACATCAAAGTACAGCGAGAACGATTCGAGAAATCGTACAAAGTGTAATTTCGTCTCGCTCTCGTGGCACTTTGACGTCATCCGCCTGACAGTTCTAGCGGCACTGCATGAAGTCGAACAAGCCTAATGTCAGCTGATACAGCTAGACGATCAGTCATTTGGGTTTAATGTTTACAGCAGCAGAATTTATGCGACTACCAAAACACACTTGTAGCCAATCAGCAGTAAGGGGCGTGTCTACTAACCAACATCGTTGCCTGGGGTTGCATATGTGTGGGGCGAGTCTATCAAAAGAAGGTCCAGATTCTATTGGGGTAGGGGCATGTCTGTTTAGATGGGTTCAAATGTCAACATTGGATTTCAGAGATCACGCACCCCACCTTTAAGCAATTTTTATTCAAGATCTGACATTTTCATCACTCGTTTCTTTTTAAATTCACAACATTACAGTTTTAATTCCAATACAATACAGTTTGATACGGCTCACTTAATCTTATATTTATCTTTACACATCAAAACAAGAGTGGGAGAAAGTGTTTAAGCATCAAACAATTACGCACTTCACCTTTGAAACTGTTATAAAGTGCTGGTACTATTGTAGCGTTTACACAGAGAAGAAAATCCGAGAAGCACATTTTTAACGGGTAATTAAGTTGGCAATGTAAGCTCTTGAAAGGAACAAAAGGAATTCTGAGATACTCAAGGGCAAACAGAAAAGAGTATTAAGACATTTAGCTCTTAAAAGATTTTGCATTTACTTATGTCTCAATGGCTTTTTATTGATAACTTTTTCTATTTAGTCAGTTATACACCCCTCCTAACACAAATTACACATTACAGTCTTGTAAACAGTGGGAATGAGGATTTACTATAAAAAGAGACAGATTCATGGAGGAAAACATCAAAAAGCGGAAATCTCAAGAGGTGACTTGATGTCAAGATGAACGTTAAGTGCTTGTTTTTGCCTTTAGTACATAAAAAAGATGACGTCTTTCCCAAAACAGTGCGTACAACATTAGGCTTTCTGTAGAGCAATCATTGATTTATATGACGTTTTCTCAAATAAGTTTAGATTAAATAAATCATTATTGATGTATACATGCTATTATATTAATGTCACCGTGAAACGGAAGTAGAGATTGTCTTGTTTTCCCCATGGTGACATATATCCGAGTGAAACGGCTTCTGAAATGAAGGAATGGTAGGGATGGACCTGAATTCATTCATCGAGATCGTTTCGAGGAGGGGAGGAGATTTGCGTTTTTGATTATGAGGGCACATGAATAAAAAAAAATATTAATGAAGTTCACAGATAAGTACGGAGCCCCTTAGGGGACATGGAGCAAAAATTAAATAAAGATTAATTTCACGTGCGCACGTGAAACTATGGCGTGCGCACGTGAAACTATTGAGTGCGCATGTGAAACTATGCCGTGCTCATGTGAAACTTTCGCGTGCGCACGTGCAAGTTTTGCTTTTACATGCTCACGAGATAGATAATTTCACGTGCGTGCGCAATAGTTTCATGTGCGTGCGCGAATCTAAACTTACAAAAAAATTCTGCATATGAAAGTTTCACGTGAGCACATGAAACAAAACTTGAGATTTTTTTACTCCAATGTCACTTTAGGGGCTCGGTAGATAAGTAATAAAAAAAAAAATCACAAAATTACGAAACAAATTATAGTTTTTATTGCGACTTTAAATTTGTGGTCCTGCCATGTTTTTGTGATGTCATTGATTTTAAGTGACGCACTGGAATTGAATCATGTTGTTGTTAAGATGCATATGTACAGGTATCTTCAGAAATAAACAAAGCATGTAATGTCATCTGCTACAATCACATTTACTGTAGATACCATGGTCAGTTCTGTGGCTCACGGGTCTAAATACAGCATCCCAGAGCATCGCTAATCCTCCGTCTCGGCATTTCATTTCAGGAAGTGTGAACGACTGGCAGATATTAAGGGGGAGATTTAGGGCTTTAGGTTGAGGGAGTATCACAGGGAACTCAGGGGAAATGAATCATTATCATTTTAATGTAAGCTTACTGTTTGAGCTGTGAAATTCAGAACAGCCAGTGAGAGGAAGAGAGTGACATCCATCCCTTGATTCTCTCTGTATTTATCAGCCTTTCCATAGATAATCCTCACTCTTAAATGAAAATTACCTCAAGAAAGTGGCATATGGGTCTTAAGATCTCTGTAAGCCTTTGACTCTGAGGACCTGTTATGAATGTGAGCCACAGGACCACTTCTGTTCTGCATTCACAATTACAAACATTTAAGATGTGAACTGAAACCACACCACAGATTAAACCTACAGGAATAATTATTCAGCAATTTTTTCGCTTTAATGTTGTTTAGAACCTCTACTACTGTACTTTTGGCTTGCATTTTTCATACAGTGAAATGAAATGGGTGCTGTTGAGCTCTAAAGAGGTTGTACTATGTTATAATAGGTTTTACATCAAAAGCTACTGGTTTTCATATATCTTGCATCCACACTCTTTAAAGTATAGTTCACTGAAAAATTAAAGGAAAACAACACCATTTTTCAATGTTTTACTATGTTCTTACCTCAACTTAAACAAATGAATACATACCTATTTTTTTTCAATGCGTGCACTTAATCTTTGTACAGCGCATTGTGAATGTGATAGCATTTAGCCTAGCCCCATTAATTCCTTAGGATCCAAACATGGATGAATTTAGAAGCCACTAAACACTTTCATGTTTTCCTTATTTAAAGACTGTTACATAAATAGTTACACGGGTAAGTATGGTGGCACAATGCGGTTGCGATTTTTAAGCGGATAAAAATGAGAACTATATTGTATGATGGAAGATCACTTAGTTTGCCGCACTTTGACCCCAGGTGCAGTAATATTGATGGAAGTTTGAGGGAAAGTAGTCAGGAGTGATGATGTTACTGCGCCAGATTAGGTGCATGCATTGAAAAAGATAAGTATGTTTTAATTTGTCTAAGTTGAGGTAAGAACATGATAAAATTTAACATGATAACAAAATTTACTCATCCACAAGTTGTTCCAAACTTGTATATATTTCTTTGTTCTGCTGAATACAAAGGAAGATATTTGTAACCAAGCAGACCTAGGGCACCATTGATTTCCATAGTAGCAAACAAATACTATGGAAGTGAATGGTGCCCCATATCTTTTTGATTATTAAAATTTTTCAAAATATCTTCATGTTTTTTGGTTTTATGTCAAAGGAATAGTCCATTTTCTTAAAAGAAAAATCCAGATAATTTACTCACCATGATGTCATCCAAAATGTTGATGTCTTTGTTCAGTCGAGAAGAAATTATGTTTTTTGAGGAAAACATTGCAGGATTTTTCTCATTTTAATTGACTTTAATGGACACCAACACTTAACACTTAACTCAACACGTAACAGTTTTTTTAACGTATCAAAGCACTCTAAACGATCCCAAACGAGGCATAAGGGTCTTATCTAGCGAAACAATTGTCATTTTTGACAAGAAAAATAAAAAATATGCACTTTTAAACTACAACTTCTCATATTCCTCCGGTCCTGAAAGCGTCAGCGTGACCTTTCGCAATACGTCACGTCAAGAGGTCACAGAGGACGAACGCAAAACTCCACCCCAGTGTTTACAAGTGTGTTGAAAGAGGACCGTTCCGACGTTGTTGTATGTGGAATGATACTAATTAATGTCTTTGTGTCAGCTTATTGTTTACAATGGTCCGCAAATGTGCGTTTTATATATGTAACATGTGACCTCCCTACGTCACTACGCATTTACGTTAGGTCGCGCTGGACCGGACTGTGGTTTAAAAGTGCATATTTTTTATTTTTCTTGTCGAAAATGACATCAACATTTTGGATGACATGGTGGTGAGTAAATAATCTGGATTTTTCTTTTAAGAAAATGGACTATTCCTTTAAAGTGACCAGATTTTTAAAAATACAAGTAGGAACATGTCCTAGTTCAATGGTTAAAATATCCTTGAAATCTTATTTGTTATTGTCTATGAATTTGATAACAAGGACAAAACATTTATTGTTTTGAGTTCATGGAGAACCGAACACCAAAAAAACGGGACTGTCCCCGGAAAACGGGGACATCTGGTCACCTTAATTTAAGCCAAAGTGCAACAAAAGGTTCTGAATGGAATAATACAACCTGACAAAGACCATTTTTGCTTTTAAGATTGTACAGCGTGTGATGCATCTGTTGCCTTTGTCGTAACTTTTTTTGGATAAGCTTCTTCGCTTTTCAAAGTGTCACCGCTGCTGTTTAAGGGCAGAGCTCTCCCTGTAATCTGTATGAAGAAGATTACATGGGCCGCGACCTTTATCTCTCTGACAGATCCAACGTAAAGCCTTTGTTTATTTTCACCAGCCGTCGTGTTGGCTGAACGGCCGCATTATTTATTTTATTTTCCCACATCATTATTTTCCCTGCAAGTTTAATTACGGCTTCCTAAATGAGCGTAGCATGAAAAACCGTACTTTCCCCAATTAATCTCATATAAATTAGAACAGTCCTCCCAGATGCATACTTGCTCGTTTATGAGTGCTATACCCAGCATATTTTATTGTTGTGAGAAAAACGCAGGATGGTGGAGAAGGTATAATGGTGACGGGGCAATGCAGGCTGGAGATAAAATGGAATGGTGCAGAACAGTTTTTGATTAAAGTCAAGCAATGGCTGGAAAATTCTCAACATGTCATACTTTGCGAGTATAGGAAAGCATTTCACTTTGTTTTTTTATTGTGCCCATTTAGGGCCAATTGTTCTGCAGCATGGAAATTGCCACATATGTATAACACACAACAAATATATACATAGATAAATATCTGATCTTTTCAATTAAAAGAAACGCATCCCTGCCAATGATGCTTTTCTTGACAAGTTTTTACAGTAAACCATATTTTGTGCTATTATCCACTGGGTGGCGCACTTACACAACTTATAAAACACTGAAAGTGCACCTATTTCATTGCTTAAAAACAACATTATTTTGTGTATTTGGTATAATACAACGTGTTTGTGTGGTTTATGGTTAAGAAACATTATTTTCCACATACTGTACATTTTATGTAGCTCCAAATTTCACTCTCTTCCTCAAACGCACTGATTTTGTACAAAACTCATCGATTTGAAAATGTGCGTGTCCCTGATTGGCCAGCTAATCTGTACGTTGTGATTGGCCTGAATACCTCTGACGTCAGCCGGAAATGTGACGCTCCTTACCATGTTTGAAAGATTCGGAAGTAAACTGTTGCCTACAATCGGTGTGTTTGTTGTAGTCCAAAAAAAAGAGACGTTAGAGACGCGTCATTGTTTACTTTGGGGTTTGTACCTTTTGTATATCCTTAACGTACTTATACACACTTACACACTAAAGGAAATGTAAAATCATGACTCGTACCATAGGTGCCCTTTTAGCATTAAAAATGTAAAACTCTGTGTATGTTTTGATCATCATTTTGAATATGATTGCTAACAAAAGTCATTTACAAAATTGCAATTATTTCAGCTTTTTGCATAAAATTTGGTATTTTTAAATAAACCTGCCCATATTTAAGACATGTTAAAAAGAGAACAAATGAAGATAGGATGAAACATTTTGAAAGCAGTGGGTCTCTTCTTTCATTTAAAATATTGTGTGTTTATAGAAGGCACCATTACTTTTTTGTAAAAATCATGAAAAATGCTGGCTAAATGCTGGCTAAATGCTGGATAAACTTCGCTAAGGGAAATCCTAGTGGGAAAGTCTGGAATGCATCATAAAGAAGATTAAATGAATTATATACACTGGAAGAAAGTAACTTCAACTTAAAAAAGTAAGTTACCGTATTGCCTTAAAATTTTGAGTTATTTCAACTTAAAAACCGAAGTTCTGGCTTAAAACAGTTGACATTACTTCAAGTTGAAATTGTTTAACTTATTTTTTAAAGTAACACGCCCAGATTTTGGGAATTTAGCTTATTCACCATATCCCCCAGAGTTAGATAAGTCCATACATACCTTTCTCATCTCCGTGCGTGCTGTAACTCTGTCTGACGCAGCCCCCGCTAGCTTAGCTTAGCACAAAGACTAGAAGTGAATAGCTTAGAATATAGTTCCCAGTATGTATACTGTTATCGCTGTGTCTCATATGACCTTGTTATTTGTACACGGTGTGACTATACAAATCACTTATTGTCACTTATTGGGAGCAGTATGCTAGCTGAAGCCATTCACTTCCAGTCTTTGTGCTAAGCTAAGCTAGCGGGGGCTGCGTCAGACAGAATTACAGCACGCACGGAGATGAGAAAGGTATGTATGGACTTATCTAACTCTGGGGGATACTGTGAATAAGCTAAATTCCCAAAATCTGGGTGTGCTCCTTTAAGTTAAAGTAACATAAAAATATGTGTTGATTTGACAAAAATGCTGCAAATTTTTTACAGTGGACAGCCAGGGACCATTTTTTGTATAAGTGCTGGACACACAACCCCAAAAGTGTTAAAAGACCACTCATTCACATATGTATCACACACAACACAGATAAATATCTGATCTTTTCAATTAAAAGAAACGCATCCCTGCCAATGATGCTTTTCTTGACAAGTTTTTACAGTAAACCATATTTTGTGCTATTATCCACTGGGTGGCGAACTTACACAACTTATAAAACACTGAAAGTGCACCTATTTCATTGCTTAAAAACAACAATATTTTGTGTATTTGGTATAATACAACGTGTTTGTGTGGTTTATGGTTAAGAAACATTATTTTCCACATACTGTACATTTTATGTAGCCCAAAAGTGTTAAAAGACCACTCATCTCATGTTCCCAAAGCTATGCCCACATCTGCAGCCCAAAATAATTAATTAAATTATGTCAGTCCCTGTGTATTGTTGTAAAAAAATAAGGTTAACTTAATTACAGTCAGAAAGGTCACCACCCGGTCCAGAATCCCAATGAGCAGCTATAAGCTCTTGTTCGGAGAATTCATCCCCAATCCAATCCGAATCCTTCTACTCCCTCTTATGAGAGAATTCTCCAATTAGGTGCAGTAGTTGTATAGGCTCACATATTGAAACTAAAACTGCTAGAAAATAAATGTATTTTGAAAGCACAGGGAGTCAAGGATAAAGACAGTCCAAAAGTCAAGGAGAATTAGAGCTTACAAGCCAAAACCACCAATGTTTTTCTCTCTTCTGCATGTTTCTTGTTGCCGTCTCTGGGTTGCTTCAGGTAGAGCTTGTTAAATGCAGAATAACAAACATAGTGCTGTACGAGACCAAACTCTGGGACTAATAATCAATTCTTACCCCTCTGGAAGCAAAAGAAAACATTGCACAGATGCAACTTTGTACAGTATGGAAAAAATACACAACTGCATCTTTTCTCCGTTTGGGATTGAAGGGAAGTCAATTTCCTCTTCACATGCAGGAAGGGCAAGATCTGGTGTCTGAAGGCACAAGTACGTGGAATAATTTCATTATTATGCAAAAATATTTGCGATATTTGCTCTTTTAAAATCTTCACTCTTAAAAATAAAGATGATTAAAAGGCTCTTCGCAGCATTCCCACAGAAGAACAATTTTTTGGTTCCTCAAAGAACCATTCAGTTAAAGGTTTTTAGAGAAACCATTTCTTTTTTACCTTTTGATAGTCTAAAGAACCTTTTTCACAGCAAAGATTTTTTTTTCTGATGGGACATCTTCTATGGCATCATAAAGCACCTTTATTTTTAAAGAGGACATTTTACATTACTTTTTAAGATGTTAAATAAATCTTTGGTGTCCTTAAAGTCCGTATGTGAAGTTCTAGCTAAAAATACCATATAGATAATGTATTATAACATGTTAAAATTGCCACTTTGTTTTTTTGGGGGGGGTCTTTAAAATGCAAATGAGCTGCTCTCTGCACTAAATGCCAGTGCCGTGGTTGGAGAGTGCAGATTAAGGGGTGGTATTATCCCCTTCTGACATCACAAGGGGAGATATATTTCAATTACCTATTGTTTCACATGCTTGCAGAAAATGGTTTACCAAAACTAAGTTACTGGGTTGATCTTTTTCACATTTTCTAGGTTGATAGAAGCACTGGGGACCCAATTATAACACTTAAACATGGAACAAGTCTGATTGTCATGATAAGTTCCCCTTAAGAGTGCCAATGAACTCTTTGGAAGCACCATTTACGTTTTGATGAAAGATAATATATATTAATATAAGAGAATTGTGTACAAATACTAAACATTTCGTAAGGGCTTTTACTGTGACTATAAGGTAATTGGTCAGTGCACATTTCTGGCACTGAGGAGCAATTGTTTTTGTTATCCCCACATATTAATGTGTTATTGGCTATGCTACAATGACCTCATTCCTAAAATGTGCATTTTACATTTAAGAACTCGTCCAGGGGTCCCTGGGAATTAAATTCATAATCCGTGAGTTTCTAGAGCTGTAATCTTCCAGGGGTGCATTTCCTTAACAACGATGTAGCTCAGAGATTACTTGTTGATATGTTTTATCATTGTTTAAAATGTTTACATACATAAAAGAAGCCAAGCTAAAGTAAAAATATGTAATAATAAATATTAAAATTGAGACTTGAGAGTGTGCTTTGGCGGACAACTCACAGACTCTGTGCGGGCAAACTGGTGCACCAAGTTGGAGACCACTGCTATATTCAGATTACTATAAATCCCAATGTAACCCCTGGCATATTGTAAGGATATGAGTGGCATGGTTATATACATACTTTAATCCTTTATACGTTTCTACTCTTCTATCCAGTTTTCTTGACCTGGGCACCTGATCTTTATTCTTGTTTCTCTCTATCTTTCATTTCTGCAATGTCTAATGATCCAGTGCGAGTCTTGAGTTTTTTTAGTAAGATGCGTTAAGTTGTGTTCGACTTAGCGCATGGTGACAAAAAATTTTGACGCGTTGTGCAAATGAGCGGTAAAAACACGGTCTCGCAATCCGTGTTAGTAAAGGGTGCCCCGCACTCACAAGCATTAAGTCTACCATGCATAGAAGAGAATAAAAACACATATTGGCTTTGCGTCAGTGCACATGCACCAGCGGGCACACTGGCACGGAGTAAAGCGAAACCTTCAGCCTATGTGCCGAGGCTTAGCCCCGGACGGCCCCAGCCCGATTAAAACCCTCTCTGTGGTAGCCAGGAAATAACAGACTGCGGTTCTTTGAATTAGCCTACTTGAAAATAACGCACTATGCATTACCACCTTGGGTGTGCATTATTTTCAAATAATTCAACGGCCTGTCATCAATTATTCCTTATATTGTCAAATCTACACAAGCAGCCCTTAACAACAGCATTGCCTTTGCAAAAGTCCTAAGCCTGTTAAACTCCATCCTGGCACTCACTGGTCTTGTGCTCATACTTCACCATATGCACACTTTGCCGGGGGCTCATTGTTCTTTCAGCAAGTGGCTTTTGACCATAATTAACTCCACTTACATGTGCAATTGTGACCATTTTGTTATAAATAAGAGGCAGGTAATGAGCATATGTTGGCTTATAAATCAACAATTATTTCTGTACTTCACTCCGAACTCTGTGTTTACGAAAGAAATACCCCTTTTCATAAAATACAGCAACATCTGGATCCAAAAGCACTTACAGAAAGCATTAACACTGCTGGAACGTGTGTCTGCACTGGAACATATGCTAGAAGAGCTCAATGTATTTGCATAAAGAAGTGTGTATGTGTGAGAGTAAAGCTGTGAATAAGGCCTTTGATGGTGAATTAGCACGTTTATTAATATCTACACTAAAATGTATTGTTGTACCTACATTTTTAAGTTTAATCAATTTTATAAGTACAATTAATTTCAACTTTCATGACTAGAGGGGAGCTGGTATAAATGATAAAAATAGCTAATTTAACTTTATTTTTATTATCATTTATAAACCATATTATAAAACGGCTCGTTCTGGTTCTTCATTCTGATTGGTTTAAACGCGTCCTAAGCCGTGATAAAATACTCCTATAACCCCACGGTTCAGACCGCTTTACAGAAGTATCGCTGCGCCAATGTTGCTACATACTGATTTATGAAAATAAACACCACAGTCTTTAATCATATTTTAATTTTTCTACATTTGCACAATTATGGGGATATCAAGATAAATGTCAAAAAATATTGTTGAGTCATTTCGTCAAAAAAGAGAAAACGTTGTCTGGGTTGTTTTTGTCTTAAATTGATATTTCCGCTATTATCCACTAGATGGCAATCTTACACAACTTAAACACTGATGCATTCACTCGACACAACAGCGTAATGCATGACGTATAAGTTTTGATGGCTCTGAATCTGATCTCTTACAAAAGTTCTTCACAAAAATGGAATTATCTCCGCTTTTAGCTGAAAATTTGAGAGGTGATAACTGATAAGAGAACAAATGAAGGTAGGATGAAATTTTTTGTTGTTGTTGTTGTTTGAAAGCGGATGGTCTGTTCTTTCATTTACTATTTTATGTTTATTTAAAGAAGATAATTTTTCTGTAAGGCATTAAACTAAAACTGGGTGGCAACTTGACGGGGAAAGAGTTAAGCATGCTTTCAAGCATATTTGATCATCACTTCAACATTTGCACAGTATAAATGTTAATGTATATTTTAGATGAATGTTGATATATAAAAATAAACACCACAGTCTTTAATCGTATTTTCATTGTGTCTTTGCTGCATCTGTGTTGGTTGTGAACTGCGCTCTGTTGCAGTCACACTTGATTCTGAGGAACTACTTTGTTTGGCGGAAGACTAATATTTATACTAATATAATTACAACTTATTTTTGTTTTATTTTTTTAAGTCCTGCTATGTATATGAAGTAACCGTTTTATAAAAGCAATAAGTCCCGCAAAGCAGTGGGGTTACAGTGCATTTTATAACAGCTAAGGGGGTTTTAACAACTCCCCTTAGCTGTTATAAAATGCACTGATAACCCCACTGCTTCTTGGGGCTTATTGCTTTAACATATAAACTCCTCCCCAGTCAAGAAAATTAAAATTAATTGTATATTCAAGTTCATTATATTTACAAATTTAAGTGCAACAAATAATTTTTACAGCGTATTTTACTGCATTTAAAAACAAACAAACATCCAAATTCCAATATTTCTGGCATGTTTTAACTTCTGCCTAAAAATCTGTTTAGTCCAAATAATAACTAGCAATGCCAACAGTTTTGATATCTTATTATAAGGTATTTTGGTATTGCCATTTAAGCTATTTATTTCTATCTATTTATGGATAGTTCACCCAAAAACGAAAAATATTTTGGTGGGTCCTGAGATAGATTATATCTGTCTAATAGTGTAACGAAAGTTTGGTTTTAAATTTAAACGACAAGACTGAACCACGGAGAAAACTGACATGGAAAAGTGCTGGAAGTGAAAGTCACTAAGTCACTCGGAATGAAAGTGTTTGCCATGCAATTAAGTGATTAATTAATAATGAATTGGGTGCCATGTGCAGGTCCTCTCTGCATTGCCGGAAGGCCGTGTTAGATGGAACGCCGGGTCGCACTCATCTTAGCTCTGATTGAAACACAATCCACGTATCCTCCTCCCTCTAAAACACAGCTGCCGAAAAGATCAAAAGCTCCATTCCCTCTCGCAGGAGTTGAAAAATAGAGGTGAGACACATTTCAATGAATATTTCTCTTTAATTTGAGATACACGACCCTGCTCCCACAAAGACAGAATGTTATAAATGAGAATTCTTCATGCTATAATGGTGAACATCTAATGGGCTCAAATACAAACTCACTACCAGCCTGATGAACAATTACAGGCCAGATCCGCTGGGCAAACTTTTGTGGCAAGCATCGTCTTGAAAAGCGTGGCTCATTTGGTGCCAAATTTACCAACTGTGGTTCTGTTCACAGCAGTGATCCGTCCTATCAGGAGTCTGGTGTATTATGCAAACTGCATTCAAATCCCAGCCGAACACCATCAAATGTGCTCTGTTACTAATGTTGATAAAGGAGTATGGGCATTTTATATTATTTTAATTTACTTTGCTTCAGGATCCTGGTTTTACATTTAACAAAATACAGCTGTCTTTAAATCAACTGATGTTTTTTCAATCAAATACTGAAATGTACTTTTATAAACTGTATAAATGTATTTTCAATGCTTCAACACATTCTAACTGACCCACTGATGTCACATGGACTACTTTGATGATGTTTTTATTACCTTTCTGGACATGGACAGTATACTGTACGTAGATTTCAAATGAAGGGTCAACAAGCTCTCGGACTAAATATAAAACATCTTAAACTGTGTTTCCGAAGATAAATGGAGGTCTTACGAGTTTGGAACGACATGAGGGTGTGTCATTAATGACATTATTTTCATTTTGGGTGAACTATCCCTTTAATTGTACTTATTATTTCTGGTTTAAAACTAAATGAGGGTTAACAGTGCAGCTTCAATGTAATGTGCTAGAGATGTTTGTTTTGGTTTACTTTGCATAGTTTTATGCATAGTTTTTTTTTTCAGGGCATGACCTAGCAGTTGAAAAGCACTACATCATAAACAGCTCTCTTAAGTCACAAACATGAGTCACATGAATCTGCATGACGGTAGAATCACAGACTCAGTATGGAAGTGCTGTACCACCCACTGACATCAGCATGGGCTTGCAAAACCCGCTGTGTCTTGCCCGCTCGGCCATAGATGCCCGGTTCTCATCCAATAGTCCTGTACATAATGCTTGTTTCTGATTGGTCTAGGGCTTTCGTTGGCCTGGTCCTTTAGTGTACGACATGATGGGAGAAGCCGTATGATGTATTTGGCCAGTCACGCTTAAGGGGTTACCACAGCGCACACAGCATGCATCACTGTGGATTGATGTACTGTTCTCATCAGAGCGGTTGACTGCAGTGTGTCACGACTGTCTCGCTGTCATAGGTGTTAGTATCATATAGCTGCCAAAATAAAGTAGCTGATGGTAGTAAAGCTGTGAAAGATTACAATAACATGACATATTTATTAGTAATTTTTTGGTTTAAACATTATATAGTACACTTATATATTTATGTAGAGACAGAAATAGTAAGGTTGCTGGTTTAAACTCTTCAACTAAGCTAAATGACATGTTACGTTTCGGCAAAAAGCTAAACTTCATTCTGCTAAACTGAATCTGTGGTGGGTGTTCTTTAAGTTGCTTTGGATAAAAATGACCAATAGCCTAATAATATACTGAATTAGAGATACAAGCATCACATGATCAGTATATCACAAGAGGATCAATCCTACGTTTAAACGTGTTTTCCTGTAGCTCGATGGGTAGGGCATTGCATGAGCTGTGTAGGAAGCACATATGAAGAGTTCCGTTGCAAAACGAGATAACCACCTTTTTTTAATTGTTCAGAAATCTCGTTTTTTGGTTGTGCATTCCAATTGATTTAAATGAAACTGCAGTTGTTTTGTTTTGATTTAAACCTTCATAACTTACAAAATACAGCTAAGTAGCACCATAAAACAAAATAATAACATGATAACATAATAATAAACAAAATGGATTTATCTCGTTTTGCAACGAAGCTCTTCATATATTGATAAAATGTATGCCCCTGTATCATATAAAGCACTGTAGCTTTGAATAAAAGTGTCTGCCAAATGCATGAATGTTAATGCATTGACAGTGGCCACATACACGCATTTTCGGAATAAGCTGCATTGATATGACTGTGTGAAAAGAAAACAGGAGTTACTCTCAAAATAACCACAGTAAATGATGGGGTCTCGCAGTTGGAAATAAGAAAGGTGATGAAATAATTTTAAGCTATTTGTTGTGCATTGAAAAAAAAATGTTATGTTGAATTTACTTAATTTTATTATGTCAAGGAGTTGAATGAAATAAATGTATCTAAATCCAATTATATATTTTTAAGTTGGTTGTACTTATATTTTTTAAGTAATTTCAGATGAATTATATTCATAATTTTAGCTAAACTATTTTGAGTAGAATTTACTCTTTTCTTTGTACAGTACACTAAAATTAATTATGTGCAACCCGATCAATTTAATGGTTTAATTTCTATATACTAAAATTAAGTTTATTCCAATGGTTTTTTTATCTCTATCCTACCTTAACTTCATTAATATTCAAAAAAATATATTTTCAACTCTAACTTTATTAAGATATTTTTGCTCTCTTAAACAAGGGTGCCAGTAATGTAACTCACCATTCGTAACAAAAACAAATGAACCTGATTAGCTGGAAGACAGCAAATTGTCTATACACAAGCACAACTCTTCTGAATGATGACAAAACTCACAACAGAAACAGAAACTCCTTCTAAATTTTAAATATAATTGAACATTAAACACTAACTTATTTATTCTTTTTTGTTAAAAAAAAACATACAATAGCGTTTAATTTCAAATTTTACTCTACAAACCCAGTCCAATGCAAAGCATGTTGGGAAGTATAAGTCCACTGCCTAGTTAGTTATAATTAATTAAATAATTCAAGTAGTTTCAATACAAAATTATTACTGTAAGTTAATTTCCTTCTTAAAATTTGGGTGGATTTTACATGATAAAATTAAGTTCAATTTACTCAATAATGTGTTGATTTAGAATTACATTTTTGTGTTATTTTTACTTTTTAAATATTTTGTAAATAGATTTTTAATAGTTTTTTTTTAATTAAATTTACTACGGCACATAATCATAATCATGTTTTTTTCAGTGTGGCCAAAATAAATTTTAACAATCTAAATATTAGGTACAGACACAATTTCTCTGAGCCATAATAAATAAGTCACCTGGAGAGCACAGGGCTGGAAAGGGACACACTGGTGTCAAAAACACAAACCTCTTTTCCTGTGATTTGGTTGCACTGCACATCTCTAAAATGCATTATTAATTAAAGGAAAAGTAATTTCATATGACATTCTTTCTCCCACATGGACAGGACACAGAATAAAATAATTTGATAAATATCCAGTTGGGTGGATTCAATAAGATTTCAGTCCTTATGGCAGTACAGTACAGATCTTAGTCGTGAACGAAAAACACACAGATTCAGAGTGAGATTGAGAAAATGTGTATACCTTTAATGTTTACTATGTTTGTCACAACGTGAATAATTCTGGATGTTCAGTTCAAATGCTCCTCAATTAATTAACTTAAACCCAGCAAGCACAAACCAAGTTTGGCGGCCAACTATACCAATATAGTCCAGCTGTGAATAACCAACTTATATATATATATATATATATATAGGAATACGTTTCTATATAAGCTGCTTAAATTTTAACGTTATGACTTGTTTTAGTGTCTTCAGTTGAACACTAGATTTACAATAAGTCAGACGAGGTCTGCAGTCACCGTATGGTGGACACTAATATTTAATTTATAAGTTGTGAGGATGCTTACTGTAGTGAATCCATTCCCATCGCCCACCAAGGAACCCAGCATGACTTTGAGCATAATTCTAAAAAGAAACAGAGAGAGACAGAGAGTAAAAAGTGAGGAAACAAAAGTGAGGAAGAGAGATTTAAAATAAAGTGTTATCGGAAGCAGAAACATTAATAGCACTGTTCAAGTGAGATGAAGTGTTTAGCATTAGTTGCAAGCACAGATAATTGAACTAGAGCATAAAATTGCACACTCCTGTTTCACTTTAGTTTTAGTTTTTTTTAGGAAATTTCAAGAGAAGTTTGAATGCGGTATGGTTTGCCAAGAATCACTATAAGCCCTGATGCTAAATGTTTCTTAACAGTATAGAAAAACAGCAGTTTCTTCTTATTTGCTTATCTTTGTCAGGAAATGGACAAGAAGAGAACCCAAATGCAGACGTGACAGGGACAAAATAATTGATTAATCAAAACTGAAAACAAAACCCACGAGGGGGCAAACAAAACAGGGCAAATACTAAACTACACAAAACTACACTTATCATAAGATATTAACAAAACACTAAACTTAAATTAGCACACATTAACTTGGAACAGGAACAGGAACCAATGACTAGCAAGACCAACGTAGTAATACAGACGAACCCGTACTGGACAACAAACACAAGGGCTGCGTCCGAAACCGCATACTGTATAGTAGGTACTGAATTAGATGAAGTACCTACTTACTTAGCGTTAAAACAGTAGGTACTGTATAGTATGAATCCTGGTAGTATGAATGAGATTCGGACGTACTACATCCGCCATGTTGCTACATCACGTGATATACGTCGTCATCACGTCATGTCATTTCAGCGCGAAAACAACCGCATGCCTCGTCTTATTCGTTGGATAACTCCTCTCCCGGGGCATCATGGGATAGTGAAGCGTCCATCGTATGCACACTGCAAAATCTAGCCGGAAGTAGTAGGTCATCCGGGTACTTTTCGCATACTGTTTTTCGAATACTATGTATTCGGACATACTACTCGCCTCGCCTACTGCTTTTCGCGTACTATATAGTAAGTAGTAGGCTGTTTCGGACGCAGCAAAGGACTCTTAAATAGGGAGAAAGTAAATTACAAACACCTGGAAATAATCACAAGTAAGGGATTGGGGAAAAAGTGACGAGACCCGGGAAATGCGTGGTCAGAATAAACCAATACTAAAACCACACATCTTCCACATAAAACATATGTACTGTCAGAACCCTGCCATGCTAAACTAGATCTAAATACAAACAAGGATCTGGCAGGATTCTGACAATCTTGGTTTGATTTGTATAAGCTAAACATTTTGAAAGCTGTTTGCCATTTGTGTGAGGAAAGAAAGAAAAAACAAGAATAAATTATATATATTGAGATTAGTCAGCATTTTTTCATGTACTTATTTATTTAAGTTCTGTTAACATAATGCAGTGGGGAAAGTTGAAAATTCTAAGTCAGCTTACTCTTACTTACAGTTGAATTGCAAATTAATACGCTTAAGTTAGTCCAACTTAAAAAAGCTAGTGACCATGACACATTTTTTTTGTTTTAACTTTTATTGTCAGCCAAACTCGAAAATTTAATGTGTACCTAACCAAATATTTTTAAGTTGGTATGGAGTTTGATTATTTAAGGGTCCATAACACGCTGTTTGCATATCTGATGTTAATCTGGAGTACCTATAGAGTAGTATGACATCCTTTATATCTCCGAAGAGTCTTTAGTTTTATCAGATTTATATAAAAGATAGATTAGCTTTACCGATTCTTTCCGATAACGTACAAAAAAATTCAGAAGGAGGAGTTACGAATGGCGGGAGAAGCGAGTCAACACTTTATACAACACTGATTGGATAACTTATGATTCACTATATGTTCGTGTTGTTTATATAGTATCAGTGGCAGCTGTCGCGTGAAGTGATGCCTAGAACTTGGCCTGTGACTCGGCTCTTGCTATCCCACTGATTGACGTGTGGGTGTGGTTTTCAGGGGGAAGTGCCCATAAAAAGAAGTGATACGTATAGCGTACACCTGAAATGTCAGCAGTTCCTGTAATCGAAAAAACTTTGCGAAAATTGTACGAACCCTGGCGAAGTGCATTTCGCACAGAAATACACAGTAACACGTCCAACTGCTTTTTTTGACACTTTGCCTGTGTTTAGCATGAGGAAACCAACCAACCAACCCCCCCCCCCCCCCCCCCTTAACATTTTTTAAGTAATGTCAACGAATTTTTTTTACATTGTATGATTTGTATTTCTGATGCATTCAAACAGTAAGTTTACTCATAAAATCTATTTGTCTTTTAACATTATCTTTATGGATTAGAAGGGTTTCTCTGGTGCAATGTGGGAAAGTTTTGTGGAGGTCTGAATACTTTATTGGTTTGGCCTCAGAATCTCGGAAATAAAAATTACAGAAGGACCTGTTGTTAAAATAAAGCATCATTATCTGAAGCACAGTATTATACCCAGACAGCAACACATTCTGGGCCAAAACTGACTTACTTTAGGCTTAATTCTGGCTCTGTTTTTGTAACACATTTGTGTGAAAAAGCATTTGGCTGAGTTGTGGCAGGACGCTAGCCAACCAAAAACAAAATGCACCTTTTGGCTGAGTTCTGGTTTATGTTTGGTCCACCACAAAAAGGAAAATATTGTCTGAGATCTGGCTGAGTTTTGGTTGCCCAAAGAATTAAAAAGGTTTTTGTCATGAAGACATGTAAAACGTCTAAATACAAAAACCCTTTAAATTTTTTATTTAAATAGCAGACACTTTTCAAAACAAATTGATTTAAAATGAGATATTAAAAACGAATAAACAACAGTATTTAATTAATTTAAGTATTTAAAGGGGGCATGGCATGAAAATTTGACTTTTTCCATGTTTAAGTGCTATGATTGGGTCCCCAGTGCTTCTATCAACCTAGAAAATGTGAAAAAGATCATCCCAGTAACTTAGTTTTGGTAAACCATTCTCTACAAGCATGAAAAATAGGTGGTTGAAATTTGGCTACAGAGTCATCATATAAAATAAATCTGTGAGGTAGCATTTAAATAAAAAACATTTAAAAACAGATGCATTTGTTTAAAGCAAAGCATTTATTTACTTACCAGGCTACAGGTGAAGCAGCTCTTTGTGTCTTCTAACGTATCATAATTAGTCCTCATTTATGTCCAAGAGACTCAATAATAATCTCTTAGATTCAATCCTTTAATCTTTCATATTTAAAAGCCTTTTTGTGCTGCTGCGCATTCATGTATGTGATAAGCAAACCCGCGTTGTCGTCCCATTTATAGGCGCATATTACTAACACGTTCTTTAAATAACAAAAAAACATATTGCGCCATTGACTTTAGACTTTAGACCAGGTTTTTCTTGGTCAATGGCGTAGTCTATTTTAGTTGCCTCAAAATAGCAACGCGCTAACAATGCGCCTGAACACACCTCATTTTCAGACCAGAATGCCCATGGACGCAAAAGGGGTTGCAAATGCATTTGCTATTTAAACTACGTGGTGCTAAACGTGAAAATTATAATTGCGCAGGGTGGAAACTAGCAAAATACACTTGCGTCGCGCATTGCGTTGCATTGCGCCGGGTGTAAGATAGAGCCCCATGGCTGAATGGATATTTTGAGTATGTTAGTGGGTTTTTAGCCTTAGTCCTTTTAGTTTGCTTTTTCTAAGCAGTTGTTTTTGTTATAAATAAATAATAAATCTATAACTTTACATTAAATTGTGTTAACAACAACAAATAAGCTTAAAATTGACTCACAGTACCCAGACATGTGCTATTAGTTTCAGGCAGTTGTTATCTGGGCATAACAAACCTGAATATGTCACCACTGGCCAATCAGAATCAAGCATTCCAGAGTGCCATGTCATAATGTATGGTAAAATAGTGCATTGGTCGTTCTTCCGACCTTATTTTACAGCGTTCTTATGTTCATTAAGACATTAAACGCACAAAGTTTTCTCATGTGTAGAAAACATAATTGGTATAATTATAACTCCCTCTATACTGTACACATGTGGAGTAGATTTTATTTTATCGACCCTAATCTTGTAAGTAGTCAGCCATATGTAAAACGAGAAATATATTGAATTCTCATACGCCCATTTCTCCTTCCGAATGTCAGCCTTGCCAATCAGCCGTGCCTCATCTCTTAATTACAATTCTGTGGTTGTTTGGCAGGAGGTTAATGAAAAGAGTCTTCTAGTTTTAAATTTTAAATGAACAACCCCTTCTAAATTGTCTGACATGCTTCGATAAATTATTCAAAGCTCTTGTTTTACCTCTAGGGCAGGTTTATAGAAAACTGCAATTAAGATCGAGCTGGAGTGCTGCACAGGTTTAGGATATGGGGACAGAACTTTGAAAAGAAAAAACATTGATGCTAACCATTCCCAGTTGTCCGGAAAGCTTATCCGAAGCAAGGGAGATCATCGGTTTTTGAATCACGTGCATTCTGTACAGTATGTGTTCACGCAGCGAGCAGAATACATGAGAATGACTTAACATGCATCTTGCAGTACAGTGCCGTACATGCTATAAAAAATGTAATAAGCAGAGCATAGAGAGATTTGCTATGCTTCGTGCACAGCTCCTGGAAAACTCTTCCAGCACCAGAAGCTCTCAGATGTAATGAGATGCATTTATTTACTCTATAAATGGGATTTACAGTACACTGTCCAGGAGCGGACCATGCATTCCAATGTGTCTTTCTTTCCTTGTAACTTCAAGATCTGGATGTGCTGTGAAAGTTGTGATTCTAATACACGGTGTTAGACATTTCTTCGCATCCCTTAACACCTCAAGCATATGTTTTAAGAGTCTATTTGTGATGTTGCTTTGTGAAGATTTTGAGACTTTCCAATGCGTTTCGTGCTTTTGAATAAAACATCTTTCTGACTCTGAATTACAAAACCGTCCTACCTGATGATTGAAGGAAAGTAAGCACAATGCTCATGCGCGTCTTCCCTATAGAATACCAACGAAAACCACAATAGTTGAAAACAAAGAGCTTCTTTGCGTGAGCTTTCATCATCCTCTTTCCATAAAATCCAACAAACTTAAAAAAAGAGAAGCGACTGGAATTCGTCCAAACCAGGTTATGCCTTAATGAGTTTAGTGCTTGTAGACGCTGCACGAGTGATGATAAACAGGTGTTTATGTTAGAAGCCGCTTTAACTAATGTGTAAACATGAAACCTAATGAGACATTTAATAATTAAAAGTAATGATGCTTTCATGTCATGTTAAAATACAGTAGCGGTAATTACAAGTTTCAGAGTAAAAGCATGCTTGCGTGTCTTTGTCAGTTTTACAATAACAAGTGTGGAAGCACATACACTTCTTGGCCATTGTGATGCTTTATGAAAACAACCAAAAACACAGTAATGTAAAGTAACTAAAAGCATTACCTGCCAGAGAATATAATAGTAAATGAATGTAGGGATTTTCCTGTTAGCAACAACAAAGCCGTAATGGCACCATTGTGACAATATGAGAGTGGCTGAAAAATGAATAAATTCTGCGTCCGATGATGTGAATAGTGTGGAGAAGATGTTTGCTTTGTCATTTTGTCATTATGTTCATTCCAACAGTATCCAGCAATTTGGTTGCTGGTTTGAATCCCAAAATGAGCAAGTCATTAGCACTGTGGCCCTAGGCAATTAAAACCAAGGTTCCTAGAGCAGTGGTTCTCAAACTTTTTTTGAGAACCACCCGTGTAGGGTGCTTCACAATAAATCTACATTTTTTCTTTTTCTAAAGTAATATTGTGAGCCATTTTTGCCTTTATTTGATAGTATGCAAGGAGAGGACAGGAAGGTATAGGGTGGAGAGAGGAGTACAGGATGGGCAAAGGACCTCAATCTGGGATTCGATTTTGGGATGCCGAAAGCCCATCTGCACCATATCCAGAGCACTGCCTACTACACCATCGGCTCCGACAACAAATGAATAATGGTGGACTAGACCTGTTTGAGTCGTGACTCACTCGGATCTTTCACCCGGATCTTTAAATTAACTCATGAGTCGCGAGTCTCTAGTATCATTAACCCGGATCAGTTGAGTCCTACTACAATTCAATGTAAAACCATAAACAGCGCCACTACACACACAAACCTCTTTCAACATTAATAATGAGACTTCGCTCGCTCTACAGATCCACTCGTAACCGTCTGATCTGCGCGAGAACTGACCCGGGATTCTCACTCAGAGCCGGAAACATTGCGGACTCGAGAGACATGCGAATCTGCAATGTTTCCGGCTCTGACTCGAGAATCTCTCAACTCGTAACCGGCTGATCCGTAACCGACTGATCCGCAACCGTCTGATCCGCGCGAACTGTCTCTCTAGTCAGAGCCGGAAACACTGCAGATTCGCAGATCTGCCGGAAACATTGCAGACTCGAGACTCTCCGGCTCTGACCCATAACGTAGTAGGAAGACTCACTATTTCAGATGTGGTATAGAAGTTTATGAAAAATAAACCCCTTTTCAATGTTTTTAAACTTGACTTAAAAAATTATATAGATTGTATTTCTGGATTAAAGGGTAAATCAGAATCAAAATGTATGCAATATTTAACTGATTTAACTGATAAATAAAAATAAGAAATATATATATTTCAGATGTGATATTTTTTAGTCTGCCATGTTGACAGCTTTACTATGACAGCAGTTTTCTGCAGTGTTTCATGAGTCCCATGGTCTGCAATGTTTCCTGCTCTAAGAATCTCAAGTCGCGCGGATCAGCCGGTTACAAGTGGGTCTGTACTGAGTTTCCTTGGCGATTTAGCAATACTGACTCGAGTGACTCAAGTGACTCACACAACCCGGATCACTGTAGTGAGTGACTCACAATAACCCGGACCTTCAAAGGAATCGAGTTTGCCAGGCCTATGGTGGACCTCCAACAACACATGCATCATTAACAACCTGATTTCACGAATTTCCGTGTTATAGTCATGGAATATTTGGCTAATTTATCCGTGTCACTGTCATGGATCTCCGCATTTTTCAGTTTCCGTACCACTGACTTTCTTTTCTGTGTCAGTTTCACGTATTGGTTACTCAATTGTTTTTCTATATTCTTACCATTTTTGCGTGTGTTTGGGGTTAGAACGACTTTCTGTAACATAAAATGACATCCAAACCCAACTCTAACCCTAACGTCATGCACAATTGTTTAAAAACGGACACAGAAAAATGCGGAGATCTGTGACAATGACACGGATAAATTAGCAAAATATTCCCTGACTATAACATGGAACTCTCTGAGATCATGTTGATCATTAAAGTAGTCCAAATGACTTACAATAAAACAAAACATATTGATATCTAAAAATCCTTAACATATTAATAGTTTTTCCTTACAAATGTATTGTTTCACTTCAGAAGAGATACGTGAACCTGTCTGTGAAATCCATGTTAAAGTTTTATAATCTAATTAAGAAAACGAGCATCAACGTTTAATTTCATTGATTTCACATGGATTTCAATCTTACTCACGTTGACCTTACTTACTGTAGTCAATAATAAAGATATCAAGGTTATATTTTTACAGAATGTTCTTTATCATGTCTATGATTTTATGTAGAAAGCAGTACTCTAAATCGCAAAAATATACTTAGCTGGGTTTTTACAGGCAGGGTCACTTATGAACCCACTGTGATGGATATGGATGTATGCGCTTTTTTTTGGTTCAAATCTTATCACTCCAATAGATTCTTCAGGGTGTCATGGAAGTGTGCGTTGTCTCACCAGATGGTCACTGGGGTCCCTCAGGGATCAGTGCTTGGTCCACTCCTTTTCTCCATATACACAACATCCCTGGAACCTATTAGACAGCACATGGCTTCTCCTACCACTGCTATGCTAATGACACCCAGATCTTCTTCTCATTTTACCCAGATGATCCCACCGTAGCAGCACGTATTACAGCCTGCTAAGAAGACATCTATGCTTGGATGAAAAACACCACCTCAAGCTGAACCTAGCTAAGACGAAACTGCTTGTATTTCCAAAACACAACCCACGCTACAGCACAACCTATCCATTAGACTTGGCAACACAACCATTTCTCCTTACAAAACTGCTAGAAACCTCTGTGTATTCTTTGATGATAAACTGTCCTTCTCTTATAACATTGCAAAGAAAGCGCGATCATGCCGTTTTACGTTATACAATATCAGGAAGATACAGCCATACCTTACAGAGTAAAATATTGGTAAAATATTTCTTTAAATATTTGGTATTGTCGTAAACCAAACTTTAAGTCTCTTCAACTCGCTCAAGGACTAGCACAGTTTTTAATGATTCATAGAACACCTAGAGCACAGTAAAGAGACCAAAGCAATCCAACAACATGAATCAAGAACCTTTGTCTAAAAAAAACCTTGTCTAGAGATATCATAGTTCAAAGATTATCCCACAATAGCTGTTCCTAAACCCAAATGATCATGGGGCTTAAACAGACTCCCATGGGATTTGGAAGCAACATTTATTGCTGTGCTCTGGATATTTCTTACTTAAAATAAGCCACAGCTTCAGATTAAATCACTTGTTTCGTTCTTCGGTTTGGGCCCATATAAAATATTGATGACTCAGAGGTCTAACAGAAAGCCCGCGACTCTCTCTAGACCCATTGTTTTCCAAGACAACAACATTCCCGTCACACAGTATGTCCTTGTTTATTAGACACTGTGAATTGCCTAAGGAGAGCTGTCATTGCTTTAAAATAGAGACAGCTCCTTTTGGTAAATTCATTTTTAAAAGCTTGCTGCTTTTCCGCCTCACTACCTCCACTCGTTCATCCAGACATTTGGAGGGCTGGTTTTATACAGGATTTAGAGACCCACCGGGGAAGGATGGGTATATACGAACACCCCAGAGGGATCATGTCAACTGTAAAGCAACCTTAATGCCGTCATCAGTTTGACCAATCTGTTGTTCTGTCCCCATAGTTGCCAAGATAAGGGATCTCGCAATCATAGGAAAACAATGGCGGCAATTTTATTCGGATTCAGCACCACAGACGGTTTCTCATGTACTGTAAGCTAATGAACAGCAGCTGGTAAATGTGCTGAGCTTTGTGAAGGAGAATAGAAAATGTGTTTGACTAGCGAGTGGTTCTGCAACTCAGATATGCAGAAAGGACAACTTTGAGGAGAGGAATCCATTAAGATGTTGAAACCATAACTCATCCTTGCTGCATAAAGAGGGAAATCTATTTTTGTTTCTGCTGTTTTTGGTTTCTGTATAAAGGATATGTTGTTGTCAAAGTTACTTCAATAAGCTCCTGCTTTAGTCTGAAATGTCATTTCTTCATCAAAATATTTTTATCATCTAAAAATAGATGCATTGTGAAAACTCTTAAGGCTGAAGTATGGTCAATTTTTACGCATATGCGAGGGTCCGCGTACAGTGAGCGTAACACGTTTTTTGTCATCAGAAGAGTGCGTTCGTACTCTACACGCACTGCCGGATTTTTGAAGCCTGTTTCGAAGTCGTGCATGCATGCACCAGAGAATGTAGCCCAGGAGATGCGATGCATTTTGTCGCAATGCACATGCGTCGAACGTCTGCGTGCAATCAAATAAGCTATGCTTTGCAAGGCCGTGCGTTTGACCGTGACCTGTACGTTCACCAACACGTAAAAAAACACACTATATACCCCGAGCTTTAACTCTTTCCCCGCCATTGACGAGATATCTCGTCAATCAAGAGAAAACGCTTCCCCGCCAATGACGAGTATTTCCCTCTTTCCGCGACTTTTTAAAACCGGAAGTATTGCCCTATGGCAAGCTGCTGCATGTCCGTGTCTGTTTTAAAGATCGCTCTGAATAGGAACTCTATGAAAAGTCTGTCACAAAAATGGAATTATCTCTGCTTTTTGCTCAAAATGTGGTGTTTTTGTAGCCTGACGTTGCCATACTCAATTCTAGTCAGAATTTGAGTCTGATACCGCTCCATTGAGCTATAATTATGAGGCGTGTCTCAACCGAAAAATGCCTCTGCACTCAATTGGATAGACCTACGACCAATCAGAGCAACGGAGTGTGTGACGTATGCTGAAATTACGTCTTTGCAGCCTGACCGAACTGCTAGTTATTTCTCTACAATGACACTAACATTGTGATTATACTAAGTCTGAGTTAGCGAATGTACATCAACACCTACTATGTTTACAACATTTCGTTTATATCACAACATGAAGTGTTTACTAAGTCATACAGTCAGACTATCTCTTACCATTTGTACGTCAGGTGAACTTCATCCACGACGATACCCATTACGTTGGCTTGAAAATATTGGAGCCTAGCATGTCCCTCCACTTATTCAGCAACCACGATTCCGGGCTTCCGAAAAGAAGCTGGCAACGACCGCTAATTATATCCATCTCGTCGTGCACGCCGAGTTGCATCGCCGTGATAACGTTACCCATTTCAGTTTCGACCAACTTTTGCCGAATTCGTTAGGAAGGACGGCAAAAACATCAACACATGCCCTGCTCGCGTTTCTCTGTTCCTCTTTTAAAATCAATGTTCTGTCGATATCTTTTAGAACAGACTCAATGTCAGAATCCACACATCTGAACTCTACAGCGGCAGCTATTCAACACACGCGCTTTTTGGTGACATGGTTTATTACGTTATTGTTGATTATCTGTCCATCATCGTATAAAGCCCGCCCTGACAATTTGATTGGTTCGACCAGCTTTGGGTCTAGCATAGTAGCTCCTCAACGCAGAAACCCCAGACTGATCTTCCCGTTTTCAAAATCTTGTGGGCGGGGCTAAGATCGGCTGGCACCCAGGCTAGTGTTTTTGCAGAAACCTAACCATATTCAAAAACTGATTGCAAAAGAACTACTGAAGGTAGGATGAAACGTTTTTTTTTTGTTTGAAAGCAGGTTCTTTCATTTGGTATATTGTATGTTTATATATTTGAAGAAGAACATTTTCTGGAAGGCATTAAACTTTTGTGAAAATCATGAAAAACGCTGGCGCTGGCTGGCAACTTTTTTAAAAAACGCTGGCGGTGAAAGAGTTAAAGTACATTTTTATTGTGTAATGAAAATACTTGATTTTCTTGAGATTTGGGATAGTTAACACTTATTTCAGATGTCGGATGAATAAATGTATGTTCAGATGTTGCTTTTTTCTATTTATTGGAAATACGTACCTTTGCCAACATTTCTTCATGCTCCTCAACTTGTTTCAGTACATATTTCTTTTGGTTGGAGTGTCCACTATAGAGGCTTTGGAGGTGCTTGTTTTTACCCAGGATTTATTTATTTTTATTAGGTTTTTGGGGAGGACATTTTGCCTTTATTTGACAGACAGTGTATATGAGAGGACAGGAAAGTACAGGGTGGATAGAGGAGTACGGGATGGGTAAAGGACCATGAGCTGGGAATCGAACTCGGGTTGCCAAAAGTGTGTCTGCACCATATGTCGGAGCACTACCCACTCCAACTTCTCTCAGGTTTGATGCAGGTTTATTGAAGGTTACAAAGCAGACAAAATCTGAACATTATTGCTATCTGTTTGCTCTCCATCTCATTGATATCTTAGACAAATATCTGAGATTTTATATTCTTTTTGGTTGTCTCACATATGCCAAAATCTGCTACATCCAACTGCACAGCTCTGTATTCACACACAAGCCGAGACAGGAGCCGCCACAGTGACTCAATCTTCATTAATGCCCTCCATATCTGCCCGCTGTTTATGCCCTTTACTCTGCATGATGCCCCGTCCTCCTCGCCATAAAAACCTGCAGAGGTAAAGGCTAAGTGATTGGGTAACCGACACCTCTTTTGCAATCACAGCCCGCCATTTAAGACGCTTTCTCTAATCAGGGTTGGGTATTGTTCTGGTTTTTCAGCAGGCCGAGGACAGTGATTGCTCTTTGATTTAGTCTGCAGCGGCTGTTTGGAGGGATGTTAAAATTGACTCTGAGCTTGCAGAAGCTTAACGGCTTGTACATATTAAGCTTGATTTTCTCCTTTTGTCTTCCTCTTTTTCCCTTTCTATTTTTCCTGTTTTATTTTCGATAACACTGTATTTTAAATGTATGTATTATCAGTCACTACAGTATTAGTCTGCTTTATATCTGCTAACACTTTATTGTGATGATCCCTTAACAGAGATTCTACTAACTTTTTTTGCTCTGATAAATTGCCATAAATAAGAGTTGTTAGCTTTTACTAGTTCATCCCAAACATATAAAGTAGACAGTAAAGTTAGACAGTACACTATACACTACATAAAAGTTAGATAGGATTTTCAGAAAACCCAAAGATGTAGTTGATGAAGTAAACTGTCAACATATTGAGAGTTATTGTCTGGGAATGATCTCCAGAGGCGGACATTACTTAAAGGTAGGGTAACACATTTCGAAAAATGCTAACGGTAGCCGCCTAGCAATGAAATCCCGATCCCACCCTCAAGTCAAACTGCCATCCAAAGTCACGCCTCTTCCAAAACACATGAACACGCACAGATCAGACGGTCACATCTCATGTCTCATTCAGCAGTGAGAAAACTTTGCAGAACAAATTCTAATAACACTGACAAAATAACCAAACAACTGGTTTACATCAGAATTAGTTTAAGCACACGTTCGGTTGTGTAGACGTAGTAACTATATTGTTACGCTAATCCGTAAACGAACACAAATTTTATAAGCAACACAATGTTTCATCAAAGTAGAATATCTGAATCCATCTCAATACAAACATATCGCGTACCTACCTTACCAAAATAAACAGTGCAATGACTCTTTCAGACCCTTTGCAGCTCCTGCAGCTGTTTCATCTCGTAGTAAAGCAGTAAAGTTACCGATGTTCATTTGGGGTTTTGCTCTTGCTGATCCAGGCAGTTTTTGCTGTTGTTGTTATAAAAGATGCCTTTAGTTTTGTGCCTCCTGTGTAGGTTGTCACTTTAGCAGTCAAGTTTGATGTTCTCTCTGTTGACAGGCAGGTGGTGAGCGTCGGTTTTCGCGACGTTTTAGTATGGTGTCTGGGTGGTCTCGCTGGGCTGTGGGCATTCAAATTATGCTTACGTATGAGGGACAAAAATGGAAACGTCCGTTCGGACCGAAATCTATGATTTGTTGAACATTTTTTGGTCCTACGCCTTTCACAGATGACATAAATTTCTACAAATACATTTAAACAACTTAACACAGTGATTGCTATCAGGATGTAAGGAGACTTTTAACCAGCATAACAAAAAATGTTTCAGGATCAAATCTGTTACCCTACCTTTAAGTATTTGGTTAAATTTTCCAAGCATTTGTGTTTTATCAGAGTGTTTGTCTTGGGAAAAAATTTACTTTCATTTACTAAAAAATGTTCACTACATTCTAAAGCATATAATCATACTGTGTATTCCTTTTATATTGCATATTAAAATTGATTTAATACCTAATTACATAAAATTTGTCTACTTTTACTTAAGTAAAAGTAAAAAAATGTACTAGATGTTTAATGTACTTAAATATTTAATATAAACCAAAAACTTGAAATTATGAAATATAGTGGAGTAAAAGTATGCTTTGGACTGTATGGTTTCCAAAGAAAAACACTAATAAAATATGAATAATTGAAAATTTACTTTTATGTAGAAAAAAAATACTTTAGTATACACCTCTGATGATTTTGCACTATATGTGTCAGGACTCTGCCTTGAAGTCTTGTTAAATTTGTATTTTGTCATGGTGGCAGAGTTCTGGCAGTCCCTGGCCTTGTGTGGAGGTTCATGCCTTGTTTTTGTGTTTGGGCATGTACCTCCGGTGTCTTGTCATTTGTCCCCGCTCCCTCGTCCTCCTGCTTATTGTTAATTATCACTTATTCCTTTCACCTGTTCCCTGCTCGTTATCTTGTTTGGTTTATTCTATTTAATGTCAGTGTATCTTTAGTTCTGTGCAGGATCATTGTGTTGTGTTGTGTTCTCGTGTTCCACGTCTTTCAGAGTCTAGTTACCCAGTCAAGTTGTGAAGTTATCTGTCAGTTTAGTGTTTCATGTTGTGTACCCCCTCGTGGGTTTTGTTTTGTTAGTGTCTAAAAATGAAGTCTTTCTGTTTTCCCCGACATCGTCTGCATTTGGGTTCATCTGTCCTGCAAATCCTCACAGGATGATCCTGCCTACACTGAACCCAGCGACGGTGTCGGGGTCCGTCGCAGCGCCTCCAGTCACGGTACTGCTGCCCATTGCTGTGCGTCCAGCCCCTTGCTGGTTGACAGAGGGGGAACGCACAGCACTCTTCAGTGCGCTCTTGAGAGCCGTCGCCAAGCCGGAGCCCGCGCAGCCAGAGCCGGAGCCCGCGCATCCCGCGCAGCCAGGGCCGGAGCCCGCGCATCCCGCGCAGCCAGGGCCGGAGCCCGCGCATCCCGCGCAGCCAGGGCCGGAGCCCGCGCATCCCGCGCAGCCAGGGCCGGAGCCCGCGCATCCCGCGCAGCCAGGGCCGGAGCCCGCGCAGCCAGGGCCGGAGCCCGCGCAGCCAGGGCCGGAGCCCGCGCATCCCGCGCAGCCAGGGCCGGAGCCCGCGCATCCCGCGCAGCCAGGGCCGGAGCCCGCGCATCCCGCGCAGCCAGGGCCGGAGCCCGCGCATCCCGCGCAGCCAGGGCCGGAGCCCGCGCATCCCGCGCAGCCAGGGCCGGTGCCCGCGCAGTCCGCGCAGCCAAGGTCTACGCAGTCCCAGCTGCGTCCTCACCCCAAACCCCCGTGGACTGTCCCGTATTAGTATTCTGTGGACTTCAGTGTGCTGACAAGCTCTGTTTTGCACCTTTCGTTATCCTACAGTCTGATGTGTTCATAGTCTTGTCATGTATATTATCTGTCATGTTCTTGTCTTGTGTGTTCCCTTTTTGGACGCCAGGTGGCGTCCTTTGAGAGAGGGCTACTGTCAGGACTCTGCCTTGAAGTCTTGTTAAATTTGTATTTTGTCATGGTGGCAGAGTTCTGGCAGTCCCTGGCCTTGTGTGGAGGTTCATGCCTTGTTTTTGTGTTTGGGCATGTACCTCCGGTGTCTTGTCATTTGTCCCCGCTCCCTCGTCCTCCTGCTTATTGTTAATTATCACTTATTCCTTTCACCTGTTCCCTGCTCGTTATCTTGTTTGGTTTATTCTATTTAATGTCAGTGTATCTTTAGTTCTGTGCAGGATCATTGTGTTGTGTCGTGTTCTCGTGTTCCACGTCTTTCAGAGTCTAGTTACCCAGTCAAGTTGTGAAGTTATCTGTCAGTTTAGTGTTTCATGTTGTGTACCCCCTCGTGGGTTTTGTTTTGTTAGTGTCTAAAAATAAAGTCTTTCTGTTTTCCCCGACATCGTCTGCATTTGGGTTCATCTGTCCTGCAAATCCTCACAATATGTAGCATAACTGTATCTGTAAACGGCAAGCGTTGGAATCCGTGTATTGAGTCATGCTTAGCTCACTGTCTGTATTGTTAATTATGTGAATTATCTCTCTATGTGAGACAGAAAAGGCGAGAAATGGCAGATAATTGAGGAGATGCTGGAGACTTTTGATTACACAGCAGCATCCAGCGGTTGCATGGAGATACAAATCCCATTTCACCCCATCTGTGTCAAACGTGCGGTTGAAATATGCAATATGATGAATATCTCTCTACAAACTAAAAAAAATATAATCTAAAACATTTTACAATTCTATTTTTCAAAGGCGACACTAAAACCTGTAAAAATAATATCAAATCAAAATATATTTTTGTTACTGTAACTTAAAGGATTAGTCAATTTTCTTAAAAAAATCCAGATAATTTACACGCCACCATGTCACCCAAAATGTTGATGTCTTTCTTTGTTCAGTCGAGAAGAAATTATGCTTTTTGGGGAAAACATTCCAGGATTTTTCTCATTTTAATGGACTTTAATGGACCTCAACACTTAACAGTTTTAATGCAGTTTAAAATTGCAGTTTCAAAGGACTCAAAACGATCCCAAACGAGGCATAAGGGTCTTATCTAGTGAAACGATTGTCATTTTTGGCAAGAAAAATAAAAAATATGTAAACCAAAACTTGACCTCACGTAATTGCGTAATGACATCGAAAGGTCACGGTACATATATGAAACGCACATTTGTGGACCATTTTAAAGAATAAACTGACACAAAGACATTTAACACTTCATTCCACATACAACAACGTCGGAACGGTCCTCTTTCTCCACACTTATAAACACTGGGGCGTAGTTTCACATACGTCATCTGTGACCTCTTGACGTGATGACGTATTGTGTGAGGTCGCACTGGCGCATCACAGGACCGGAGGAAGACGAGAAGTTGTGGTCAAAAATTACAATCGTTTCACGAGTTCGCCCTTACATCTAATCTGTTTGCGAAAGTAAGCATATTTTGGCGTGCTGTCCTGGGGGAGGGCTCAGGATCCGGAGTGAAGCTCGAACTCCGAATCCGGGGTATGGCCCGAACCCGGAGAACTCCCCCATCCCAAACTGGGATAGAACAGATTAGAGTGGCGAGTTGGGGTGGTGGAGGGATATCCGAAAACAATCACGATAGACTGAGGTAGGTAGGAAGTCTGTATATGTAGTGTTTGGCTGATTACCAAATTAGATGCACCTGTGCTTGATTAGTTAATTATCTGATCGTGCTCCTCCCGAACCTTGTTAATAAAACATCATTTCACGAGTTCGCCCTTACATCTAATCTGTTTGCGAAAGTAAGCATATTTTGGCGTGCTGTCCTGGGGGAGGGCTCAGGATCCGGAGTGAAGCTCAAACTCCGAATCCGGGGTATGGCCCGAACCCGGAGAACTCCCCAAAGGAAGCTTGATGCATAGGACAGCAGCCAGAGAGAAAAAATATTTCTGCACCCCCCCAAAATATGCGTGTTGAGAAATATGCCGGCCGACCGGGAGAGCTTAGTGGTTCTTAATAGGAACTGAAGCTTGCAGTTTCGGCCTGATGAGCCCTGTGAGGGCTAGAAAAGGAGCACGAATATGATGCGCATAAATGCTGTGGGTGAATTAGCGCGTCGAACGGAGGGCTCCTGCTGCGCCCGGAGGGAGCCAGCGGCTCTGCTGCACCGGGCAGGGGGATCCCCATCCATCGCAGAACATGGTATAGCTCAGGCGACAGACGGGGCTCGCCCTGCGACCGAAGGGAGCCGTGGGTCTGCTGCACCGGAAGGGGAGCCCTGACTGACGATGAATAGGCATGTAATTAAACCGGGGTTGACGCGTCAGACGGTGGGCTCCTGCTGCGCCCGAAGGGAGCCAGCGGCTCTGCTGCACCGGGCAGGGGGATCCCCATCCATCGCAGAACATGGTATAGCTCAGGCGACAGACGGGGCTCGCCCTGCGACCGAAGGGAGCCGTGGGTCTGCTGCACCGGAAGGGGAGCCCTGACTGACGATGAATAGGCATGTAATTAAACCGGGGTTGACACGTCAGACGGAGGGCTCCTGCTGCGCCCGAAGGGAGCCAGCGGCTCTGCTGCACCGGGCAGGGGGATCCCCATCCATCGCAGAACATGGTATAGCTCAGGCGACAGACGGGGGGTTCGCCCTGCGACCGAAGGGAGCCGTGGGTCTGCTGCACCGGAAGGGGAGCCCTGTCCGATGCTGAATAGGCATAAAATTAAATCGGGGTTAACGCGTCAGACGGAGGGCTCCTGCTGCGCCCGAAGGGAGCCAGCGGCTCTGCTGCACCGGGCAGGGGGATCCCCATCCATCGCAGAACATGGTATAGTTCAGGCGACAGACGGGGTGTTCGCCCTGCGACCGAAGGGAGCCGTGGGTCTGCTGCACCGGGAGGGGAGCCCTGTCTGATACTGCATAGGCATATTATTAAAGCGGGGTTGACGCGTCGGACGGAGGGCTCCTGCTGCGCCCGAAGGGAGCCAGCGGCTCTGCTGCACCGGGCAGGGGGATCCCCATCCATCGCAGAACATGGTATAGCTCAGGCGACAGACGGGGGGTTCGCCCTGCGACCGAAGGGAGCCGTGGGTCTGCTGCACCGGAAGGGGAGCCCTGTCCGATGCTGAATAGGCATAAAATTGAAGCGCGGTTGACGCGTCGGACGGAGGGCTCCTGCTGCGCCCGAAGGGAGCCAGCGGCTCTGCTGCACCGGGCAGGGGGATCCCTATCCATCGCAGAACATGGTATAGCTCAGGCGACAGACAGGGGGTTCGCCCTGCGACCGAAGGGAGCCGTGGGTCTGCTGCACCGGAAGGGGAGCCCTGTCCGACGCTGAATAGGCATGTAATTAAAGCGGGGTTGACGCGTCGGACGGAGGGCTCCTGCTGCGCCTGAAGGGAGCCAGCGGCTCTGCTGCACCGGGCAGGGGGATCCCCATCCGTCGCAGAACATGGCATAGCTCAGACGACAGACGGGGGGTTCGCCCTGCGACCGAAGGGAGCCGTGGGTCTGCTGCACCAGGAGGGGAGCCCTGTCCGATGCTGAAAGATTTACAAAAATAATGGAATGATAATGAGATGAGTTGTGACTTATGTATATGAATTTATGGGCTGTTGAACGGGAATACATGTTTAACCGATCAGGGCTGCATGTGCTTCTTTAATGTGAAGATGATTATACCTGATGTAGCTTTTGAAAGCGTCTGATGACCATCGACCGAGGGCTTGTATCTGATTTTGTGATAGACCTTTTTGAGCTGCGGTAGTTGCTGCTCCAATGCGAAATGAGTGGCTGGAAAAAAGCTCCACGGGTAAACCTGTCAAAGCTATGATTTGTTTTAAGTGTTTTTGGAACCAAAAACGTGTAACGGGATGGTTGGAGTCGTCGACGAATAGAGGGTCTATTGCGGATTTAGACTGGGCATTCCTGAGTTTTAAATAAGACAAAAGAGCCTGATACGGTTGAATTGGGGATGGGAGATAAAAAATGTATATATAATGGCCCTTCTTCTCTTGGTCCGTCTTACTTTGTTTGATGAAGTAAGCGATTGTTTCACTATCGAGAATGGACAAGTCGGAGATAGTCGGGTGGATTTTCGGGTTGAATTTTGAGTTTATTGCAATTTCGGAGCATCTCAGGAAACCGAAAAAAGACAATAAAAACATGGCATCGAGGGTATGAGCTGTATGGATCGAATGATAACCTGTGCGGAGAATTTTGAGACATTTTGTGAGGATGTCCAGGGTTATAGGTTGTCTTGAATCTATTTTTGAAGGACGAGAGCGCTGGATTCCTTTAATTAGAAGAGAAGTTTGAGAATTATTTAATTCGGGGGAGGGGAAACCGTAGATTAATTTATGAAAAAATTGGATGCCGCTTAAATATCCTTTAATAGACCCTACTTGGAGGTTCTTAACGGAATTGAGGTATGAAATAAATGAAGTAATTGTGAGGAGAGAAAAATCTGGAAATTGCAGGTTAAAAGAAAGGTGAAATGTTTTGAAACATCTCCATGCTGTTAGATATGAATCAATGGTTCTAGGTGAAACTGCTTGGAGAATAGTATCGAGTGACGCGTCGAGGAGCGCTTTTAAAGGATGCGTTATGGGAATATGAGTTGTGAATAATGAGGTACTGGGGTTGGTGATGGGTCTGCCTCCGGAGCCAGCATTCTGAATTTCTGGAACATAAAACGAGAGAGAGAATCAGCTATTTGATTTTTGGATCCGGGA
Source organism: Misgurnus anguillicaudatus (assembly GCF_027580225.2). Classification (NCBI taxonomy): domain Eukaryota; kingdom Metazoa; phylum Chordata; class Actinopteri; order Cypriniformes; family Cobitidae; genus Misgurnus; species Misgurnus anguillicaudatus. The sequence goes on along the minus strand of NC_073343.2, from coordinate 738,250 downwards.
ATATGTTTAGCTGTTATGATAAATTGATCACAAGCTGAAATCCAAAATAGACGTCTTATTAGTGGCATCAGAGCGATGGAATGAGAGCGGCCTTTATTTATACAATGTACGGTTGCTTCATTATCGCAGTATACCAGAATATTACTCGTTGACCAGTTTTTTCCCCATAGAAAAGCAGCAACGACTATTGGGTAGAGTTCAAACAGTGCGGAGGACTGGGGAGAGTTGAGCATTTGAGGGGGCCATGTAGACGCGAACCAGTGCCCCTGAAAAAATCCACCGAAACCGACGGATGGGGCTGCGTCGGTAAATAATTGAATGTCTTCGGGAAGAGAAAGCAGATCGTTGTAGAAAAAGGATAAACCATTCCATTGTTTCAGGAAAGTAATCCATAATTCAAGTTCGTTCCGAATTGCTTGATTAATGTCAATTTGGTCATCTAATGCATGCACGGAAGATGCCAATGCGAGGAGGTGAGAGATGAAAGAGCGGCCTTGCGGAATTATGCGCATTGCGAAATTAAGATGACCGAGCACGGATAGGAGATCGCGTTTGGAGCAGTTTTGGCTTTCTGCCAGAGAGGTGGCTATTAAGATTATCCTATCGACTTTTTCCTTTGGCAGAGAAGCTTGGAATTTGACTGAATCTAAATTGATGCCCAAAAATTCGATATATTGGGTTGGTCCTAAGGACTTCTCTTGCGCGATGGGAATTCCCAATTCAGAAAAAACCCTGTGAACTTTTGTAATATTTTCGGCTGGAATGGCATCGGGAGGAGATATGACAAGAAAGTCATCAAGCAGGTGTATAATGTGAGGAATTGCGTAGTTGTTGGACAGGATCCAACAGATTGCTTCTGACAACATGTCGAAAATTTTTGGACTACTTTTACATCCGAAGGTAAGGCGTACTGAGAAATAAAACTTTCCGTGCCAACGTATCCCGAATAAGTGCCATGAGTCTGGGTGAATAGGCATCACTTTGAATGCAGAAGTGATGTCTACTTTAGCCAGCCACGCGCCGCGACCTACATTTTTAATCATAGAGATCGCTTGGTCTATATCATGGTAGAGCAAAGAATACTCTTCGCTGGGTATGAGGCTATTTATGCTGGATACCAGGCAATTATGTGGAGCTGATAAATCGATTATCAAGCGCTTTTTCCCTGAAAATTTCCTGGTAGCCACTCCTATTGGACTGATGCGAAAAATGTTAAAGGGGGGGGTCTCGAAAGGGCCGATCATGAAGCCCGAGTCGACTTCTTTTTTGATTAATTCATCTACTGTATCTGGTTCTGCGAGCGCGGATTGTAGATTGTCGCAAATAAAACTATGAGCCAGCGGACAATTAGTACCGGGATTGAACCCCTGTTGGAGACCGGATAAAAGAAAATTAGTAAAGTTGGTATCTGGGTGAAGTGCAAGTTCAGAGGAAAGACGCAAATAATTGACTGGAGTCGATAAGTAATTTCTAGATTTTTTATTTGAAGCTTTCATGACAGGGCATATTGTACGGGCATGAGCCCCACCACAATAATTGCACACGTGAAGATATTTGCAGTGTTGTCTCACGCACTTCCCTCTGTTAAAATTCCCACAAACTTGTTGGTTGTTGGAAAATGGATTATCTGATGATGAGTTAGAGGTTGCGGGGCGAGGGACGTAGCTGGTGGATTTTACTTGCGTTGGTTCTGGGCAGGGTATGATGGCTGGGTTAATTTGTGGGCATGAGGTAGTGGAGTGAGAAACTGACCTGCATACTGCACAGGAAATATTGCGGCAACTGAAAAATACCTTATTATGCAGATCGGGGTCCAGCGCGCCCCAATAGGGGCACTGGTTCCACTGGGCGACGCGAACTGCACATTTAGCCGAAAATAACTTGTGGTATGTGAGAAAATGGGTTCCGCCATAAGACAACGCGAGATCCGCGATTAACGCCAGATAATCATTGAGTTCGCGTCGTCTATGGGGAAAAGCGGTGCAGATTACTTCGGTGTAGCGGCCAAATGCAATGGTGAATTCCGAAAATGAAAGGGGACGGGATGAATTGTGAGATGCATTTTTTAACGTTACGGAAAAATCTCCGCAATCTATTTGCCGGTGAGATTCGGCGGGAGGTAATCAAGAGAGGAGAGATGATAAATCGATGTCTGCACCTGTCAGAATCTGCGTTTTGATGGAGTTAGGCACGGGAGGTGGTTCCAGAGCGGCAGCATTCACTGGGGTAGGTAGGGGGGTTGCTGTGAAAAGAGTGTAGCGAGGTTTGTCATGTAAAGATGAGTTGGAAGGAAGATAAAGAGGTGCTGAAACCGTTTGCGGAGGCAGCCTCACGCACGGATTAGCGCCTGGGTCTTGGGGAAGCCCGTAGAAAGGAGTAGGCGGAAATTGAGAAAATAGGGGGGGCGTAGCCGTTTGCGGAGGCAGCCTCACGCACGGATTGACCCCTGGAGCTTGGAGAAGCCCGTAGGATGGAAAAGAGGGAGAAGGTCGGTGCGCTGTAGCAGGCTGATGGTGTGCTGCTTGTGCACCCCCAGCAGGGGCTGCTGGCCATTGGTAGGGAAAAGTAGCTGAAGGAAAAGGTAGAAGAGGCTGAGTTTGAGGGGCTGGCGGAGGCATCCTCACGCCAGCGTCTGCAGCCGGGGAAAAAATGAAGGGTTGAGAAACCAAGCCTGCTGTAGCCGATTGGCTCGCTGCAGCGATTGGTTGGGAGGAGGAGGGAGGCAGAGCAGTGTGAGAGACGGCTGAGTCTGGGGCGTGGCCTAGACTCGCTGACGGTCTGTTGCGTCTAGGTGCTTGAGGTGAACCGGAACTTGATCTGGAAGAAGATGACGTTAGAATGTAATGTTGACTTTTGGTTTTGCGAGATTTTGTTACCTTTTTTGGGGTGGGTGAATCATTTCCCAAAGAAATATAAAGCTCGTAAAGTTGGGCTTTGCTCAACTTGCGAGAGAACTTAACTTCAGAGTTTGTCAGAGCTTGTCTCAAACCCGCGACGGTCCATTTCGAGATGGGAGGGATGGATGGAGAAGCTGAGGCATAAGAAGATGTTGGAGATTGTAAAGGCTGTCTAGAAGGTGGAGGTGAACGGAGATTGCGCTGTGTAGGAGTGCGGGTGGTGGGCCTTTTGGACTTCCGGCCGCGAGCCGAGACGTGTGGTTCGGCAGAAGATCCGGGTTGGCTCGGGAGTTCCTTAGAGCCGGTCGGAGGAATTGCCATGAAGCCAGCTGCTTGTTTTGAGCCGGTGGCATGCGGTGGAGCGTAGAACTCGTCGTCAGAAGGGTAAAGCTCGACTTCAGACATGTTGGCAGTTCGAAGCAGTATATCCGAAAACAATCACGATCCGAAAACAATCACGATAGACTGAGGTAGGTAGGAAGTCTGTATATGTAGTGTTTGGCTGATTACCAAATTAGATGCACCTGTGCTTGATTAGTTAATTATCTGATCGTGCTCCTCCCGAACCTTGTTAATAAAACATCATTTCGCTAGATAAGACTCTTATGCCTCATTTGGGATCGTTTTGAGTCCTGCAATTTTAAACTGCATTAAAACTGCCAAGTGTCGGGGTCCATCAAAGTCCATTAAAATGAGAAAAAACCTGGAATGTTTTTCTCAAAAACACAATTTCTTCTCGACTGAACAAAGAAAGACATCAACATTTTGGATGACATGGTGGTGAGTAAATTATCTGGATATTTTTTAAAAAAAGGACTAATCCTTTAACAAAGTAAGTTAAACAATTTCAACTTGTTTTTATAAGTTATGTTAATTTATCACAAGTCAAAACTTAAAATAGTATGTTGAACTAACTTGCATGACCAAGTTGTTTTAACTGAATTCATACAAATTAGCCACCTTGTAAAATTGTGTTTGGCATGAAGTGTACATTAGCTTTTGACAGGACTGCAAAATGGCGCATTACTGCATGCAAAATGCATTCAGCACAGTGTTTTTGGGCTATTTGCCTAAATTGTTGAATGAATCGAACTCGGAAACAACACAATGTCCAAATCAACTAGCGCCATTCAGTCTCCAATATGAGTGTAAGTATCAAATCGGAGAGGTGAGACCAAATTAGTTTCTTGTCAGAACAACCAAAATCAGCTCTCTCGTCTGGATACTCTGCAGCAAAAGCCCCTGACAGCTTGTTAAATGAGTTCAAAGGGTTTTATTTCTAGCCTTAAAGCAATTTTGATGTGAACAAGGGTCAAGTGTCCAGGCGGTTGAGTGCGGTTAAAGGACAGTATTCTGGATGGAAACACATTTTGCACAGAGGAGATTTGACAAGTGTTGTTAATAGGGGCAGGTGAAGAGATGTGTATCATTTAACAGAAACCTTTACAGGTATTTGGAGTGTCAAAAAAGCTGCTGCACACTTGCTTTAGGGTTGAAGCAGAGAGAGATGTTACACTTTTGTGTACAGTGGTTAACATGCAACATCTTAAAATCCTAATTGGTTGGTGTTTTATCGTGTTATATTTGTCACTTAGCAGATCTAATTGCAAGCGAGGCACAGACCTCACAAGTCACAAACATCTTAAAGTGTATATTGGGAATCAATGAGATAAAAGATAAAACACATCAATATTATACCCTAAAATCAATGTGTTTCATAGATTTTATGCTTAAATTCCACCACAAAAAGAGTGCAAATTGCTTTGAGTTTATTAGCCTGATTTAGATTTAAATTTACCATTTAACTCTTTCCCCGCCGCGTTTTTAAAAAAGTTGCCAGCACCAGCATTTTTCATGATTTTCACAAAAGTTTAATGCCTTTCAGAAAATGTTATTCTTTAAATATATAAAATACAATATATCAAATGAAATAAATAAATAAAAATAAAAATAAACGTTTTATCCTCCATTCATTAGTTCTCGTTTTATCACCTCTCAAATATGGGTAGGTTTCTTCAAAAACACCAAATTTTGATAGAGATCAGATGCAGAGCGATCCTCAAAACTTACACGGACATACAGCTGTTTGCCCTAGGGCAATACTTCCAGGTTTTATAAGTTGCAGAAGAGCACCACCTGGTGGATAATATTGTAATTGCGAAAAGCCGGAAATACTCGTTGATCCACGGAGTGCTTATAGCAAGAGGAAAGAGTGCGGCAGCCAAGAACGGCGAAAAGGACGGAGCTGTGATATGTAAAGGAGCACTGCACCACGAGGACGCTTTTGTGTGAGTTGAGGTGCGGAGCTGTGCTCGTCCGATACGCATTGGAAGCTGGTTGTACTTTCTCTCTCTCTCTCTCTCGTAGTTCGCAGCGGATGGTGGAGTAAGAGAAAACCCTGTGGGTAGAAGAAACATCGGTATATGTGACACATTTAGAGAAACCAAGGAAGAAGGAAACGAAACAGTTTTGCAAAACATTAATCAAGAGGACCGCTGTGAGTATTAGCTTCTGGATTTAAATGAAGTGTACCAACTAACCTGTGCATTTACCGAACACCTCCAGGAAGAGGAGGGCGGCCCTACCCCTGATCTAGTGCGGTAGGTGAGCCGAAGGAATAGTTGGACTCAGCAGCCATAGCAGCAGAGCTAAACATCCCGGCCGTATTGTCATCGCCCCCATCCGACCTCAGCGAAGTGGAGGACGTCGGGTGTCTCTTTGTGTACACCTGTAGTGTGGTGGGTGAGTCCATGTAATTTGAAAACCTTTCACGTTGAAGTGGTGCTGTGTATTTGCTGTGGGTTGCTGTGCAAGTGCTGTGTGTCTTGTCAGACGTACCCCGCATCATCCCTTTTACTCTGGAAGTTGCCCCCGTCTGTGTGTCGACAGGTTTCGGAGTGTGGCGGTGAAGACTTGAAAGCTGGCAGTGTGTGTGTGAGTACAACTATGGCCCTTTGCATTGCTACTTTACCTGTGTGTTTTCCCTTGTGGCAGAGTGAGAGGCGAAGGAGTTCCGCCGCCCCGTGGTCTCTACAAAAGGGCGCCCCGGTCCGGTATTCGATCGCCCTACGGGCATTGAGGATAGGGCAGCGCTCGGCCCAGTGAGACGGTGTGACAGTTCGCCCCCCTGCTGACCAGCGAACTCGCCGAGAGGGTTTTGGCCCCCGGCGCCTTCTGGGGAAATCATCGCCGTTTGCCCTTCTGTGCAGGCCAGCCGTCGTAAGCCCGCCCCCGTGCATTGTCGATCAAAACGCCGTATAGCGAGCTAAGGAAAAGCTGCACTTACTGAGAGCTGTATACAGCGGAGAGGTGAGAAGCATCCAAGTTGAACTAACCATGTTGTTGTGTCCAAGCTGCCTGTGGAGAAAGAGAGAACGAGAGTGAACGTCAGGAGAACAAACTGGGAACAGTCATACATACCCAGAGCTGTAAACAGCAGAGAGGTGAGAAGCATCCAAGTGGAACTAACCGTGTTGTTGTGTCCAAGCTGCCTTTGGAGAAAGAAAGAACGAGAGTGAACGTCAGGAGAACGAACTGCGGACAGTCATACGTACCCAGAGCTGTAAACAGCAGAGAGGTGAGCAGCATCCAAGTTAAACTAACCGTGTTGTTGTGTCCAAGCTGCCTGTGGAGAAAGAGAGAACAGGAGTAAACGTCAGGAGAGTGAACGGTGGGAAAACTACACTTGCCGAGAGCTGTAAGCAGCAGACAGGTGAGGACGACCCAAGTCCAGATTAAACGTGTCTTTGTGTCCCAGTCGCTGCCTGTGGAAAGAGGAAGAAAGTCGAGTGAGCAGTGAAGCATCGGACCAGAGTGATACAGGTACCAGAGCTGTAAACAGCAGAGAGGTGAGCAGCATCCAAGTTAAACTAACCGTGTTGTTGTGTCCAAGCTGCCTGTGGAGAAAGAGAGAACAGGAGTAAACGTCAGGAGAGTGAACGGTGGGAAAACCACACTTACCGAGAGCTTTAAGCAGCAGACAGGTGAGGACGATCCAAGTCCAGATTAAACGTGTCTTTGTGTCCCAGTCGCTGCCTGTGGAAAGAGGAAGAAAGTCGAGTGAGCAGTGAAGCATCGGACCAGAGTGATACAGGTACAACGGCGAAGAGAGAGATAAACCCCTAAATCACACTATTTTGTCTTTGCCTCCAGGAAAGAAGAGGAGGGCGCCACGGATAGCGGAGTTTGGCAGGAGCCTGTGTTTCCCGTCTTCCCCCCCCTCTATACCTTTGGTCACCAGCCCCCCTGGAACCCCCGTTGCCCTCTTCCCCTTCCTGCCACCTTCCTGTGCTGTGGTCCGCCTGGAAGGCAGAGAGGACGCTTAGTTTTAAATTGCCCCTTCCCCATTCCCCAAGTTATTTTAAATATTTAAATAAAGTTTGTTTTAATATTTACCTGTTCTCGTGTTGTCTGGTCATTGGGTTGGCTTTGGGGACCTCCTCGAGGTGGAAGTTGAGAAGGGGCGTGGCTTTAGCCATTAACAGCCAGCCCCTAGCCGTGACATTTGTCCGGTGGTGGGTACCGTAGCTTTTCTATGTGTTTCAAAAGCGAGAGGTGAGCAGTGGACTGAGCTGTTGGTTGCAATTTGCAACCTCACCACTAGATGCCGCTAAAATGTACACACTGCACCTTTAAAGCAGACATATTTAAAGTTTCCTGTATGAATACTTCAATTTTATGACAAACCCACTCTTTTTTGTTGTACATTAAATTAATTGCATTGTTTACTGTGCTTTCTAGTTACATCTAAAAACACAACATGAAATAACAACGTGAGCAAGTGATCTTAAATTATAAGCTCTTGTGCTGCATACTTTTTTATAGGCCCTATCCTGTTCTTGTTATATATGTTACCTCTAGGAGACATTATCAGGAAACATACCATAAGTTTTCACTGCTATGCAGATGATACCCAGCTTTACATCTTCTCACCTCTCACATCTCATCCTATAGCGACACCATTTTTTTAAGCTAACAGACTGTATTGGCGATATAAGTGACCTGCTGGCAAATAACTTCCTTAAGCTAAACTCCAATAAGACAGAGATAACCGAATCGCAAAACAAAACAACAAAATTTGTCAGATTACAAGTAGCTATATAAATAAAATTGAATAAAATTGGATTTTGCTTTTATTAATTTTAATTTTTAAATAAAAAATAGGTAAAAATGATAATTCTTAAATATATTTTGTTAGTTTGAGAGTTGATCATCATATGCACATGCACATGCTTAACATGCACATGTGCTTCACAGTTAATTTCTGATTGAACTAATCTTTAACAGTGTTCATTACTACATTAATCACCAACTCTATAACAGATGAAGTAGAAGTGAATCCTGATGAATAATCTATAGTAATTTTGCCAAATTCAAGGCCAGCTGGACACCTCATTTAAAGAGGGACATACGTGCAAAGAGGGACATTTCTCAATTCTGCGACTTGATTATGTCATCAAATGTTTCAGTGGAGAATTCAGGCTTCATTTAGCAGCCGTCTTCTTGATTAAATGTCAAAGAGGCACATGCTGTTTTAGCAAAGCAAAGCTAGGCACACACACAGGACTCGTTGGCTGTATGAAAGCTATATTTGAGTATGTGGGTGTTTAGCTGGATTGAAGTGCAAGCATATACTTCCATTATTTAGCCACTGTGCCAGCATCTAGCCAATCCTAAGATATATACTAAGGGTATTTTTCTTTTTTATCATTTTGCACACATGAATTTTATGTATCGCACTCGCGTGTAAATGTCATCTAAATGTGGAACAAGGAATAGAGAATAAAGTAATAGTGATGGTTTAAACATACTGCTCTGGAAGGGTGACATCTTTTACATGATAACACAGTATGTCTCTAGGTAAACAGCTTTCCAAAGACGTGATTACTTCCAAGTTCAAATGCACTTTAACCTGAATGTGTTTGGAGAATTCACACACAAACAAACAGAAGTGTGCATTGACAGTCACTGTCGTCTCTGTGGAATAAGTATGTGAAATATGTAGTTATTTCTAGTACAAACAGTACCATAAGCCAGTTTATATGTGTGTACAGTATATATTGAGTATAAATTGACACAGGAATAAATAAATGCTAATTATTAAAATAAAATAAAATAAAATAAAATAAAATAAAATAAAATAAAATAAAATAAAATAAAATAAAATAAAATAAAATAAAATAAAATAAAATAAAATAAAATAAAATAAAATAAATAGTTAAATAATTAAATAATTAATTAAATAATAAATAAATAAATAAATCCAGTGGCGGCTCGTGACTGCTCTTCTGCGGGGAGCGAATGTGTGTTGCTCATGTTTTCAAAATATGTGTTTGTTGCGTAGTGTGAACCATCACTTTTCTTCTCAAAATATGTGCCTGCTGCATACGCGTCAAAACCGTTTATGATAAAAGAGACGCTCACGTTCGCAAAATACTCCCTTAACAGTAAACTCTGATTACACATGAGATTATGCAAGTATCTGGCACACTGTTAACCCAGTTGTCTTTACCTAAACAATCAAGTAAACATCACTTAATATTTTCTGTTTTGAAGCCAAAGCTTAAAAGTTAAGTTGATTTAACTTTTAAGCTTACAGAATCCATTAAACTAAAACATTCAAGTAAAGTGAACTTAAAAGTATTAGTTCATGTTGTGAGGAATACCCATAATCTTTTGCGCCTGAATATTTTGATTATTTTTTGCTTTTTCACAGAATAAAATCTAAAAAGAACTTTCTCTACTCAAATATTTGTTAATAAAATGTCATATAGGTTCAAGCTCTTATATTATTGATGTTGTTTTATTGTAAATTATAATTTTGTGAAGTCACCGTTCAGGTGATCAGTGTTTCCGTACATGAACCTTGTCTCTCCACAGTACTGACAATGTATGTATGTTAAAACACAGTTTTGTGTGTGTTTCTGTGGAGAATCACGTTTATTCAATGACTGACTTAAAGTCAGTCATTAATTTTGTGTTATAATACCACTTATAACATCAAAAGTAATATAAGGTGTTAAAAACTAAATTATGTGCAACAGGTTTCCTCACAAATTTCTAGTAATGTCAACTCATCCGGGTTAAGAGTGCATGAATATTGGAATAAATTAAAACATTAAGTACATTAAACTTAAAATTAATTGTTATTTGAACTTTTTTAGGGCAACGAGTTTCCATACATTTTTTAAGTTCAATCAACCTGTATGGGCTTATAGTGCAAACGCGAGTGTCTCTTTTATCATAAACCCTGTAGACGCGTGTGCATCGCATCGTACACCCTCAAAATTGAAATCACCAACCGCCACTGATAAAATCGGAAAAATACTTTACTGTTCTGCTGATAGTATCCATACAATAAAACAATTTCAAGCAACTGACAACCCTGCTATAAAACCAGTAAAACCATCATAAAAATTGGAATCGATTTAATACAAATTCTAAAAGCTTCCACTACAAATAGCATTATAAGACAGCTGTTTACCATTAAAACCATAACAAAATTCCTTTATGCTGTGTGTTTTGGGTCTCATTCCAGTAGGATTTATTGGTGCCTTTTGGTTCCCATCCACCAGATAACATCCCACCAACATAACCCAACACATTACCAGTAGAGACCATTATTCTACCCATTAAAACCAATACAATTCCCATTATAACCGTTAAATCCATTACAATTTCAGCGATTGTTTTTATTGTTTTATTATTGAAAGCATGTTTTTATTGTTTTTCCTCAGCAAGGAAATACACTAATACTGCATTGTTTTACAGAATCAATGAAATTAATTCTAAAAATATGTTTTTCTCATTGTATATCTTGTTTTACTCATAAATTGCATGGTTAAAAATAGGGTAGAGACAAAAGCTATTTACTTATGATGACTACACATTCTTGGATAGAGTACCTATGGCCAGGACTATAGTAGGACTTTAAACATTAGCTACAATGTGGAGTGACAGGAGTTAGTTGTGTTTCTGTGTCTGCTTGACCTTGAATCATCTCAGCATCTCTGTAATACAAATTCAGGCTAAAAGGAGGTTTGTCAGACAGCTTCAGTTCGGATGAATCCACCACCAAATACAGAGGGAATTTATTCAGTACTATTTCAGACTCTCTTCTTCAGGCAGGTATTTGAGAGCGTTATGTGGGGCAAACCAGCAGTATCGATCACACTCGATAGTGATGATATAATACAATATTTTACCTTTTGGTCAAATCATGGCTTGTAGTTTTATATTCATATTAAGGGGATAGTTCGCCCAAGAATAAAAATTCTGTCATCCTTTACTCAATCTCACGTCGGAACGGTCCTCTTTCTCCACACTTGTAAACACTGGGGCGTAGTTTAGCGTTCGTCTTCTGTGACCTCTTGACATCATGACGTATTGTGTGAGGTCACGCTGGCGTATCACAGGACCGGACCTAGACGAGAAGTTATGGTTTAAAAGTGCATATTTCTTATTTTTCTTGTCAAAAATGGCAATTGTTTTGCTAGATAAGACCCTTATGCCTAGTTTGGGATTGTTTATAGCCCTTTGAAACTCCGTTGGAAAAAAACTGTTAAGTGTTGGGCATAAAGTACATTAAAATGAGAAAAATCCTGCAATGTTTTCCTCAAAAAACATAATTTCTTCTCGACTGAACAAAGAAAGACATCAACATTTTGGTTGACATGGTGGTGAGTAAATTATCTGGATTTTTTTTAGAAAATGGACTATTCCTTTAATGACCTGTGAAGCATTTTTATTTTAAATTTCAAAAGTATGATGCCTAAAAAATATTGGAGTTTCAGGACGATAATGTATTTTTCCAGAATAAAGCCTTATTCAGATTGAATTAGTTTTGTATGAGGAGATTAAAGGACGATAATGGTTTATGCAAATGATTAGTGACTTAATGCAGTGACTACCAATAGGAGTGAAAATATTGGAGAGTGATAAATATTACCCAAATATAAATCATTTTCGGCATGGTAGAGAAGTTCATATGATTATGAGCTACAATATTATTTGCCCACATATAAGAAAATATATGCGCTGGAAATTGTAAGCATCTCATTTTCTTTAGGAGGCTGTGAAGGTGTGCACTGTACACAAAGAGGGCCGCATGTCAATGAAAAAGTTTGAAAAACACTGCTTTATGAAACCATACAGCTAAAACCATTTGCACCAATTTTTAAGAGTTTACACACAGAAATTTTAATATGCGTCAAATTTAGGGCCATGAAATATCAAAGTCCCCCCATATGAATATATATATATAGGGGAGATCGGGGCTAGTTGTCTCACGGGTTGGTTGTCACACTGCTTATTCCAGACACACTACATGGCGCTGTGGTACAATTTTGATATCAATCTGTTAGCCTTTAATAGCTTACTCATTTGCACTTGAAATTTTGCCGAGCAGACACAAAACATTGAGGTTAGGAGACATTTTTTTATTTTTATGGGTCAGAGTAAATTTTCATGTTGGTGTTGTTTTTGTGTTGAGATCTTTTAGGATATCAGTCATTCAAAAACAAAACACTCATTAAAAAGCCAAAAGTAGCAGCTTTATTTTGAGTGATCTTTTAGCTATAAAGTTAAAGCCTTGTGGCAGCTAACTTATCATGTTCATCAAGAAGTCAGTTGGGGATGGTTGTCACATAGCTTGCGGGGTTGGTTGTCACATAAGAATATTGGACATGTCGACCTTTTAAGACTGTTTGTCTGTTTGTTTGTTTTTGTTTGCTGTTAAAATAAAATAAATAAAGCATTAAATAAAGAGGTTTTAACACTAAAAATTATTTCTTTTTATTTCTCAACACAGTAGACAATAGGCTTTATGCCCAGCTGCACTACTTCCTGAACTTCAGCTAGCTTCTTGTTTCCTGTCTGCCATTATTGGACAAACTGATTAATCCAGGTGTGCCTGACCTCAGTAGTCACAACAACAATAATCAGTTTGTCCAACAATGGCAGACAGGAAACAAGGAGCTGGCCGAAGCTCATAGTGCAGCTGGGCATAAAGCCCATTCAAGTAACTGATCACCCACTTTAATCCCATTGTTTAAAAATAAGGGCCATTAATAACAACTATCATAGGGGTGGATTCATATTAAAAACTTATTTGCAGTTTCTAGCTTAAAATCAAAAAAATTACACATTACCATTTCAGATCCCAATTTATCATTGAAATCCTATAGAACCTCTATAGGGACAACCAACCCCATACCCTGTGACAACCAACCCCGTGATGGGGTTGGTTGTCACATTGTGTCAGAGTGTCTTTGATGGTTAATTACTTCCTGATACAATACATTCGAAAAGTAAACAGTATACACATTTATAGCCAAGACTCCAAAGTTTCATTTCATGTAGGAATTACTGCTGAAAGATTTTTTGAAGATGAGCAATTCATGCATGAGTAAAAATTGTGACAACCAACCCCGGTCTCCCCTACAGTGTGTCTCTGGGAAATCCTGTAGAATTTAACAAATCAGATGACGACTTTTAAGTTTTCCAGCCAATTGTCTTTGGGTGTCACATCTAAAGCTAAGACTACATTTTTATTTAAATGACATTGTATCTAGAATTATTTTTGTGAAATTACTTGCTTATTTAATGCATTAAAGGTCACTATTTGAGTTAACTGGCCCTATTTGAGTGGGAGCAAAAGTGCATTGTTTTCGTGTGTGTGTCTTTAAATAGAAATGAGCTGCTGCAAAAACAAATCTTATTCATGTGAACACAGTCTGAGACAATAGTATCTTACTATTGAGTAATTACAACGTACAACTTACTGGGGACGGAAACTATGGCAATGCACAACTGTCAGTCAGTGACCGTGGGCGGGGCTTTATCAGTATGACATCACATTGTATCAAAACGGCATGTCGGCATAAGACTGCTTTGGTTTAATGGGGATTAAAAAAGAAGGAGTGAGTGGTTGTGTTCACACACTGCCAACACACATTTATGTCCACACACCTTGTAAAAGTGGATTTTGCATAATAGGTGCCCTTTAAGGAATTATAACGTGGGAAATTGTGATGAAGGAAACATCAAACTGCAAAACAAAAATTTTAATCTTTCTTATTCTAAAAATAGGATTTATTATTTTCTTCACCAAAATCACCTGATAAAGTTCGAAGCTACTGTTTATTTACTTATTCCAGTGTGTTGAAACAATAATTTCACATTATGCCTCCAGCGCTGTTGAACAGGCATTATATTACTCCAGTAAAAACTCCCCCGATATGAATCTGCATGTGGTTTGGCTTTATCTTGTTTTGCTGGCAAATGGCTGAGGTTAGAAGTGTGATAAAAAACTGTGGAATGATGGATCTCAGTTAAGCTTCAATATCAGAGTCTAGTAAATCACTCATGTATTGGGACACATGACACTAAAGTCAATTTGATCTGATATACGGCAGCTGGTGCTTCATATCGCCTCTGGAAGTTTGGCTTTCTGCGCCTTTGCAGACTCATACTTGAATTATTTTGTCATTTCTCTCTCTCTCTCTCGCTGTCTATCTGTCTGCCTGTTTATTGATCTGTCTATCTGGTTTATATAGACTCCATATGACACAACAGTCATTGGAATAATGTATGATGAGATACAAACAAATCATGTCCTGTTGTATAATAATAATAACTAATGCAACGAAAGGAATCGTATTTAAGAGCAAGCACCTAAATGCCACATTGCACTGTGCTGAATGACTGATAAAGCATTTTTATTTTAAATTTCAAAAGTATGATGCCTAAAAAATATTGCAGTTTCAGGACCATAATGTATTTTTCCAGAATAAAGCCTTATTCAGATTGAATTAGTTTTGTATGAGGAGATTAAAGGACGATAATGGTTTATGCAAATGAGCAGTGACTTAATGCAGTGACTACCAATAGGAGTGAAAATATTGGAGAGTGATAAATATTACCCGAATATAAATCATTTTCGGCATGGTAGAGAAGTTCATATGATTATGAGCTACAATATTATTTGCCCACATGTAAGAAAATATATGCGCTGGAAATTGTAAGCATCTCATTGAGTTTGATTATTCTTTGTCTTGCTCAAAATATGATGCATTACCTTTATACTGCAATTTAATATGAACACTTTCCATTTCAGAATATTATAAAATATTTACTGTCTAAATAGAGGGAGACCTTATTTTTCCTGATAAGAAAGGTTTATACAGGGTTTAAGACACTACAACATCAACCTTGAATTTACAGTCTGTTGAATGACGTAGTAAGAGAAAAGAGAGTGAAATAAACCACAAGGGCCCTTTTTTTAACAATCTAAGCGCATGGTCTAAAGCACATGCGCAAGTGCACTAAGGGTGTCTGAATCCACTTTCGCTAGTTTAAAGGTGCTCTAAGCGAATTCACGCGTTTTAGACCATAAAACATTTTTTGTTACATACAGCAAACATCTCCTCACTGCTTGCTGCCTGTCCGCTGATCAAACTGTAAAAAAAACGCGATCTCTATAGACAGCCCAGGCTCCACAAACTTCAATATAAACAAAGTGGCCAAATCTGCACCACGAAACAAAGTGTTCCAGCCAGTAAACGACAAAAAAGGATTTGGGGGTGGGGGTTGGGCGCGTTCATGAAAGCACGGAAGGGAGGGGGAGGAGTTAGCTCCGCTCCGTCTGTTTGAAAACAATTCAAACATCAACAAAAATGAACGTCTCGCAGATTTGCTTAGAACGCCTTTAACGACGGTAAAAATAGTTTTTGCGCCTGGTACACAGTCTAAAAGGGTTGTTTCTATTCTCGTGATGAGTAATAGGTGTGGTTTGGGCATAACCAATAAGAGTCTCATCTTCCATCCTCTTTAGAAGCCAGTTGCACTCGCACCATGCAGATTCCCTATTTACATTGCAGAGTTTGGAAGCAGAAAAAATATAAGCAGAGGAAGAAGACCAACAGTTTAGGATTGATGATAAAAAATTTTATTATCGCTTTATTAATTGAAATGGTTATTTGTGTAATTTAAGCTTCGTTCTCTTTAAAAGTCATTATTTCAGTCATGGAGTATTAAGGCCCAATTCCATTTCTACCCCTTAGCCCTACATTTTCCAACATGGCTGCTCATGCAAGTATAATATTTTTTTCACATTAATAGTTATTAATGACAAATAATCATTTGATTTATGTTACATTCAATCTTGTGCTCATATTTACAGTCATGTAATTAAAAGATTAAAATCTTTAAAGTTTGCTAACATATCCCATGTTACTAATTGCACAGCAACAGACAAATGTAACCTCCGGGGCACAATTGCGTCCCAGTTGCCTCTGACTGAACACATCCGGCTGGTCCCCTGTCTGGTCGCATCCTGATTCGCGTCCCAGTTCCCCAGTCTGCTCCCGTTCTGGAGGCGGCACAATGGGCAAATCTCAATGCTTTAGATTGCCAATCCACTAAAGCGATTGTGAACAGACCGTAGGAAACCAAAACATGAATAGACAGAGGGAGAGATCTAAATTGTTAACAGAGGGGCTGCTTTGGGGCTTTCAGGACAATTTTTTAGGCTGTAACTAAACTTATGACTACAGGTTAAGGCGGCATCTTTAACGTTTGTGATAAGCATTGCATGTATTCTGATGTAGGACGTATGATGTCATATGACGGTGTAGTAATTGTGTCCCATTTCTTAGGGGAATATTTTAAACCCTTCACCTTTTCACTCTTTTTCAAATGATAAGGGGTGAGGGGTCGGGGTATAACATAAAATTTAATTTAATTAACATGGCGCTGGATGTGAAAATGATAACTGTGTCGCATTGTCCTGTGTAGCGCCCTAAAGGCGCTTTTCCATTGCATAGTACCCCAGGGTTTGGTATGGGTCGGATCAGCTTACCTTTGGGGGCTTTTCCACTGGGTGCAATACGTAATACAGATACTTTTTTTTGTACCACCTCGTTGGGGTTCCAAGCGACCTGAGTTGATACCAAAAGGTGACACGAAAACACTGTAGATCACTGATTGGTCTGAGAGAACCGTCACTACCAGCGTCATCGCTATAATGTAAAAGATTAGCTTTTAATCTTCGTGCTAGCTTGTGCTGTCTCGAGTAAACCTGTTAAGGGCGATTTATAGTCGTGCGTAAGTTCTACGCCATAGCTATCCATAGCCTGTGCGTAGCTCTGCGTAGCCTGACGTGCACCACGCAAAAATTTTAACAGCGTGTCAGTTCTACGCGGACCGCAAGCTCTGTGATTGGTCCACCAGAACCCCTCCCGTCAGGTAAAAAAACTGTGTCATAGGTATTTTCGTTTGCGACGGTGAAAACAAAGATGAGCCAAGTTGGGGAGTGATTTAACTCAAACTGCAAGGAAAGTCGCTGTTTATTTACTTCCATCATTGCGGGTCTTCTCAAATCATACACAACAAGTTGTTGTTTCTTCTTTGTTTTTGGGTTAACTTGCGAAGCTTCTTCCTCTTCTCTGACGGTTGCGCTGCTACTGTGGTTACACACGTGGATACTGCCAACCAGCGGTCTGCGCATGTGTTTGCACATCGACGCGGAGGATGATGCAAAAGTATAAATGAAAACCGACGCGGAACCTACGCCGTCGCGGCTACGCCGTAGGACCTACGCACAACTTTAACGAGCCCTTTATCATCTGTGCTCTGCTATAAGTTCCCAAACTCCCTTTTAGAACATCTACACGTTGAGAATCAGGAACACCATAACAGTTTTATTCCAGACTTGCAGTTTGTGGCAAACCATTCGCGATGTGCACGTCCGCATGTATGCTTAAATGCAACTTAAATGAGGCTCAGCGGTCATGTGATACAGAGGTAGTGATAAACGCGATGTACAAACATCTATTTGTGGCAGTCAATTTTAATTTTGTGGCGGACTGAGAAATAAATGAATGTATGGGAATGTACAACGACGCTCTCACCTGTATGATGTCACAGCAGAAGGCAGCGCAAATATAATGACACGCCTATAATCCATCTCACTCCAAAGTGTTACTAAACTCGATGGAAAAGCTAACCAAGCCAAAGTGAGGTGAGCTGACCCGACCTGACCCAAACCAAACCGTGGGGTACAATGCAAAGGAAAAGCGCCAAAAAGTCTCAATGTTCACACAGACTACAGCAGCATCCCTCCACTGACTGGGGTGCTGAAAAAAAATCTAAATTTCTAAAGACTTCAGAAGCTTAAGTCCAAGTGTTGTGGTGATAGGAAAGTTATGGTACTGTATGGTCCATGTTGAGTCAAATGAGACTGCAAATCAATGGACAAATGGGCCAAACATGAAGAGATTTATGTGTGGGAAGCTGTAGGATACTTTACTGACATTTTCTGTATAGCATTTTGAAAGTTCAAAACTATTGATCCTGTGACAACAAAGGAGATGCAGAGTGATGGACATCCAGAGATATTACGGTCTTACTCTTATAACTCATTCTTTCACCAACTCACTCGTACATTTCTCTTTTGCATGCAAAGTATTATCGTTTTTAGCTTAACTTTTACATACTGTAAGCCTCACAGAAAGCCAAACAGAAGGCAGCAAAAAGAACAAAACCAATTTCCAAAAGCTTGATGTAGAGGTGGAAGCCCTGCAGATGAAATAGCTGAGCCCAAACCCCAGGGGAAATGCAAAAACTTATTCATTTAAATATTTCGGCACAGCAAAAAATCTCTAGTCAAGGCTTTTCAAACCTTTTCTCTTGTTTAAAACAAAGAGGGAGATTTCTACTGCACGCATGTCAGGAGATCCATACTAAGCAGGTTTCTTTCTAAGATTAAACTCAATCAGATGTGATGTGGTTTATTCAGGATGCAATACACAGATTAAACTATTCACTGCGCATTACTATGTGGTCAAAAGCTGACTTGGTCTAACATGGTGAAAGGATGAGATTGTGGGATGTGGCCAGATTTGCTTGTAGGGAATCAATTTTGTTAAACCTTAAATTGATCTATATAATCCTAATCTATTTATTTTTAAACTGTGGGGAGAAGTAATTCCAAGCATTTTACTACACACTATGCTCAAAAAAATGATACTGTCACCGGGGTGGTACAGTACCCTTTCAAACTGTACACATTAATGTTAGTACCTCAAAGGTAAATGTATACACATCTGTACCTAATTAGGACCTTTTAAAGGAAACTCCCCCACTGACCGTTTAGGGGCCATTTTTGACATTTTTTTCTGACAGTGCATGCAACCAAAGTTCAAACTTTGTATGTGAAAACATCATAGGCAAAACAGTAGAATCACGCACATCCAAATTAAATACAGGTGCAGGATCAAATAAATTATGTAAATCGCAAAAGAAAAATCCGCACACCAAGAAGCTCCCCTTTACAAAGTTTATTGGAGAGACGTTTCGGGTCTCTACGACCCTTCCTCAGATGTTTTGTGAAAAAATCATACAAATTTATTTTGTGTGTGAAACTGTAATGACATGTTATTGATAAATAATACAGTAGAACAATAACAAATCAATACAGAATAAAAAATATTTACCAATAACAACAAATTAAAAGTCAATTGGTCTCATTCATTAAGCATGCATACGCACAAATTTGTGTGTGAGAGGTGCATACGGATGTTTTCACGAACAAATCCTGATTTAACAAAACTTTCATATCAAAATTTCTTCTTAATGTACATAAAAATTCAAGAAAACCTAAAACCACTTGTACGCAATAATCACGTACACTATAATCAAATAGGCTATAATTATAATGTGTATAATAATGTTGATATATAAAATTTACATGATTATATTTTATATTATATTGTGCGCTGTACAAACCCCTTATATGGAGCTGGTTTGGGCGTGTTTTATGCAAATTACCAACCTTGTGCATGCAGCCACTCATGTAAAACTCTCCAAATTCACTAACGTAAAAACAGGTATAAGAACAAATTAATCTACGTACGCACGTGTTGTGAATTAGGCAGAAGTTCAAGTGTGCGTATAAATACGAAAAATGTACGCAATTATTAGTGAAAAGACCCATTACGAATGTAGCAATAGCCAAAAATACATTGGGTCAAAATTGGGTCAAAATTATCGATTTTTTATGCCCCAAATCATTGGGACATTAAGTAAAGATCATGCATGAAGATATATTGTAAATATATTAAAAATGTTTTTATTATTAGTATTATATGCTGCTTTGGACAACTACTTCTCTTAGATTCCAGATTTTCAAATAGTTGTATCTCCCCAAATATTGTCATATCCAACGCTATCTCATGAGAATTTGTACATATTTTACGAGTTGGCTAATTCGTATAAATTCATACGACCACATTTGTAAGTTTTGTTACGATTTGCCTTGACCCCTGTGATGTTGGGTTAGGTGTGGGATTAGGGGCGGGGTTAGTATTTTTTTTTCATGAGAATCGTACGATTTTGCACGATTACCTTCGTATGAATTGATACGAATTAGCCAACTCGTAAAGTATGTACGATTTCTCGTGAGATCAGGCTGTTATATCCTTACAATCTATACATCAAAATAAAGCTTATTTATTTAGCTTTCAGATGTTGTAAATCATCGATTTAAAAACATGGCACTTTATTCCAGGTTTATGCAATGTAGGGAGTACTAGTAACGTGATGCATTGTGCAGAGCAAACTATAAAACTAAAAATGGGAGGATTAAACAAACTGATCACAAACGCTTCCCGTCTCAGTGTTATTGAGAATAAAAGCACTTTTCTAGTATACTATCTGTGATGTGAACTTGGCTTTATACTTCAGAAACACAGCATATCCTTCATAACTCTGCATCTTGAACAAGGTATTTTTATCTGCTTTATGTCTAACTTTTAACAAAATTCGCTTTACTTGGCAAGGCAGATCCTGACAAAGACCAGCGTTTGTTCTCTTATAGATGAAAAACTTTATTTATAAGTCTCTGTTAGTGTTTTTCTCCCTATCACTTTCTCTCCCATTTTTAGATATAAACACGCAGAGGTGCCTACAATGGTATCAGATTTAAAAGGCCCTGTTTTTGCCCCAAAGCAGTGCTTTGAATCTTTTAGGGGTGCATTACTAAATGTCTTTTTGGATAGTGTATTTTTCCTCTTCTGCATTGTATGCTATTAATAGAGCTGTGAAACGACAGCGATAAATGGGTCAGGAAGAAACAACAGCACATTCAATGCTGTTCCTCGACGATTTAAAACCTTTGCGTTTATTTTAGGTTAATGAGGTAGTGCGAGACTAAAGCTCTACCAGGCATCTGCTGCACCGAATGCATAACCAGACAGAGAAATGAGAGAAATCTATAAAGATAGATGCATGTGTACAGATTAAAGGATTACTTAACTTTGATCCTATGATCATTCATATAATATATCTTAGAAATTATAGGTAAGAAGGGTGACGTTCTACTCTTGGGACAACTGAAGCTAAAACAATTGCATTTTTGTTAAGGATATTGGCATCACTGGCATGAAAACGTTTTGTCTTAATTGACGATGGTGGGGAAAGAGTTAAATTGAGAAAAACCTGGAATGTTTTTCTTAAAAAACTTGAAAGACATTAACATTTTGGATGACATGGGTGTGAGTAAATTATCAAGATTTTTTTTTAAGAAAATTTAGTAATCTTTTAAAGATGAGATAAGATTTCAAAGAATCAGAAGCCAAACAATATACTGCCAAGAAATTAATAAGACCAGGTCTAACTCAAGGTTTGAGTCATTAGTCATGAATCCAAATCAAACTCCAAATATTTCAAGCAATATTTCAGTTAACAGCTGGTTTACTACACGTAAAACTTTAATATTAAAACCTTATTGTGTATAGATTCATTCTTATTTGTTCAGCCAATCCCATCTACATTACATGTTTATTTAATTTGTGAGATCTTTTTAGTTTTTTATGTAGATGCATGATAGCCTAAATATTAGATGAACAAATGAACTCTTCATTTGGTATGTACATTATAAGGTAGTCTAGACCAGGGGTTTCAACTCCAGCCCTCCTTGTATTTAATTTGTTAATGTTTTTATGATGAAATACAGCTCGTGATATAACTGTTTATAATAAATTATAATCCATAAGTACTTGGCATTTTCAAGACAATCATGAGGTTTAAGGAACAAAAAACTAAAACTTGAATAAAACCAGAGAGACTGACTGTGATGTAATCGACTGAAACAATGCTGAGATGTGATGCAAAAGGTTTGATTTTAAGATGTTTAATATTAAATGGTATTTTGGTAACACTTTATAATTGAATCTCATTAAGCTATCATGAATGTACAATTATTGTAAATATTGTTTGCAACTATTTTACAGTATTAATGAATTTGGGTTAATATTAGTTAATATGAAAATATGCTGGTCACTGTTTGTTTATGCTAGTTCATTGTTGATTAACTAATGCGAACAGATACAACTAAGTTGTACTAACAGTAGTAAAAGTTGAATTTAACATTAAATGCTGCAGAAGAATTGTCTAATGTTAACTAATGTGGTTAATTAATGGAACTAATGGAAACGTAATTAAAGAAAATTAATAAAATAAAATGTTCCATTTTGTTTGTGGAGCTCGAGCCGAGCCTTGGGTTCAATCCCCCTTTAACCCCTTAGGCGTCACCCCACCCATTTGAGTCTCATAATTGTTCCTCATTTATGTCCAAGAGACTCAATAATAATCTTTTACATTTTAATCCTTTGTTTTTTCATTTTTAAAAACGTTTGTGTGCTGCTGCGCATCCATGTGTGTGGACGTGCTCTTTAAATAACAAAAACAATATTGCGCCATTGACTTTAGACTTTAGACCAGGTTTTAGTTGGTCAATGGCGTAGTCTATTTTAGTTGCCTCAAAATAGCAACGCGCCAACAATGCGCCTGAACACACCTTGTTTTCAGACAAGTGGCCGGTTGCATAAACATAGCCGTGACATTAAGACTGCATCTTAAGAATGATTCTGACTAACTAGCAATTAGTTAGGGCTAATCAGTCTTATTATTTGGATTTAAATTAAACCAATCTACCTTTCTATGTAAAATACTTAAAACAGTTATGATCAGTTTTGAAGAAAAAAAATTCATGACTAACTTTTAAGACTAGTCTTAAAGTTTTATGCAACCGGCCACAGAACGCCCATGGGATCAAAAGTGGGCGCAAATGCATTTGCTATTTAAACAATGTGGCGCTAAACGTGAAAATGGTAATTGCGCCAAGTTGAAACTAGAAAAAAAACATTTGCGTCACGAACTGCGCTGCATTGTAGCCCAAAATGTCTTTAGTCTAAAGGATCTGGATCACAGGTCATTTCATTTGAGATCAATCCGCAGATAACTGCCAGAATCACCAGTTTCACACAAGTCATCATCCGTTTTTCGCAAGTTCATGTCAGGTAAGTAGTAGTAAATAAATGTTTTTAGTTAAGATAGCCTAGGCATATAGGGGCAGTTTAGCAGACACGGTTTTACAGTAATTAGGAATAGGTCTTTGTTATATTAGGACATTTTTACAAACAAACCTCACAAAATGTACTGGTGTGCATTTTGTGACAAAATAATAGCACTGATATATGTTAAAAGATATCAGTATTTTAGTCAGGAATAAGCCCTGTCCAAGAAAACCGCCCAATAGTCTTTAATTATGCGTGATGTCTGAGGAAATTTTGGCCTAATGTTATTTTAAGAAATAAAGTCTTTTACCATCAAACTTTATTATATTGAACATGTATTTATGTATGTGTGTGTGTACTTATTAAAAAAAAAAAAAACATTATTCTGTTTTTCAAACCATAGTGGCGGTGAGGTGGAGAGGCAGACCAGATGGATGCATATGGCGAGACAGTGTCTCCTCCTGTACAGGTGGAGGAAGAAGTTATCCTTAATGGCCTTGCAGATGTTCTGAGTGCTTTTTCGACTGTTTTATGCTCTCTTTAGTAGACTTAATTCTGTATGTTCTGTTTGTATGAGAAGTTATTGTAATGAATTAAAAGCTTGTGTTTTATGTGACTGAAGTTAATAATTTTGTTAACAACACTAGCATAAAATTATTTAAAATTAAAGTTATTAAAAATTCCAAAATAATAAATAATAATTGAAGTAACACATAAAACGTGGAATAAATACTTACATTTTATTTGACAGAGTCTGTAAGTTTTGAAATATTCAACTGATAAAACATTTTAGTAGAATGACCTATAAAGCTAGTTGAGCAAACATACTTTTTTATATTTGAGTCAAGTTTGGGCCAGCTAAAAAACAACAATGCACGTAACACCTTGGAGACAGCAAATGAGTGAACAAAACATTTCTGTGAAACTATTACAAAAAAATTATTCATTGAGTCAACATATTTTTTTACAGTGCGGGACTGGGATGGTACCCTTTAAAAAAATCCTAATATGTACACTTTAGGTACAAGTATGTACTTTTGTGGTACTATATGCACTCTTGGTTTTTGAAACGGTACTGCCACAGTTACAGTTTTATTTCTGAGAGTGCAGGCTCCAACTAAGTAATAGGATTTTTATCATTTTAATTCTGACCTTTCTACTAATGGAATATAATGTAACACACTTAATACAGATATGTAAATGAAGACGCTTCTAGCAACACATGCATGACTTCACACGCCGATGCATTGTGTTTCAAACAGTTAAGAGTACAATTTATAATGCAGTTCAAGTATGCGTTATGGTAAAAATGTTTCATTTGCATACAGTTGTTTAGCCGAGGATTTATTTGTATACCTGCATAGAGTATGAATCTTCCATCTTGGTATAGGTTTCCAAAAAGATGTTAGGATTGAAAGCAACATCTCGTCCCTATCACCTCTGCGTAATTGGCAACCTTCCAATATTCCTTCCTAGCTTCTCTTTAAGCTTGCCTGCTTGACTCTGAAGATAAGATAGATTGTGGGTGAAACAGATATGGGAGAATTTGCAGTCAATTCATTCGCTTACCTTAAAGAGAAAAGAATCAGTTATGTGGAGTAAACAAAAATAAATATTTCTATTCTTCTTCAATGAATGGAAAGGTCAAATGTCTTGAGGCTAAAGTTAACAAGGTGAGAACCACAACGATGCACAACGACGGGAGAATTGTCAGGGATATATCACTAATGCATAAGAATGGTTGGTTCTTGTGTTTGGAGGAAGAATGATGGTGGTGGAGATTTGTATGTTGGGTCAAGCTGGAATAGTGAGCAAGATTGTGTTCAGATCTTGTTTAGTGTTTGTTATGGGTTTGGAATGCAGAAGCGGGTTAAGCAATGTGGTTTTGGCAGATTGATCGTTCCTGGGATTCAGAGATGACTTCGCTTGCACTTATCCCAAGAAACACAATAATGTTTCTCATCACAATGGATAATCTCAGAGATTTTCATTCTCCTTCTAACATCGTGGATTGTCGGCAGCAACAAGCGGCAATCTATCTCACCACAAGAAGGCTGGTCAGGTGCACGGATGAGAGTCTTTATTGCAAAAGAAAGAAAAGCAAGAACAGAGAATGTGTGACAAACGTCTCCTAAGGCTTGGCATGATTTGCCTCCAAAGCAGGTGGATGGGAGAGAGCCACGTTTGTAGCGTTTGACACATTGTTTAGCCGTCTGTCAGCGTGCTTAGCATTCATTCATAGTCTAGCAAATAAAAAACATATTTGCTTCATAAGAGCAGATGAAACATTGTTAAAGGGACACTCCATTTTTTGGAAAATAGACTCATTTTACATTACATTTAAATTAGTCATTTAGCAGATGCTTTTGTCCAAAGCGACTTACAAATAAGGTAAACAATAGAAACAATTATAGCAACACAAGAACAGCAATACATAAGTGGGTTATTTTTTGTAAAGATAGAGATCAGGAAAAAGAAAAAAAGATAGTAAGTCTTATATTAGGAAGTGAGGTAATTTACATTTTCCAGGTCCCCTAGAGCCAAACACTTGATCTTTACCATTTTGGAATCCATTCAGCTGATCTCCAGGTCTGGCAGTACCCCTTTTAGCATAGCTTAGCATAATCCATTAAATCTGATTAGACCATTAGCATCATGCTCAAAATGACCAAAGAGTTTTGATATTTTTTCTATTCAAAACTTGACTCTTCTGTAGTTACATTGTGTACTAAGACTGAAGGAAAATTAAAAGTTGCGATTTTTTTTAGGCAGATATGGCTAGGAACTATATTCTCATTCTGGCGTAACAATCAAGGACTTTGCTGCCGTAACATGGCTGCAGCAGGGGCAATGATATTACGCATTGCCTGAAAATAGTCCCCAGCTATTGAAAGTAACCAAGGGGACTATTTTCAGGCACTGCGTATATCAATGGTTCCCCCCTTGTGTACAACGCAATTCCCCCCAAAGAAAATGTATGACAAAAAACGTTCTAAAATGTAACACTTTAATTAAACAAAACATATTAAGTTATACAAAGTAGTGCTGTTGGTTAGTAACCTTATTTTTTTACGTTTAATTACACAGAATTCATGATAAATTAATGTTTTTTTATAAAATGTCATAAAATTGCCCCCCCCCTGGCACCATCTCCCAGCCCCCTTGGGGGCCCCCACTTTGAGAACCACTGGCGTATATCATTGCGCCTGCTGCAGCCTTGATTATTACGCCAAAATGAAAGTATAGTTCCCAGCCACATATCAGCCTAGAAAATCGCAACTTTAAATTTTCCGTCTGTCTTAGTACACGATGTTAACTACAGAAGAGTCAAGTTTTAAATAGGAAAAATATCAAAACTCTTTGGTTATTTTTGAGCGCGATGCTAAAGACTTTTTATGTTGGAATAGATGTTAATGGTAAATATTTTGGGTGAATCTGAGGAAACGCCCCCTAGCTGTCACTAGGGCAGTACCCTTTCAAAAGTTACACCTTAGCACCTAAAGAGTTCACATGAGTACCTCAAAAGTTCATATTAGTATCTCAAAGGTACACAAGGAGGTTGTAAAACATCTTGCCAAAGGACTGCAGTTGAAAATTAGCTGGCCGGCTAACACTTGCACATTTACAGTAATGTTGAATAATGTGTGTTGTCCTTATAAATAAAGTAAATAAAATAAATATTAAAGTTAGTTTAACACTTCATATTGATTACTTTAAGGCTCAAATGTGCTTAAATAGTTTTGAGTGGTATATATTAAGATGCAAAACAGGCACTGAACCAAAAGCCAACACATTAGCATGGCACAATTTGTAACGAATGTCATTTTGCCACCAAAACAATAAAGGCTGAGGTGTCTTACAATAACCTTTGCTTCATTTTATTCAGATCCTGATGTTTCTTTATACCATGTCTTAACTAAATACAACGGCATCAAGCTTGGCAGACCCAAAATCCTGCCTCGCATAATTACATTAAACACAAGATTTTGTCACACATAGGTGGAGTTTCGCATTTGTGCTTTTTGGGGGGCACTGAACGCCAAACAAGGGTACTGCAATGAGATTAGAGGGAGAGTGCAGCTTCATAGTTTTTAGTGGTTTAAATTGATTAAACTATTTAAATACCAAGATAAGAAATCGTAGTTGGCTCTGTTCTTGGAGGGGGGCAGTGCCCCCTTGCCCCCCCCCCAAACTCCATCTATGTTGTCAAATCATATACACTGTCAGAAAAATTGTTTAAAAACTCCCCCTAGCTGTCACTAGGGCGGTACCCTTTCAAAAGTTACACCTTCACACCTCAAAAGTTCATATTAATGCCTCAAAGGTAGGCCTACATAAGGACGATTTTTGTTCGGACACATTATATGGCACATATACAATATTGTAATGAATGTCATTGCCACCAAAACAATAAAGGCTGAGTGTGTTACAACAACCTTTGCCTCATTTTATTCAGATCCTGATGTTCTTACCATTCCTACCATGTCTTAACCAAATACAACGGCATCATGCTTGGCAGACCCAAAATCCTGCCTCGCATAACTGCATTAAACATAAGATTGTGTCACACATAGCATTTGTGCTTGAGGGGGCACCGACCGGCAAACAAGGGTACTGCAATACTTTGAGATTAGCAGGAGAGTGCATCTTAATTGTTTTTAGTGGTTTAAATTGATTAACCTATTTTAAATACCAATATATGAAATCATAATTGGCTCTGGTCTGGGGTGGGCAGTGCCCCCTTGCCCCCAAACTCCATCTATGTTGTCAAATCATATACACTGTCAGAAAAGTTGTTTAAAAACTCCCCCTAGCTGTCACTAGGGCGGTACCCTCTATTTTAAATACCAATATATGAAATCATAATTGGCTCTGGTCTGGGGTGGGCAGTCCCCCCCCCAAACTCCCCCTGTGTTGTCAAATCATATACAAAGTGAGAAACCTCAAAACTTCATATTAGTTTCATTTTGTAATATCTATGTGTTTAAAAAAACTTAACTACTCAGTACATTACATATGTAATGCATTACATGGATTTTACCACAGTTACAGTAACTCTCCTTTTTACCTTAGAACTCCCCATACTATGGTAAAAATCTCTATAACCACAGCCATTCGTGGCTTTATTTTTTGTAATTTCCCAGGAGAGTTGAATGGGGTTGTGTGTATAATAACTCTTTATAAAACTGGTAAAAAATAAAACTCTGTGGTGTTGCAGCCACTGGAAACTGAAATGAAATATGCAGCAGTGTATTGTTTTCTCATCTTTATTGTTTAGTGTTACTGTAGCTCAAATGGTACAGCATGGTGCTAAAACACCAGGGCTATGGGTGCGACAAATAAAATGCATTGAATCTATTGTAAGATCCTGTTGTATTACAGATTTGAAGAGGTGTGCTTTATACAGTATGGACCCGTGTGCACCAGGAAAAGGGTTTTGAGTTGGATTACAGTGTGTTCACCTCATTAAAATTGTGCGTGTGTGTGGGATCGTGTGGTTGTGTGTGTGCACGCACCGGGAACTTCAGGCCTGTTAATGTATGGTAATTCCACAGCTGCTCGCTAACAGAAGAGCCAGTATTACCCAGCAATACCTTTGAACTCCAAACATCATGCCAAATGCATAATTAAGAGCAAAAGGAGCTGCATTTACATTCGCAGAAAATGGTAATTATGTTTCCTTTCTTCATCACTTACACTCTTAATCATCTCGCTCACCTCCGGTCATCACCTTGTTCTCTCCACCTCTGTTTCTTGCTCTGTTTTTCCTCTCTCTTTTAAACACACACGCACACACTTTGTGTGTGGGCTATCATTTCATTGGATCGCTTCGTCTCTGTCATTATACTTCCCTCCTGCACAAGAACATACACACACACACACACACACAAGCAAACAGCTCCATTAGTTTCACTAATGAGAGACCCCCACACACGGCCACTGTTATGGTCCATAATCACCCCATCAACGAGTGACTCTGAGAGGCAGAGCTAATAAGGCAGTGACCACAGAGCGCAGGGGTCTCTTCACACCCATCAGGGCTGAAAAGCTGCGCCCCCAGGGTCGAAACACCTTTTCACACATTTTCTCCATCCCATACATCTACTGTTTTATAACTCCATCCATCCTGTCATGCAGATATTGTGTCTCAAGGGAAGTCGTCTGTAGGAAAACACAGCCACTGACATTTGCTTTTGTGTGATGCATTTCCATATACATTCGTTTTCTCCTTAACATGTGGTGTACGAAGATGCCATTTTTCCACTGTAATGGGTCTGGTTCTCGTCCCACAGCAGGTGTGTGCCTGATCCTCAGACAGGGAAAAACTGCAGTCTAACGTGAAACGTGCATTTTTCTAGATTTGAGAAAGAAACTGTGACATAAGAGGTCACATGTTGTTCACATTTATTTACAATTTTTTTTGTAAAAGGTACTGAAGATTTTAGCAGAGTTGTTCCTTTTTGACCCAACGCTAGGTTGAAAATAACACAGATTTTTTTTTTAGAGTGTATGCAAAATTGGGACACACATTATGCTTTTAAAATGTACTTCATCCCTGCGGTACATGTATGTACACTTTTTTGTCACCCGGGTGGTACCCCAAGGTACCGTTTTGTACCTTTACAGGTATATAAACATAATACAATGTTGTACCTTTTGGGGTACATTACTGTTCCTTAAGGATCGATTGTGTGCCTTTAAAGGTACAGTTAACTGTTTTGTACCCCTAAAATTGAACTGGTACAAATTTGTTCCTTAAAGAGTAACTAAACCCTAAACCAACTTTTTTTAGTTAATGATATGTAAGAATGATGCTTTATTAGTGCTGTTCATTGATTTTAGTAAGTTTTTTGACATTTGGATATAAAGTGTTTCAATACTACAGTATATGGTGTAAAAACGTCTGAGTGCTGCCCTCTTCAGGTTGAACGGTGGATACTGCAGTTGAATTTTCCTATTGGATGTTGGGTCCAAAAAGTAACTCGTGATGTAAGCAGGTTCAAGCTCACCACGCCCTTGTTACGATCTCACCACACACTTGGTACAAGCTTAGTTCGTTCCCTCTATCTCCGTTGGGATCCGCCCACTTTTCTTGCATTTTTCAAATATTAACAGTGGGCGGAGTCAGGCTCTGACCAGGGGTTTAGTTACGCTTTAAGGTCCACAATTGGTCCGTATAATATTGTACCCCATAAGGTACAACATTTTAATGTGTTTTTATAACCATAAAGGTACAAAAAGGTATCTTTTAGGGTACCACCCAAGCGACAGAAAAAGAAACAACTTTGTACAAGAAAATGAATATTGGTAAATATTAACTTAATGTTACTTAAATGTATTAATTGGTTGAAGCTGCGGTACAACCTATATGATTGTACAGAGATCAAGTGGTTTTATAGTTAAATCAGGCTGCCCTTCAGTAATATGAATAATTAAAACTCTTTCATTGCTTCTACATCGCTATTAATAAGTATGTTTGATGCCAGTAATTAGCGGCAACATTGCAGCCACAGAATATAAATGTAAAGCAGTAAACAGTCATGTTATTGGGCGACCGGGGGCTTTTGCTCCCTGATTGGAATTTTCAATCTTAGCAGTCTGATGTAATGTTTCCAGTTTTTCTCCTGCTGAACTGGCACATCTCATTAACAGGATTTGTTCCTCATCACCAGGAAAGCATTTGTCATTTTTCTAGCAATTCATTTGATTCATTTTTTTGATCTAATATTAGTTCCACAAATTATAAATTGGTTTGTTCCTGGTATACTCCTGCGTCTCTCCGTGGGGAATATCAATGGAAATCAAAGCCAGAGATGTATGAGGGATAATTTAGCTTTTCAAAATGCATACCTTTGTTTACATGGTATGGTTGATTATTTTGAAATACGATTAATTTTCTGTGAGTACAGCCAGAAAATCAGGATCATACAGAACCTGTGCTTTACATTAAAGTAATGTTTTTGCAATATCACTCTCTGCAAAATGTTGGATTGTTTTAACCCATAGTTTGGTCAAATATAGACAAACCCAACAGCTGGGTCATTCTATGAAAATGGTGGCTTTACTGTCCCGGCCCCAACCACCAGGAAAAACATTTAAATTTGTCAGATAATGACACAAAATATATGTTTTTGTTTTAATTGAAGTGTTTCATTATTAATAAAACATATGTAAGACAGTTATATTGCAAACCATTATATATATATAATTTTATATATGCACCCGGTGCAATGCAGCGCAATGCGCGATGCAAGTGTCTTTTGCTAGTTTTCACCCTGCGCAATTATAATTTTCACGTTTAGCGATGCGTTGTTTAAATAGCAAATGCATTTGCGCCCCCTTTTGCGCCCATGGGCGTTCTGGTCTGAAAATGAGGTGTGTTCAGGTGCATTGTTGGCGCGTTGCTATTTTGAGGCAACTAAAATAGACTACACCATTGACCAACAAAAACCTGCTCTAAAATCTAAAGTCAATGGCGCAATATTTTTTTTGTTATTTAAAGAGCGCATTAGTAATAGGCGCGTAAACGGGACGACAACGCGGGTTTGCTTAACACAAACATGAATGCGCAGCAGCACAAAAAACGCTTTTAAATATGAAAGATTAAAGGATTGAATGTAAAAGATTATTATTGAGTCTCTTGGACATAAATGAGGACTAATTTTGAGACGTTAGAAGGCGTAAAGAGCTGCTTCACCTGTAGCCTGGTAAGTAAATAAATGTTTTGCTTTAAACAAATGCATCTGTTTTTAATTTTTTTTTTTTAAATGCTACCTCACGGATTTATTGTATATGATGACTCTGTACCTGTGGATATGGTGAGATGAGAAACATTTTTAAGTAATGCTTAAAAAACTTACGCTGTCCAAGTGCTGAAGCTTGCGGAGGGCCGTTTGTAAATTCTTTATCTCCTGTTTGTTAAAAATAAAGTATTTTTACAGTACAAACCTTTTCTTACATACTTGTAAATTATTTTTTGATGATATTGGATAGCCATTCATTTAAATCAAGTAAAAGCCTGGTTTTTACTTCCATGACTAAAAGAAAACGGGTTTTAAAGGTTTTAATGAAAAAATAACAATTTCATTACAAGTGAAAAACAACACAATTATTTAACATTAATCTTAAACTGGGGATCTTCTTCCTCCGCTTAGTTTTTCAGTTTACAGTACAAAGTCCGTCTTCTAAATAGGGATCAGACATAGCGCCAGCGCAACAGGCTTTTAAAGGGGATGAGAGCTGAGACTCTCATTGGTTTATTGCACGTTACGCCCAAAATACTCCCATTAATCGTTAAAAAAATAGGACTAACCCTTTTCGACCATGCGCTCGGCGCACAAACCATTTTTCCCGTCGTTAAATTAGCAAAAGTGCATTCGGACACGTCCATTTAGATGTTGCGCTGTGCGCTTTAGACAATGCGCTTAGATCGTTAAAATAGGGCCCTATAAGTTTTGGTATAAAAAAAAGAATTACATTTTTAAAAAGTTGTCTGTTCAAAAAGCCACAATTTTCATAGAATGACCCAGCTGGGTTAATTTCAAACCAAATGCTGGGCTGTTTCAGACCAAATGCCCAGCCCAGTTGGGTAACAACAACCCAGGATATGGTTATTTACACCCCAATAGTTGTGTTTGTCCATATTTGACCCTGAATAAATGCTTAAAGGGGACATACCGTATTTTCCGGACTATAAGTCACACTTTTTTTCACAGTATGGCTGGTCCTGCGACTTATAGTTAGGTGCGACTTATATGGCAAAATTAGTTCATACTGACTAACATGAACCAAAAGAAAACATTACCATCTACAGCCATGAGAGGGTGCTATATGTTGCTCTTGTAGCCTACCCCTGAAAAAAAAACT
Organism: Misgurnus anguillicaudatus; assembly: GCF_027580225.2. Taxonomy (NCBI): domain Eukaryota; kingdom Metazoa; phylum Chordata; class Actinopteri; order Cypriniformes; family Cobitidae; genus Misgurnus; species Misgurnus anguillicaudatus. Next base: position 705,132 of record NC_073343.2, on the reverse strand, counting down.
GTTAACTGAAATATTAAAGGCGGAGTCCATGATGTTTGAAAGCCAATGTTGATATTTGAAATCACCTAAACAAACACGTCCCTACCCCAATAGAATCTGGACCTTCTGTTGATAGACCCGACCCACACATACGCAACCCGGCAAGGATGTCAGTTAGTAGACACGCTCCTTACTGCTATAAGTGTGTTTTGGTAGTCGGCCCGTCTCCTTTTCCAAAGCGTTTTTCAAACATCGTGGAATCCGCCTTTAACTTAAAGACAACAGAGAAAGACTTAACAAACAAAATGCCCCCAAAAAGAATAATAATTTTCTAAATAAATGCGACTTATAGTCCAGTGCAACTTAGATATGTTTTTTTCCTATTCATGACGCATTTTTTGACTGATGCGACTTACACTCCGGAGCGACTTATAGTGGTATCATGAAAAAGCTGACGTTTTCCATGTGCAGTGCTTCTATCAACCTAGAAAATGTTAGTTTTGGTAAACCATTCTGTGCAAGCATGTGAAAAAATTGTTCATTGATATTTGTCTCCCCTTGTGATGTCAGAGGGGGATAATACAGCCCCTTAAACAGCCAAATAACTATATTCGAAGATATATTTTTAAGTTACTGTAAGAAAGATGTTGGCATGCTGGATCGTTGAACAAAAATATTGTGTTTGAAGAAGCCACGGTATTTACCATTCGAATGACTTATACTCACTTATAGCAACCTTATCACATTTGACCTGATAAAGAGAAAGTGTTTTAACACTACTATGTACTCATTTTAAAGTCTGGTGCATTACTGTGTAAATTAAGCTGACACAGAACTGAACCAGAACTGTGTTTGACCTCCTGTTGTGAATCCCAGGGTCAGAACACCAATTACAAACCTTCATCCCGACTGCATGAGCTTTTGCCTGAGCTCCTTTAACACCTGAGAGATACTGTAGCATGTAAATAAACATGAAGCTTAATGAGAACGTTAGATCGCATAACATCACACGCTTAGAATGTGCAACATTTCCTGGTGCGACAAGGAATCTACGGTAGGATTACCATTGCATTTTCTTTCCTGCTGACATGTACATGGCCAAGTTGAGCGAAATCATGACAGTCATGCTAAAGCGTACTGCCATTCCATGTGCAAGGTAAATTCGAACCTAAATTGACTCCCAATGAATGACTGATTTCCCAAGGTATTCAGTAATAGAACATAATAGATTGTTTGATAAATGAATCACTGGCTGATGAAAATGAGCTCATCAAAATGCAAAAAACCAGAGAGGTGCTCGGTCGAACGTGACACGTGGATCATTTTTGTTTTAGACTAGAAATATAGCGCGTAACCTAATGTTCCATCTAATGAGCTCAAACTGTTTATGTTTTTTGTAATCTGTTTCTTTAGTATTTTTGTTAACGCTCCACAGATATTAAGAAGATATTCATGCATTTTGTAATTCAGGAAATGTCGGTTTTCAACGACACCACTGATTCCTGGAAAGAGATTAGACTCGTACCTAAAGCATTTAACAGCGCATGAAAGAAAGTGGCTTTGTGATTTAAAATTCTCATTATATGTGGATGAAGATCTGACAGAATTTGCAGATATCTTGTCACCTTACGGTAGTGCTAAATTAATGGATTTTCTATATTTTTCAATGCAATTTTCTCATTTTTAATAACCCTCACATTTCATTGAATTGGAATTATTAAATTTTAAAGTGCAAAGACTCGAATAGACGCAAACTTGCGCAGGGCGATGCAAATGAGACAAATTGGGCGGCGCAATTAACGCGAAAACACGCACTATTCGCCTCAAACGGGTTTTTGGACAACTTGAAAATATTCAAGTAATTATGATGCTTACTCACCAAATGCTAAGCATTGCATTCCTTGCGCTGGATTACTCGTGGAATTTAACTTCTTGTCATGCGAATTTTCCTCTTAAGTTACATATTTTTAGGGCAAATTTAGCATGTGTTTGCGCCAATCGTGCTGCCCAATTCACGTCATTCGCAACAAGCATGAGATTTTGCGTCTATTCATGTCTTTGCATTGACTTTAATGTAATCTACTTGTGCAAATAGTTCAATTCGCTTCTGGTGTAAATGCCCCATTAGCCATTCAATGGCTTTGCCTAGGCTTTTGCCTACTAGTAAGTATGGTGGCACAAAATAAGTGTTGATTTTTTAAGCGGATAAAATGGATTTTCAATATTTTTCAATGCAATTTTCTCATTTTTAATAACCCTCACATTTCATTGAATTGGAATTATTAAATTTTAAAGTGCATGCGTCAGTCAGCCAAATAAATAAATAAATAATACACATCCGAAGGTTACTTTATTCACACTTCAAAACAATTGACTTAAATAAATACAATCAGTTTGTGCACAAATATTTTTTCGCCACAAGGACAAACTCATTTCAAAGATGACGCATTTAGACGTCTGTTGAATTGCTATTTATTTCTATTCGTGTTAAAGTTATATCAACATCTGTGAACATTGTGGATCTCTCATAGAGGTTTCAACAGGCTAATCAGCTTTACGAGTATGTTAATATGAAGCAATGTAATTAGCAATTACTGTTAGTGTCGTCTTAACAACATAGACACGACTGCATTTGCTGTAGTCTTTTGTATAGAGATGGAAAAGTGTTTTATACTTTATTTTAAAGAAAACACAGATTTTACAGATTTTATTGACGTTGATAATAAGTAACCGCATGCAGTAATTGTAGTCTGCGAAGGAAATCAGGCGAAGCACGTATGCCACATTAATAATATATAATCTCATGCTATTGCATGACGTGGTTTGTCCTATTGTGTCATTAATGTCATTCAATCAGTCTGAAAAGATTTGCTTTGGAGAAAGCAATGTCATTGAACGTATTTGTTATTAAACTAGTCCTACTGCAACATCTGTACAACACAGAACCTTCAGGGCACACAGATATAACAGTGGACTGTTATATATCTTTGATAAAAATGCACCTATAGAGTTATATATAGCGGTGTCGCTGGATGAGGTTTTTTATAGTACATCTGTAAGTGAGAATGAGAGGTAGCGAAAAGATTCAGACTTTCTGTAAAAGACAGACTCGGTTTATTAGCAGAGCACAGTCATTTATCACAGTGCTTCTAATAAATTCAATAGTAGCCGCTCCAGTTCGTGTTGCTGAGGAAATCTAACCGAGAATACTAAACATGATTCCTCTGAAGTTTACCAGTGCTGTTGGGGAGGACGTTAAGACTCTCATTTGACTCGAATCAAGCTTAAGTGCAAGTGCGCCTCTTTTACAATGTGGAAAGTGTGGCGGATATCACAGAAGAACTTTACGAGGCGTTTAGGATCTCTTTATAGTTTAATCTCTTCAAGTATAATAGTTTTTTGTTGGCTTGTACACAAATGTGACCCTGTCTGTGAAATCTTAAAGTCTTATAATCTTGAGATTATCAATCTTTAACATGATTTTACTCATCAAGGTTATATTTTCAAAATGTGCTTTACATTGTGTGAGAAGATTTTGTGTAGAATCACAAAAATTACTTAAGCTGCGTTTCTCAGGCAGGGTGACAAATTAGATACAAATCAGACTTTCATTTCTGCACCTTGAAAGTGAGCACGTTGAGGTGAGCAAGGTCAGTGCTGAAATTATTTGAAGTGCACATTTTAGCACTCGGGCAACAATATATCTCCAGCATCACTTCAACAAAAAGTTCGATCCTTTGGGTAATGATGTGTCATGTTAAAGGAAAACACCACAGTTTTTTTATATTTTACTATGTTCTTACCTCAACTTAGATGAATTAATACATACCTATTTTTTTCAATGCATGCACTTAATCTTCGTACAGCGCGTCATGAATGTGTTAGCATTTAGCCTAGCCCCATTCATTCCTTAGGATCCATACTTAACTCGTCAATGGCGGGGAAAGGGTTAAAGGAATAATTCAAAGTCTAATGAGGCCAAATGTGAATTCAATGTTTGCGCGAGTAGATTACGTACAAAGCCAATGCAAATGCAAAGACGCGAATAGACGCAAACTTGCGCAGGGCGAAGCAAATTAGACAAATTGGGCGGCGCAATTAACGTGGAAACACGCACTATTCGCCTCAAATGGGTTTTTGGACAACTTGAAAATATTCAAGTTATTATGATGCTTACTCACCAAATGCGAAGCATTGCATTCCTTGCGCTGGATTACTCGTGGAATTTAACTTCTTGTCATGGGAATTTTCCTCTTAAGTTACATATTTTTAGGGCAAATTTAGCATGTGTTGGCGCCAATAGCGATGCCCAATTCACGTCATTCGTAACAAGCGTGCGCTTTTGCGTCTATTCATGTCTTTGCATTGACTTTAATGTAATCTACTTGTGCAAATAGTTCAATTATCTTCTGGTGTAAATGCCCCTTTAGCCATTCAATGGGTTTGCCTAGGCTTTTGCCTACTAGTAAGTACTGTATGGTGGCACAAAATAAAACGTGTTGATTTTTTAAGCGGATAAAATGAGAACTATATTGTAAGGAGTTAGTTTGCAGCATTTCGACCTCAGCGCGCAGTAACATCATCACTTTTTGTCCGCTTAAAAATCACAACGTTTTATTTTGTGCCACCATACTTACTTGTGTAACTACTCATGTACCAGTCTTTAAATAGGGAAAACATGGAAGTGTTTGATGGCTTCTAAATTCATCCCTGTTTGGATCCTAAGGAATGAATGGGGCTAGGCTAAATGCTAACACATTCACGACGCGCTGTGCAAAGAATATATGTATGCATTGAAAAAAGATAGGTATGTATTAATTAGTCTAAGTTGAGGTAAGAACATAGTAAAATATTGAAAAACTGTGATGTGTTCCTTTAAAGGGCCTTCAGGGAGCACTGTATTAAATTAAACAAGGGTGATGAACCTCACAGTGAACTCAAGCCTCTTTTAGTCTAGATCTAACAGTGAGGACACATCAAAAAAGATCAAGGTAATAGATAATGTATGTTCTTGATACTGAGAAGGTAGAAAAAAGGTCATATTAATGCTAATAATATTTTGTATTGGTGCAATTCTCTGCATGACAGACATGCAAAACAAGAAAAACTGTGACTGACAGGAACAGAAGGCTGAATGGAGACTTGCCATTATTTCAAGGCATTAAACTGACAAAGGTGCGTACGCATGGTTGATTTATTTGTTTGTCTTTTTGGCTAGTTTGACAACTGACAATGAACCATGTGCCTGTAGATTATTTTAATGTCTGCATTTTAGCGTAAATTGACGTCCGTCAAATGAAACAAACAACGTCTGCCGTCTCGACGTTTTGTCACAAAGATAATGCAATACAGTTTAAATTAATAGTTTAACTGGTATAAAATATCAAATAAATACCTTTTATTTTTGACTGTTCTAGGCAAAGCCATTGGATGGCTGATGGGGCGTTTACACCAGAAGTGAATTTAACTATTTAACTATGTAGATTACTTAGAAAGTCAATGCAAAAACACAAAAAGATGCAACATCGCACGAGGTGATGCAAATGACGTGAATTGGGCAGCGTGATTGCCGCAAACACATTTTTTAGCGCAAAATTTGCACTAAAAATATGTAACTAAAGAGGAAAATTTGCATGACAAGAAGTTAAATTCCACAAGTAACCTAGCACGAGGAATGCAATGCTTCGCATTTGGTGGGTACGCATCATAATGAGTTGAATATTTTCGACTTGTCCGGAAACCCGTTTGAGGCGAATAGTGCGTGTTTTCGCGCACTTGCGCTGCCCAATTTGTCTCATTTGCATCGCCCTGTGAAAGTTTGCGGTTATTCGTGTCTTTGCATTTGCATTGACTTTGTATGTAATCTACTCGCGCAAATTGTTGAATTCACGTTTGGCCTCGTTAGACTTTGAATTATTCCTTTAACTCTTTCCCTGCCATTGACGAGTTATCTCATCAATTAAAAGAAAATATATGGATAAAAAACATGTTTCTGAAGACTTTTTTTGTAAATCTGTAATACCGTGATTACTTAGCCTCTTACCCAATTTATGTAAAAACTGAAGCCAAAACGTTAATTACTAATTTTAATCTCTCTGTATGTTTTGATAATCGTTCTGAATCTGATCTCTAACAAAATTCCTTCAGAAAAATGCAATTATTTATTTTTGCTAAAATTATTTTTTAAAGAAAAATACCCATATTTATGTTTTTATAAGCAGATTAAAAATATAGATATGATGAATCGTTTTTTGTTGTTTTGAGCTGTTTATTGTTTGTATGAAAGCAGAGGGTCTGTTCTTTCATTTGATATATTCGCATGTTTATATATTTTTAGAAGAAAATTTTCCTGAAAGGCATTTTGTGAACTTTTGTGAAAATCACAAAAAAAATGCTGGCGGGCAATTTTTCCAAAAATTGCTGGCGGCGAATGTGTTAACAGGTGCAGTGAAACCAATCAAATAAAAAGCTTATTATAAATTTAAATACATACAGGAAAACCTCAGACAAACGTGGGTTGTCTGAAATATCCATGGAAACCTTTCATTTACTAACAGACTAAAATGAAATAGACCTGAATAATGCAACATTTCTGTAAATGTATCTTTTTCACCTCTGTTGAAACTAATTTGATGTCCAAAGCCCCATAAGCTTCTGTAAATGTCAGTCATCAAAATCTTATCTCTTACTGTTGATCTAACGTGCTGAATCTAAAGCAAGCAGTTCTCAAGGACCATGCATCATGATTATTTACCTACAGACCATTGCCCAGAGCTCAGCCTGAACTCTTTTGAGATTGAGGTGTTATGCATCACTAGATGTGTGTTTTCTGGGTCCGCTGAGGTATTTTTGGACCATGAGTTGGCTACCATGTGATGAGCTTTAATGAAGTTTTAAAGAAGAGAAATAAGACAGAAAGTGATGTGAAGGAAAGGTTAACAGCTCTCTCAATGGGAATATGCCAGCGACAAATCCTTTGTAATGCTAATTAAAGTCAAACTGACCCTATTTACTTTTTAATAAATGCAATATCGTCCAGTGTTTTGGTTAAACTATGTTTTTTGAGAGTGAGCGTTTCGTGTTAAGCTACACAACCCAGTCCAAAATCAAAAACTTTCTCACTTTTAACAAGACTGATACAATTAAAGGAAGACAATGTTTGTTTGCCATTGTCAGTGTTCAAAGTTTCATCTGATGGCTAATAAGGACGGTCAAGGATTAACGGATAGGTGATGCACACGAAAATACACTCTGAGGTGTCATGAAACATTTTTTTTATAAAAAATAAGAAGCATACATTTACAACCATCTCTTTATGATTTCAAATGACTTTTCGAATGTTTTTTTGCACATTTAAGGGGGAAATGTTCATTACCGCAATGTGTCTATGACTAGATTTGGGTTCTTTGACATGGAAATATTTATAATAAAAAAAAATATAAAAAATAAAAAGCTTCAGTGCATGTTACACTATAAACATTTACAGTAAAGAAACATGTGGTATTTGGTGATCATTGGTAAATGTAGAGACAATAATAAGGAATATAAATATGTCCAAGACCAATTTTTCTCATCCTCCGCAACATTTTACAATCATTGTTTAAGCCCTCAATGAACTAACACTAAAAAAATAGTTGGAAGGGACATAATTGACTGTGACACTCAAGATGGCTACCAGGTAAGCAGTTCTTATTTTTTCTCTCCAGATAAAATTGAAATTTTGTTTGTCATAGTACCTAGACAACTTTTTAGTTCTCATTACCGAAACATGAGTTTGTAAATGCATATTTAAGGTAATATCATGTTGCGGTAATGATCATTTTTGATAATGATAATCTAATCTTTCGTTGACTTTGTGTAAAATAATGGAAAGCTTTTCATAAGATCTCCTGGGTCAATGTGTTAGCATGAGAGAAACTTGATGGTGTCGGGAGAACAAGCACCCGTCTCCCGAGTGCCTCTCGCGTAAATTATTAGATGTTGATGGCTTACGTTTCTTTCCCGTCACAGAAAACCATCACAGGTTTATCAATGCCATTAAAGTAATATTTTGTTTTTGTTTGTTTGTTGATCACGAAGTACAAAGTAGATGAGGATAACTAGTACTCCGTGTACTCAACGCGCTGCCATTGTTTGTTTACTTTGCGTGAAATAGTGCCCTGTAATTTGTGGAGCGGATATATTGCATTTTCACGAGTTCACACTTACAAAAAGTTGGTTAGATTAAATTAGTAAACGTATTTGGCGTGCTGTCCGGGGAGAGGGCTCTGAGCTCAGAAATGGGCCCGAACACAGAGTATCCCCCCGGTTTAGGAAATAACTTGGTGAGTGAGTGGAGGGATTCTGAAGACTGCAGAGGATCTTTGGAGAGTTAAACTGTGACTTATATATGGCTTGCCTTTGTGCTGATTGGGTAGATATGATTACTGATTGTGGACAGCTGGTGGTACTAGAGTATTTGTTGATTACTGATTATAGACAGCTTGAAGTACTTAAGTGGTTTATTTGACGTGCTCCTCCCGAACTACGTTAATAAAACATCATTTGTAGAAAAGGAGGAGTGGCGTTTATCGCGTTTTGGGAAAAAAGGGAGAAAAGATGACAGAATAACACGGCGGATATTGGATTTTGCGTAAAATTAAAAATGTACTTTTAAATACTGACCTGATATAATACTGATTCTGGCAGTAATCAGTTTATCGCGTTTTGAAACCAAACTCATCATTTACACATGCGCATGGTGTCACCATTATCACAGATTCGCGTTAACTTGGTAGACGTTGTTATCAAAAACTTGCCGTTGTTTTAAAAAGTTTGAATTTTTAGGACCTCAAAACACTGTTGTCGTGTAAACAAACAGGCAAACCGCATAAATACTTAGTCACATAAAGACGTTGTCATGTAAACAGCACCTTATTCTTAAAATGTCTTGTTTGTTTAAACACAGTCTATTTATTTATTTGTTGTGTGATAAATTCGCAGTGATACTTGAAAGAAACAACGCTGTACAGTATGTGATTTGTTGACCTTGGCATGCAGTACAGCCCACCTGTCAGGGGATGCAATTTTTTACTGTGTCTGTGTTATTGGCTGCAAATGGTTAGTTATGAATTAGCTGGTCTGAGGTATCATTATCCGCACCATTCCAAGGCCTAATAATGGATTTGCCGTGAGCAGCTACTGATTTAATTGTGGAGTGTATCATTTAGATGTGTTATATTACCCTTCACTTTTATTCATGAGGTGAACAGTGGCATTGAAATTATGTAAACTATACTAAACTCCAAAAGTCCTAGAGAAAAGAAAAAGTATTAAACAAATGTTAGGCTAAAATAGATCTCATCACGTAGGCTTTTGTAGACTAAGGGCTGACATACCTTTCTGTGACATTCAGTGTGTACAATCCTGTCGAATATTTGTCTTTTCCTTTTTGCAAAGGCTAGGAGAAACATAACATTTCAAAAAATTGCTTTTCACATATCTTTATGTTTATAGCTGTTTATGTCGCCTTTGCATTGATTTGGTACTATGAGGTTTTGATACAAGCTTTTGTGATTAGATCTCTAGCTACTGATTTCGGCGCAGATCCGGCCCAGAGTCATCTGCTGTCTGTTCTTATAATGCCAAAGGATGACAGACAATTGTACGTCCAGTAACAATGGCCTTGTAGCTGATTTGATGAAAAGAAAATAAGGATGTCTGTAAGACAAAGCGGCAATACAAATGATTTAGCGTGACAGATCATCACCTGGCTTACTGTAAATCAATGTCTCAGATGAAGTGGTTAAAGATAGATCTACAATCGACAGATCCAATATCAATGAAGAGTCAGGAATTATTTAACACACTTTCAGTCCCCATGGTCGAAAAGCAAGGCCTAAAAGCAAAATGATGGTTGGGAAGGGGGTCCAGTAAGACTTATTGCAGTGTCTTGTGCGTCAGCAAGAGACAGAAGATCAATAGGAAATCAGTACTTTACCAGGACCTGTGGACATACTGCAGACAGGACAAATAAGATTTCCCTTACAGTGCATCTGTGACCATGTAAGCACACTAGTCTCTGACAGTTGTGTTGTATTATAACACTTCGCATTACTGTGCCCATGCTTGCATTTTACGATAACCCATAACTATGATTAATGTATTTCTTCTATCACACTGTTTTGGTTGTTTGAAAGATAAAGTCAGGGTTTATGGGTGCTGCACAGGGTTTGTGGACAGACGTTTAAAACAGTGATTTTGCTGCATGCTCAGTTTACTCAAAATGAACTAATGCAATGCTTTTCTTTGGACGTGCAAGCAATTTAAGTGTATACATAGATGCTGTGATCCATTTGCATTCTGATTACATCAGTTATTTTTATTGGCGTTAACGCAGCAATGCTGATACCAAGCAGGGTTTTTCGTTTCTCAGCATGCTTCATCTGGGACCAGCTGAGTGAAATAAATATTGAATTTAAATGCTATTTAATGTATTGTTAATTGTTTGTGTTTAATGTTCTGTTGTGTTGGGATATAGAAGTTTTAAGCAGTTATTTTGTAAATACTAGTGCAGTGAACCATGCCCTCATCGTTGTGGTTTCCATACCAGCATCATATGTTTCATGATGAAACATATGGCAAAACAAAATTACATTTATTATGCTAACATGCATTTTATCTCACTAGAAGTTAACTGCTTGTGATTCATTTGAGTTGCTTTTGACGTTGAATTCTTTTGGGTTTTACTCGATTCGGCTTCACAAGGCATTTGAGTTCTTGGTTAAGAAAATACATTTTCAGTGTACTACTGAATTAATGGAAATTAAACAGAATTTAAAAATTTAAAAACCTCTATCATCATTTATTCGCTCTCGTATTGTTTCGGACATGTTTTATATGAAGTGTACAAATATATTTGGTTTGTTTTGAAACTTTGGCAGGACAAATTAGACTGTGGCGGGCCACAGTTGATGGGAAACACCTGTGATGTAATAATATCGTTCCTGTCCAATGAAAAACCACGTATGTCCATTTTGGCGATTTTGAGATTTTTCAACGGACTGAATGTCCAGTTTCATTTTCGTATACAGTATGCTTCACATATCTAAATGGCCATTGAAAAGTTGTGATACATGTCATCTGATTTTCACGTATATCCATTTGGTGTCAAAGCTGTCAATCATGCCGCGCATCTCACGCCCGTTGGAAGCATCTCGTGAAGTTTCATCGAAGCTCAGCACTGGATAGCCGAATAAACATAGCCTGGTAGGACAATGACTTTCCTTCATCGAGGTAAACGTTTCCCCCCTGACTCCAGACGTACGTCTAGGAGTGACAAAATTATGTTAGGACTGTGCAAAGTATCTGTCTAGCATAACCATGTCAGTGTATTGATTTATTGTCCCTTCATAGTTTGCAAGAAACATTTAATAAATGTATAATTAATATGAAATAAACTAAGCATATTTAATAAACTAAGACATAGGCTATATAATAAACTGAGCGTATTCATCTGTCAATATGAAACGCGACTTGGCCATTCTAATTAATGATCGGAAGAACGCGTATCGACCACCGTTACTGTAAAATATGCACGTATGTCCATTTAAACTCAATTTTGGTCAAATGTGGATTATATCATTACACTGACAAGAATATGGTTACATGTAAAGATGGCGTACCAAGTATGACAACGCTACATTCAACTGCTTTTGAAATACGGTGTTTTTTTTTTCACTTCCTGAAAAGTAACCGTTTTGGACATACGTGAGTTTCATCGGGCAGCGGCAATATATAAAAGAATCAGACTACCATATACTGTACATGTATGAATAATTAAGGATTATCTAATGTATACAAGTTATAAAAAGTGATTGCTGGTTATTCATAGACATGTGGTATTTTGTCTCATGTTCTGTCTCTAAGCTTTCAAAACTTGTCTGGGGCCATGCTTGTGTTTGCAATCATTTGCAGCTACAATACCCTGATTCTGCCCAATTTTATGTGAGCATGCAATAATAAGCTTCATAAAGTAATTTTCCTAATCTTACCTTCCGAAATGCATTACTTCTATTTTGCACATTTGTCATTTTTCCCATCACATTTATATAAACCAGTATTATGTGAGTCATGAAAAATTAACGAGGGACCGATTTTATTCATGTCCCAGTGGCTGACAACAGGCAGGTTTTTATAATAGATGTGGTTCAGTAAATAAGAGAAATTTGTTCCTTATACCAGATGTCATTTCAGGCATAGTTAAGTTTACATTGTGAATTACTAGACAGGGTAGCGTAGACATAAGAAAAATGAATTGGGAGATTTTTGTCCTGCTGTTTTGCTACAGTACTGCCAACTGAAATATAAAAGATGTCTTTGGGCCCTATTCTAAGCACACGGTCTAAAGGGTGTGTCCAAATTTTGCTAATTTAACGACAGGAAAAAATGGTTTGTGCGCAGAGTCTAAAATTGTTGTTCAGTGTCTTCAATGTCTTTATTCATAAATATGTCCTTGTTGGTGTCAAATGACCGCTTTCAATGATCTGACTTTTTATTGTAAGCTTAGAATTTCTTCTTTTTACTTACATTGAACGGGTTAGTCCAAGGAGGCTTCCATATGTCGTTCCACCATATTAAAATAGCAAAGAGAGACAAAAAGCACTAGCCTTCGAACGTGTTTCCACAATGCGTTTTCATTCAGAACTCGTGAACCAGCTGAAACGAACAAGGAGTACATAACGGCTACCGTAGTTGCAACACGCATTTGGAAAAGTGAGGCGCTAGAGAGGACTATTCGTTTAAATGCAAAATACAATTTCACCACTAGATGGGGAAAATCCTACTTATTGTCCCTACTTTTTATCAAAAGTGATGTCTAGCATTCATTACTAGTGTAGTATACAGCAACATTATGTAGTATAAAGGGATAGTTCGGCCAAAAATGATATTAAACCCATGATGTTCTCACCCCGAAGCCCTCCGAGATGCATATGACCTAACCATATCATTTTTCAGACGATGACATTTTCAGTTATTTTAGAAAATGTTTTAGATCTTTCAGTTAATCAAATGTGAAGTTATGGGGTCCATGACCTTCAAGTCCAAAAAATGTGCATCCATCCTTCACAAAATAAATCCAAACGGCTCCAGGATGATAAACAAAGGTCATTTGAGGGTAATCCGTGCAGTTTCGTTGTAGAAATATTAATATTTAAAACTTTATAAACTAAAATAACTCGCATCCGGTAATGCCGCCATCTTAGTCGCGTCGAGGTTACTCTGCTGCTGCTCTGTGTCCCCGCCCTCCGAATTTGTCATACGTCAATAAGAGAGGTGCGTAGACTACGCAGATACTCTCTCCTGAATACAGAGGAGTCTAAGATGGCGGCGCTACCGGAAGCTAGTTATTTTCGTTTATAAAGTTTTAAATATGGATATTTCTACAACAGCACCGCGCGGATTACCGTCAGAAGACCTTTATTATCATCCTGGAGCCGTTTGGATTTATTTTGTGAAGGATTGATACACATTTTTTGAACTTGAAGGTTGTGGACCCCGTAACTTCACATTTAATTAACTGAAAGATCCAAAACATTTTCTAAAATAAAATTAAAATGGACATATGCATCTCGGACAGCTTGGGGGTGAGTAAATCATGGGTTTAATAGCATTTTTGGCCGAACTATCCCTATAAGGAAACATTATTCTTCTGAATGTTTTTTCTGAAAAATTGTAATGGTATAAAAAGTTGTTAAAAATATTTGGGGCCTCCATTCTTTATTTTTGAATTAAACATAAAAAACCTAGATCTATATTCATCTTTAGTCCTGGAGGGCCTTTGTCCCACAAAGATCAGCTTCATTTATAATCTAAAACACTACATGAAGACTTCAGTGCAGTAGGGTTGTGGTCAAGAGACCACCTAAACTGAGACCAGACCAAGACCAGATTGTGTCAATCTAAATCAAGAGCAGACCAGCGCAACTTAAATTCATCTGAAAGCTTAACATAACCCTTTTATAATGAAACACAGCAACAGCAATGGATTAGCTATGGATTTGTTTGGAAGCATTTTCATCACTGAAACAGAGCAAAACCTTGTGTTTAAAGTGTCTTAGATGTGTCTCATTTATTTTATGTTTGCATAAAAGCAATTTCACGTTTGCAATTGTGCTCATATTCATGAAAACGGCTCTATTGTTTTTGTGATATTGGTTTATTATATCCGAGGTTGTAATATAAAAACAAGATCTCATACAAGTACTTCAACAATCATATATTGATTTTTGTAAGCATTTTGTTTACATTTTTGACATCTGTTCATTTCTGGTAAAGCAGTGATAGACGAAATCAAATCAGAAATAAGTTATTGACGGCATTTAAATCTGGAAGCTTACATCCAATCACATTAATGATGTATACAAATAAATAAAACAATGCACAGTTAAATCTTTCCCCGCCAGCGTTTAAAAAAAAAGTTGCCAGCCAGCGCTAGCATTTTTCATGATTTTCACAAAAGTTTAATGCCTTCCAGAAAATGTTCTTCTTTAAATATATAAACAAACAATATATCAGATGAAAGAACAGAACCTCTGCTTTCAAACAAAAAAAAAGTTTCATCCTACCTTCATTAGATCTCTTGTAATCACCTCTCAAACATGGGTAGGTTTCTTCAAAAACACAAAATTTTGAGCAAAAAGCTGAGATAAATCCATTTTTGCGAAGGATTTTGATAGAGATCAGATGCAGAGCGATCTTTAAAACATACACAGAGTTCTTTCTCTTTCACGTGAGGCGCTACTTCCGGGTTGTATAAGTTGCGGAAGCCACCTGGTGGATAATAGCGGTATTGCGGAAAGACGGAAAATCTCGTCATTGGCGGGGAAGCGTTTTCTGTTAATTGACGAGATATCTTGTTAATGACGGCGAAAGAGTTAATTGTAGTTACCATATCAAGCACAAGACCTTAATAATGGTCTAAAATACTGCAGTGTGGTGTGTTTGATTAAGGTGGAAACTTGTGGGACAGTGTCCTTCAAGGACAAGAGCTAACCAGCCCTGTCCTTACTCTCTGCACAAATGAGCATGAATGTTCCTGTTTCCCGATTTGGTTTAGTCTGCTCGCTTGCCTGGTGACTCACATTCTCCCTCTGCTGTGTCTTTTCCTCCTTATCTCTCTCTGCTGTCATAACTGATTGGAGGTGCCCGTGTAGCCGGTCTCCAAAATGCTTCTCTTTAGAAGCAAACATTATCCGAACAGAAAGACTGCTAATAGAAAAGCTCTCTCGCTTCTCTCACTCTCACAATGAAGAAGTTCTGGAACATGAATATTTATGAATTTTCACTGCCGTTTCTGAAAGTGTCGGGGGAAGTAGAGCGTTTCACGAGCCGCATCGGCATCTGCTTTCTCCAAAAAGAGCAGAGGAGCCAAGCGAGCGGGAGAGGTCGACAGAGAAAGTCGATAGGGCACAATAGCTCACAGTAATGTCACACATCCTATGAAACCTCAAATTTAATCAGACGCAAGAAAGAGAGCATCTCACTGCAATCAAACAATAATAACCTCCCCTTTCAGAAACCAATGCAAACCAACTCGGACATGTTTGACATTTTCTGTCAAGATATTTCTGACACATTCAGTAAAAGCACTGAGAAATTGCGTTACATACTGTAGGCCATTGAATGCATAATACAGCATCTCAAAGTTCATTTCATTGGTTGGAATAAAGGCAAACCCAGTCTGTTTTTTTTTTTTAGATATCTTTAAAGAAATATCAGTCAGTCATGATCTCTGGTCAGAGGAACTGATATGGTGAAGGACACGATGAAATGAAAGCTGGCATTGAGCTCTAACTACTGTAGCTGTATTTCCATTGCACATTCATGCCAAATGTTAGCGTTATTTTCAACAAAGACTATTGCGAAATGATGGCGTTTCCATTAACGGATAATATGCAACTGAAACATAGTTTTTCCTCCCGCGATAAGTCATTTCAAACATCATGTCGACTGATGTTGGTAGGTTTCACATCCACAGCACTAGGCATTATTTTAACCGAAGTAGACGTATGATTATCCAAACATTAATGTCAAGGAAAACCCCTTATACTTACGAGTGGCAACGTATATGTGTTTCTTAGAGGTAATAGTACATTATTTAAAATCAAATGAGATGTAAAAGTGTTATCCAAATATTATTGGCAAGGAAAGCCTTGGGATACTTGGGAACAGACACGTATCGAGGTGTTTCTGGGACGTTTTATCACATACCGTGTCATTTTCAAATAATAATTATGTGACTCAGGCTGCATTCAGACTAGCAGCAACTAGCAGTATGCGACGCGATCTCATTCATTTCAATGAAAGCTTGGTGAATTCCGGTGACACGAGCAACAGTGACCGTTGGCGCCTGGATGGGGCGTGTCCAAAAAAGTTGAGAAAAGTTTAACTGTATGCAAATTATGAGCAACTTTCGGGAGCGACTACCAATGAAGCAGTGGAGTTCAGGCCATCCGTCTCTAGTCAGTTACTGGAGTGGACGGTACTCATTTGATTATGACATCCAGATTTGACGCCTCCAAACATCCTCATTGAAAGAGACGAGCGACAAACAGCGACAAAATCGCTTATAATGTGAATGTATCTTTACTTGCATCAGGTAACCAGAGAATGCGTATAAAGTGTTTCGAATACAGTTTTGCAAAATATCCCTTTTTCGAATTGCCTGAAAAACCACCTATGTGAGCATAAAAACCTTTTTTGCGATATATGGGAGTTTTTGCGAAATTTACGTGTTTCCATTGGCCGCATTTTCAATTTGCAATGTCAATTTGCGCATATTAAAGGGTAATGGAAACACAGCCACTGTGCATTATATGGCTTCACCTTGATATGTTCCCATATAACTCGTACGTACCTCACAGCTTTTCATGACACTGGGGCAAGTTATCACAAGAGCTATATGTCAGTATACGTTTTTTTTTTTTCGTCAAAACTACACAAGAGTGCGTTTTCTCTAGCAGTTGGTTTCAATGAAATACTTTTCTTTTGAATTCTGTCCATCATTTTTTTTGCTTTAGCTGTTGGGTAAAAAAGAAACACAATAAAACCACACAAGCTTGCATTCAGGCAAATGTCAACTATCCAATAAAGGTAGACTTTAAGTGAAAGGGCAAGATTTTTTTTATAAATTACGAACTAGGGCAAGTTGTCACATTCAGGGCGGTTTCACATTTGGTGCGATTGCCTGGTCTGAACCCGAGTTCGATTGCTCCCCCCTCCCCATGCCCCCCATGGACTGTGTTCACACATTATTTTTGCATCCGAACCGCGGTATGCTTGCATCATCAAGCTGCAGCCGGCGCAATCTCATTTTGCTTGGCAACCACTGTAAACGAGAAGATGACAAGCGTGATTGACAAACTGCAAGCAGAGAGATGATTTCTGAATGCCTCCGCAAAAATTTGTCATCGAAATGACTTTAGTAGGTTTGGGGCAGACAGACGCAAGTGCGTTTCTGTATTATTTCTTTGAAAACAAAACCAAAGTTTAAAAAAAATAGGAACAAAAGTCAAGCAAGCATTCTATGCATTTTGTTGTCAAGGTAAGTGCACGCACACAAGCACACACGTCTGTTTTGGTGGGACATTCCATATAATACGTAATTAACAGCGGTTCACTTCCGCGATTTGGTACGATTGCGCTCACATCAGCAGCGAACCAATCTGGAGTTCACATGAACCGGACCCCAGACCACCCTTTTTAAGCGGACTCGAGTACGTTTCGCGGGTGCGCACCCGAGTTCGGAAGACAGCGTTCACATCCTCCAAATGTACCGAACTCTGATGTCAATCGAACCCGGGTGCGCACCAAAAGTGCTAATGTAAAAACGCCCTTAAATATTGCAGATTTGCATTTTTAATAGAACTTGTTTTTATTGTATTTTTTTTTTTATAAAATGTACATATTTATTTAATATATTTGCTATTAGATATATTTTTGCTTCACGGTTTCATAAATTGGTTTTTGATTCTTTTTTCACTATTTAATATTAAAACAACATGGAGTGTGACAACATGCCCCAATAATAAACCACTGTAAATTTGGTTAACTTTTTCCTGGGCATGAACAGTGGAGATCTTCAAAGTGTGTTCTTTGTAACCTAAACTTTGTATCTGTAACTTTTGCTTCCTTACCATTATATCTGCTTAAAACATAGTCACAGGTTACTTTATTAACTTTTTTGATTACATGTGTTGAAGTGAAATAACATCAAACATTTCCTGCAAAATCGTCCTCAAGAGCTCAAGATATCCATCAATATTATACACTTATAGCTGAGAATCGGGGAAATGTAAGGAGGCAGTTTTGAAAACTTGTTTTGATTATTTTATCTACTTGTTCAATAACTGATTTTGTTAAAACATTTTATTACAGATTTAAGCTTTAAAGACATATACATTATACGATTTTCCAAAAAAATCCTACTGTAAGAAATATTCACTATAAAACTTGACAACTCGCCTTCGTCTTCGCCTTTTTATCTGACCCCGAGTAATTTTTTGAAGTTTCAGGGAAGGTCAAAGAAACAATTACAGTCAAAAGTCAAGGTCGATGTTTGCTGATAAAGCCTGAAGTCCACCTGATATTTTATTAATGCCTAACCTTTTTAAAAATGCAGGGAGCACACAAACTCGTTAATGTAATAGTTTGTGCACCTTTAACTGGTTATAGACAAGACAGTTCAAAATGATGGAAGCTTGTGTGGAGGTTGTGATATTTAAAAAAGGCACCTTGTAGCTTAGATTCAAACGTAATGTCATCAAATGAAAAGAACGACCTTGTCGCGTATAATGCATGTTCCTCATGATATAATCAGAGATATGTTAGTAAACGCATTGACGGTCTCCACTGCAGAAAATTTGTTTCAGTTGGTTCGAGGCAGTCGAATTGTAAATTTTGTATTTACGAGCCTCTCTTAAAGGCCACACATCTGCATTGCTTCATTTGATGGTATTCGCATATTGTTGTTGCCAGATGCTGAGTGGATGCCATCTTAAAAACATTTAGGTTAATTTTAGAAAAGTCCAAAGTTGGAAATTAGAGGTGGACACATCAGTGTGAAGGCCATGTGTCTGTACAAACTAAATTATTCATAGTATATTTTAAAATGTACCGTGCTCACCATGTTCATCATTGACCAACGCTATCTCATGGCTTATTTGTAAAACCACATTCTTAAATTTTTTTACGATTTGCTTTTGCTACTGTGACATTTGGGTTAGGGGTGACGTTTTGTTATTTTTTATGATAATCATATATGTTTTTGTACAAATCACTTTCTACAAATTAGCCAACTTGTAAAATACCAGCCCAGTCTCACGAATTTTTGTTATATAGTCACGTATTTTTTTGATTATTTTTTCATACTATTATGAAAAAATCATTCTTTCGTGATCGTATAACGAATTCCTGTTTTCGTGTGATTATCACGTATTGGTTACTCAACTGTTTTGTCCTATTTTCTTACCAAATCTATTTTCTTAGATTTACATAAAATGACATCCCTAACCAAACCCAACTCTAACCCTAACGTCAGGTGACATATAAAAAAATAAATCAGAAAAAATTGTATAAACCAATATATAAAGTGACATTCTAATGCAAGCACCAAATCTAACCCTAAACCGAAGCGACAATGGTTTAAAAATAGGAAAAAGCAGTTGAGGAACCAATACATGATAATCACACGAAAACAGGAATTCGTTATACAATCACGAAAAAATGCGAAAATTTGTGATAATAGCACGAAAAAAGAATAAAAAAATACGTGACTATATCACGAAACTTTGTGAGACTGGGTAGAAAATACATATGAATTCTAATGAGATCAGGCTACATGGGCCAGTATGGGTGAAGATAACTTGTCAAGAGATAACTTGTCAATGATGGAGAAAGAGTTAATCATGCATTTTATAACTGTTCTCAAAAATATCCCAACATTTTTGAAAGACATCAAGATATAAAATTTTAGATAAATCACCCATCTCTTCTATGTGGGAAGCAAAAGGCTTAAAAATCACATCGGTTCATGCTGGTATCAAACCAGAGGTACTTTTAACCTAGCTCCCCTTTGAACGTTTCCTGGGCAGCATGCTTTTCCATTTATCAAAGTCAACACAATTTTATTTTAGCACTGAGCAAACCGACATAACTGAGACAGAGTGTGTCATTTTACCCTAATGCGTGTGTTCAAATGAGACTCTAGATAGTAAGGTGGCCCTAACCCATAACCCCAACAGCCAGAGAGCTCATGATCTCATCATTTAAAATTCAGAGGCGTGTGCGTCGTTGTGCTCCATGCCAACTCTTTATCCACATATGCATGCATCTCTAGTTTCCCCGCCTCTGCCAGCTCTATTCCCATTCCAGACAGCACGTGGTGCTCATATCAGCATCATTGCCATGCAGCTCGAGTTTGTCCTCATCCGTACTGATGCGCAGACCTCTGTCTTCCACACCTGGAATGCTCAGGAGTATATTTCTTCTCAGATGAGCCTACGCAAGAGAGAGAGAAAGCAGCATGAACTGGAGGTTGCTTACCGCACCCCTCCTCTCCCCCCCCCCCCTTGCTATCTCTCAGTTATTCCATGGTAGTGCAAACATGAGTCCTGTCGAGACAGGACATTAATCCTGAAAACAAACAGAGTGTGTCTGCATTGCAGCTTCTGTGTCTCTTGCCTGGCACACAGACTTTTCCTTGCAGCGCCAACTAGCCCTGCCGATTCGGTTTTTAACAGTCCCAGAAGCAGATTACAGAGCTTGGTCTTGGCATAGTTTCATCAACCCGTCTCAATGTCTATAGCAGGATGGGTTAACTATGGCTTAGATGCACAGTTGTTGTCTTTCTTTAGAAGATACAGCGGTGAATGGTAGCAGAGAAATTGGATGGTTAACAGTTTGGGAGGAGCTTAGCAACATCAGTTGTTTAATTTAAATTTCTGTGGCATTTTTACGTTTTTGCATTGTTGCAAAGCAACTTTACCAGAAATATTTAGCGCAAACAGTAGATCAGTGTTTCTCAAACTTTTTCTGCCATTCTCCACTTTGGAGGTAGGGAAGGCTTCCTAGACCCACCTGTCCCCAGTCGCCCCACTAAATTGTAATCAAGTAGGTTTAAAGGAAAACACCACCGTTTTTCAATATTTTACTATGTTCTTACCTCAACTTAGATTAATTAATACATACCTATCTTTTTTCAATGCGTGCACTTAATCTTTGTAAAGCGCGTCGTGAATGTGTTAGCATTTAGCCTAGCCCCATTCATTCCTTAGGATCCAAACAGGGAAGCCACCAAATACTTCCATGTTTTCCCTATTTAAAGACTGTTACATGAGCAGTTACACGAGTATTGTAGCAAAAAATAAAACATGTTTTTTGTTAAGAAGATAAAAATGAGAACTATATTGCATATATACCTCGGCGCGCAGTAACATCATCACTCCTGATTGCTCCCCCTCTTGCTCAAACTTCCGTCAATATTAGTGCGCACAAGGTCGAAGTTAAAGATAATAATCCAACTGTGTTTGCATTTTGTCTCTGACAAAAGTCATCATACTTTCTTTCCGGCTGACTTTATAGTTGATTAGGTCCACTGTCTGTCTTGGTTTTCTTTGCTGTTGCCGAATCTCCAGTTTTATTTCTATTCCATGTCACAAACTTATCCATTGTTAACTGTTATACCCGCTACCACCTATACTGCCTCTCCACATTAAAGTTTTTGTTCCGCTTCAATTAACATTTTGACAATCATTTATTGTTGTAGGCTAACTGCATTCTGATGTTGTTTTAAGTTAGGCTTATATTTAAATGTGTCATTTTGAGTGTATGGTCAATAAATAAAGGAATTACTAGAGATTACAAAAATTACCAAATTTCCTCCGGTGTCCCGCCTCACTTGTAATGTTCCTATTCCCCACCAGTGGGGCCCGCCCCACACTTAGAGAAACGCTGCAGTAGATACACAAGAACATTTTTAAAAATATAAAATATATTTTTTATTTTCATAAAATGTTATCATTAGCATTGCTAACTGTAAATAGTATAATTGTCTGCTATAGATGATTATCAGTCATGTGACCTTATACGTCATCCGCCCTTTTTTCAGCTTACTGCCGCCATCTTGAGTACCTACCGAGTACCAGTAGGCTACTGACAAGCATTGGCTAGCTTGCTACGATTTACAGATTTCTTATCTTTTACTGTCTATGATTCTTAAAGATATGGGAAATGGCTACTAAAGAGAACATTTCGCACCCCGACTGTCATGAAAAGAAACGCTACTTTAAAAAAAAATCTTGGTTAGGGTGTGATGCCTACTCGATCCCTGATGTGTCTTCTAGCCGCTGTCCGCTGCTACCGAACTACTACTATTTTTACAATACTAAGAAGGCACGACACAACATAAACTTTGCTTGAAGTATCACCTGGATCTCTACAAATGAATGCGAGCATTGAGAACATTGTTTGTGTACACAGAGTTTACTAAAAAGAAAGGTTTTGAACAACCGACTTTGGCTGCTTTGGTGTCCGCTCGCAATCCTTGCCAGACATAAAGAATCGATCCCCGAATGCGAATGAATGAATGAATCTCATATAAGGCTCTTTTTTCAACTAAAAGGTCAATATTGTTTTTCACTTACGACAACTAATTATCCGTGCATTTATATAGAACTATGCTTTAGGAGCTTTCCATCTTTACTCTCATCCCTCCTTAAGCCCGATTTATAGTCGTGCGTAAGATCTATGCGCGTAGTTACGCCATAGGTTATCCGTAGCCTGTGCGTAGTTCTGCGTAGCCTGATGTGCACCTCGCAAATTTTTTAACAGCGCGTCAGTTCTACACGGACCGCAAGTGCTGTGATTGATCCACCAGAACCCCTCCCGTCAGGTAAAAAAAACAGCGTCATAGGTATTTCCGTTTGCGACGGTGAAAACAAAGATAAGCCAAGTTGAGGAGTGATTTAACTAAAACTGCAACAAAAGTCGCTGTTTATTTACTTCCATCATTGCTGGTCTTCTCAAATCATACACAACAAGTTGCTGTTTCTTCTTCGTTTGTGAGTTAACTTGCCAAGCTTCTTTTTCTGTGACAGTCGCGCTGCTACTGTGGTTACACGCGTGGATACTGCCTACCAGCGTTCTGCGCGCGTGTTTGCACGTCGACGCAAAAGTATAAATGAAAACCGATGCGGAACCTACACCGTCGTGGCTACGCCGTAGGACCTACGCACGTCTATAACGAGCCCTTTATGTTGCATTCAGAGATTGATACATCTTGACTGGCAAGATGGTGGCGAGCGGACACCAAAACAGCCAAAGTCAGTTGTTCAAAACCTTCTTTTTAGTAAACTCTGTGTACACAAACAATGAGACACAGGTATCATGTTGTGTCGAGCCTTCTTAGTGTTGTAAAAACAGCGATTTTGATGCTCATAGCTTCTAGTTCTTTTGCGACAACTTCAGGTACTCAAAATGGCGGAAGACAAGTTTGAGATGTGAGTAACGTCACATGATATTCATGAATACTGTGGTTACACTAGACTTCATTCCATTGACTTCCATTCATACGCATGCAAATGTTGCAGACCAGAAACCCAAGCTCACTCTGAAAAAATAGTTTGCGTCACAATCTGACTAAACTCCATGAAGTTGTTTTAATCATCGCAGTTGTATTAATGTAATAAACATTTTGTGGCTTTTAGTTGTATGTTATCTTTGAACCTTGTACTTTGGAGAAACTGAGTACAAAATATTATAGAATTGGGGGCAGGATGTTGTTTAGCATCCTAGACAGAAACTGCCGACTGCTTTAATGAGAATGTCAAATGTCATTGTAACATTTGAAACGAAGAAGCACAATGTCTGACATGAACAACAAACAAGTCACGCTTTGCTTGTTGACCTGCCACACGAGTCTCGGCACAAGCGAGGCAAAAACAAAGACCGAATTTGTGAGGGTTATTGTATGTGAATTGCTCACCTCATTATTGTTATTTTGTACTGATTTGATCATCTTGAAACTCTTGGAACATTGCAGGCGGCGCACCGGCTGCACAGCCTCACGCTGACTTTGTGCTAGATATTTTTAACGTGCCTCGTGTGCATCTATATTTTTATATTTATCCGTAGACAGCATGTACCGCAACAATCAAAACCTGAAACAAACACAGTGATTTTCTCAGAAAACCATTATATATTCTCAAGGATATATGTGCTCAAAGCAAACCTCTGTTTATTATATATAATATATCCTGCTATTAAAGAAAAAAATGTTTAGAGATTGTTCATGTGAGTACTAAAACATCTAAGTAGTAGGAGCAGGCAGTATGATGGTTTATATGATGTAATGGTATAAGTAGATACAGCTAGGCTGGGTTTCAATCAGCTCCCTATAGCTCTCAAGGTAGCAAATCAGTATTAAATTATACAATACATTTTAGGCATAATATTACACTTAAAAAATGCTGCACTTTTTTCAACCAGTGTTGGGTCAAAAAAAAAAAAAACACAAACCCAGCTGTACCTTGCAAAATGTTTATATTAGTTATAAAAGTGTGTAGATTAGCTTCTAAAATACATAATGTGTCTGTGCTACATGTTTCACAATACATTTGTGATATATAAAGTAAGAAGAGCTATGGATTGATTATCACAACCTTTTTTATCCATGCGCTGACCACGAGATTCCCTCTGGACTGCGGATCTTTTCTGGCCGGCTTTCTGCATGGCCGGGGTAAGGTCATGCTCGCATAGAGGATTACAGCATGTGACAGAAACAGATGCTACAAAGAAGAGAAGCCTGTGGCCATAGCCGAAGCAGTTATGATCACGGAGCGGTTGTATTTACAGCAACCCTTCAAACAGGCAGTAAGCTGTATCCTCTGAGAGCAGACACACACAATGCACACATAACTTTTCGATCGGGTAGCACAGCGGGGGCAGTAAATAGTTGTCTAGTTTTTTGGTCTGTAGTTAGGATTATATATTACCGCAATGAACCTCTGAAGGTATATTATATTCATGTGGTGAATTATTTAAAGTGCATCTAGAATCTAGAATGATTTGATGAGCTATGTTAGATTCACATGAGACTGCACATCAGTTGAATTTTACATTAAGGTCAACATGAATGTTTATATTAGATGTAAATCAACGTGTGGCTTTGTTTTATTCATCAGGAATTGATTGGATTGTAGAACATGGCAACAAGGGGTTAAAAAACAAGGGCTTGGTGATGTCATGAGGAAGATAAACATTTATTTCCATTTTACCTGCACTGAATTTTTGTTCACCATATATATTTATGAAAAGTAAATGGAGAAAATTGAGCTATTAACGTATTATTTATTGTGAATATTATTAATAAATCCAGTTAAATTAAAGAGACACTCCCCTTTTTTTTGGAAAATATTCAAATTTTCCAGCTCCCCTAAAGTTAAACATTTAATTTTTACCTTTTTTTTTTATCCATTCAGCTGATCTTAGCACAATCCATTGAATCTGATTAGACCATAAGCATCGCGCTCAAAAATAACCAAAGCATTTTGATATTTTACTTATTTAAAACTTGACTCATCTGTAGTTACATCGTGTACTAAGACAGACAGAAAATTAAAAGTTGCGATTTTCTAGACCGATTTGGCTTGAAACTATACTCTCATTCTGGCGTAATAATCAAGGACTTTGCTGTCGTAGCATGGCTGCAGCAGGCGCAATGATATTACGGAGCACCTGAAAGTAGTCCCATTGGTAGTCTCAGCATCAGAAGTCACGCCCACAGACTGTTGGTTAAACGTCTGATGTTTTTCGTACACTTTTCTGGAAACCCTGTGAGAATGTCAAAGTCTTTGATTGGTTGAAATAAACCGGATTTCCAGGAGACGCGAGTGTTGCGATTAGATTCAGTCCCTGGAAAACAAAGCTTTGACGTTCCATTGAGGAAGAGAATCAGTCGTGTTCACGTGGATAATAATGACCAGTTATCATAATCAGCTAAACATTGGATTCTCAAAAATATGCAAAGTTTGCAGCATAGACTCTCTAAAAGACGTCCAAGTGTTTTGCTTGAGGCAGTTAGTGAAGTCAAAAAGTTTGGATCTCCTGAATTGGTTGTATGTGTTAAAAAGTGGAGGGATATGCTTTAAACAAAGATGTTTAACGAGAGCGTCTCATTGGTGTGGCTGTTGATGAAGTGCACAACGTTGTTCTATGGTGAGTAATGTTGATGCTATTCGGTTGCGGCTGGTTATTTCAATAACTGGCTTGTTGCCAGCGTGCTGGTTATTGTGGGGAGTCCGAAACGTGACGCTAGACGAAACAAACTGTTGTTGGTTGTTTGACATTTCGGTCAAACAGCTCGTGGGCGGGCTTTGTCCAGAAAAAGCAGCGAAAAACACGCAAGACTATCCCATTGGTAACTTTTAATAGCAGGGGACTATTTTCGGGCACTGCGTAATATCATTGCGCCTCCTGCAGCCATGGTACGACAGCAGTCCTTGATTATTACGCCAGAATGAGAGTATAGTTCCAGTCATATCGGCCTAGAACTTTTTTAACTTTTAATTTTCCGTCGGTCTGATGCTGAGTTTACACAAAACGCGTTTTGGGGGTCAAAATCGCCTCTACCGCACCGAGTTTGCCGCTTGAACACTTTGAATGCATTCGCGTGTGTAGAGCGGAGTAGACGCGCGGAAAAAGCAAGCATTTGACGCACGTCCGAGGCAAAATCCGCTTCTTGTGGGGGGGCAACTGCGGTGCGAGTGTCTGTTTGCAAGATGACTGATGTTACTTGTGCATTTATCAAGAGAGTTACCAGTTTGTATTGGGTAACCTTAACGGCGCGGGTCAATAAACGTCACGTGACTCAAAAGTGAAGTGTGTATTACAACTTACCAGGTTGCCCAAAATGCAGAAAAGCACCATTCGCGCGTACCGCGCACAACGCTCAATTCGAGCCTTTCGCGCGAGCTTCACACGCGAATGAGGCGGAAACGCGTCTTCCGCTCCGCGCCGAACGCCTCTTCCGCGCCGCGGGACCTCCTGACGTGCGTCAACGCGTCTGCACATTGACTTAACATTGAAATCACTCGCGCTTCACGCCTCTACCGCGGTTGGTGTAAACGCACCATTAGTACACGATGTAACTACATAAGACTCAAGTTTTAAATAGGAAAAATATTGAAACTCTTTGGTTATTTTTAGCGCGATGCTATTGGTCTAATCAGATTCAATAGATTATGCTAAGCTATGCTAAAAGGGGTAGCACCAGACCCGGAGATTGGCTGAATGGATTCCAAAACGGTAAAAATCTAATGTTTAACTCTATGGGAGCTGGAAAATTAGCATATTTTTTAAAAAAAATTGAGTGTCCCTTTAATGCTGGCACTTTTTAATTTAAGCAGTAGCTTATTAGAGGTCATCCCAGTGATTTAACCATAGTCGGGGGGTAAAAAAAAATGCTTTCCGGTACCTAACACTGTGGTAAACTCTGTGTAATGCCCACCCTCCCGTGTCCTTTCTTTTTATAGACTCCAGAAAGGTGGAAATCAGCAGCTTCTGCTTAATGAAGCCTCAGAGGTCAAACGTGAGCGTGCAGAGAGCTTCCTGTGTCAAGCGAGAGAATGAAAGAGAGCTTCGGGGCGTGGAGAACATGAGCATTTGTTTGTATCTTAAAAATCCCTGCATGATTGGCAGATGGCCTCCAAGGCCCTGAAAGCTCATTACTGCAGCTAATCCTGTCACCTCGACCCGTCACCTTTAAATAAATGTTTTCCAACCAAGACGCAGCAGACATCATGACATCCTGGATTCGCTATCAGCATTGTCTGATTTTTGTATCTGCGACACATTTGTATGCAGGTGTTGTTAATAGCTTGATTCCTTAGTATCTCTATGATCTTCATTGTGATGTATATATCAAGGAGTGAGAAACTTAAGGGCATAAGTTACATTTTGGGAGAAATGAAGATGTACATATCAAATGAAAGCTCTTGATGAGTTAATTATTAATAAATTTGGAGTTATAAAATATCAAAATTAGTACACAAAGGTCCAATCCCAATTTTATTTTATACCCCTACACATCCCACTCATACATTTGTCCTTATAATGCACCTTATTTTTATTGCTAATAAACAATGTTATTTTGTGTATTTGGTATGATACAATGTGTTCACGTGGTTTATGGTTAAAAAACACATTATTTTCCACAAACCGTACATTTTTGTAGCTCCAGATGCTTTCCTCAAATGCATTGATTTTGTATACAACTCATCAATTTGAAAAGCTCTGTGTCCCTGATTGGCCAGCTAATGTGTACGTTGTGATTGGCCTGAATACCTCGGACGTCAGCCGGAAATGTGACGTTTCTTACCATATTTGAAAGATTCGCTCACAATGCAATGCTGACACGAGCTAATATACAGGCTGTGAGACCGAAGCGGGAGGAGTTATGATAATGTCGGTCTTGACTGCATCACCAATCCTAGGAAGTAAACTGTTGCCCTACAATCCGTGTGTTTGTTGTAGTCCAAGAAAAGAGATTTACATTGGAGACGATAACCCACATCGTCGTTTACTTTGGAGTTTTTACCTTTTGCGTATCATTACCATGTAATAATACACACATAAACAACCAAAGAAAATATAAAATTGTGAATCGGACCATAGGTGCTCTTTAAAACAGAGTGGTAAGGGGAAGGGTTGGGACACCACTACTACACGTCATACATCATCATACGTTCAATCATACATTAATCATACGTTAATCAAACTTAGAATTTTATTGATAAGACCAAATGTTGGTTACTGGGTTGCGACTAAATGAATCGCAAATATGCTGATTCATTTGGTCGTGCAAAGTAAATAAAGTGGGAGAATGGATGTTGTGTTCTGCACTGAGGACCATCTCGACTAGGACCATCTCGACTAAGCAGCACACCACACAACCCTCTGTTTGGAATTCCGGGTGGTCTCCCATCCGTCTATTCACGTTCCGGTTTCCCTGGTCTGTTCGCAATTGCTGTAGTGGACTGGCAATCTCACGCACCTGGAGTTTTCCCTCTGGATCACAATCAGACCGGGGAATTGAGATGCAATCGGAACGGGGAAACTGCAACGTGATCATGTCAGGGGGAACCGGGAAGCACTCACTGATGGAGGTGGGACACCAGGGAAAACTCCTGGTGTTTCGGATGGCAAGCCCACTTACAGCTACTTTTATCTCGGAATGTTGGCAAACGTTTCTTTAAATTACATGACCATAAATATGAACACAAGACTCAATGTAACATAAAACAAATGATTATTTGTAATTAAACAAAGCGATAAGAAATTTTCCAACATGGCTGCACATGTGAGTATAATTCAAGTCTTTTTCGCATTAATAAAGTTTTTAGAGTAAGGTCCCGCAAAATCTTCTTATGAAGAGCTAGCTGGCCCTTCAACTCCAACTAAAAGAGAATTGAGACATTCTCACGCGAACATGTTAAATGGAGGGATAGGGGAAAGCGTAGGGATCAAGATGTAAAGTTGGTGCAATGTCATGCCCATATGTACAGTATATGTGCTGTATCAGGTCTGGCATCATAACCCTGTCGAACCACAATTTAGTGTGGCACTTTATACTTATTATTGTATGTCATTTGTATATTATTGTCTTTATTATATAGGCCTACAGTATACTGTATGCTTTTCTGATTAATGATTCTGGTTTTGTGAATGTTTCTTTCGTGCATGTTATTCCTGATCTTTCATCAAAATGTAATAACTATCCGTGCCCCTGAAACAACTTTTCATTTCGGCTGACATGACCGAGGCCACACAGGTGATGAAAAACAATATGAAGCAGTAATATCAAACCCCGCATTTTTCAATCCTATCAAATCCTGATGGGTGAAATAAAGTGCAGGCCTACATTATTTCCAACCAAACATTACAGATGTTAAATGATGCAATGCGAACAGCTTTCACGTAGTTCTTTGAAGGTTAAACAACCTTAATCTTTATCTTTTATCAAATCCCATTTTCTGCCAAGTCAATTATGTTCACCAATACTATGAGGTCATGTACGTTTATGACGGAATATTGAGACCGATTTTGGCTTTCACACGCTGTCATGTCAGATTGTCAGTGAAGATGTATCGGGTCTCGTCGTGAGCAGATGCTGTGTTATTAAACATTGCTGAGTCATACCTCTAAAGTGACTGAACACCCACAATGCTTTTAGCATGAACTGAATCACCTTCCTGCAACCACAGGCACACAGCCATTGCGTTACGCTTGTATATATTTCCTCTGAGCCGTGCCTGTTCACCCAGATCTGACCGTAAACCAGGTGCTATAATGTCCAGAGTGCAACTGCCCATTCACTTGGCAGACGGAGAGAGCTAATCAGCTTTTTGGCATCGAGGAAGCTGGCGGCGAAAAGGCTTGGACACATTATCCAGTCTTGAGTAAAGTTATCTGACATGCAGGAAGTTAAGGAACATACACTCTTAAAAAATAAATATACTACACAATGTTCTTCAGTGATGTTTTTAGGAGAACCTTTTTGGTTCCCCAAAGATCCATTCAGGGGTGACGAGTCAATTCCCATAGACCCCCATGCAAAAATACCCAACTTTACAGCAGAAAATAATTGCACTAAAAGTGATTCTGGTCTATATAGCAAATTTTGCCCTTCATGACAACTGTGAGGGGGGTTGGTTTTTTGTAACTCTTCTGTTTAAGTCTTAGGGCCTTATTTTAACAATCGTAACGGAGTAAAAGGGTTGTTCCTATTCTCCTAATGAGGGATGGATGTGTTTTGGGGATTAATGTGCAATAAACCAATTAGAGTCTTATCTTTCATCCCCTTTAAAAGCCAGTTGCCCCTGGCGCCATGCCTAATCCTTATTTAGAAAGCGGAATTTGTAAACTGAAAAACTAAGCAGAGGAAGAAGACCACCAGTTTAAGAACAATGTAAAAAAATGTGTTGTTTTCATTTTTATTAAAATTGTTATTTTTGGGATTAAAACCTTTTAAAGACGTTTTTTTCAGTCAGAGAAGTAAAAATAGCAGGCTTTTAATTGCTGTAAATGTTTTGATATCCTACATAATCATTATAATCTCATAAAATAATTTGCAAGAAAAGGTTTTTACTTTAAAAATACAAACAAGAGATAAAGAATTTACAAACGTGCGGAGATCTGTTTCAGCACTCGGACAGCGCCATGAGTTTTTTAAAAAGCATTACTTTTAAAACATTAAAATGTTTCTCATCTCACCATATCCACGGGTACAGAGTCATCATATACAATAAATCCGTGGGGTAGCATTTAAAAAAAATAAAAATAGATGCATTTGTTTAAAACTAAGCATTTATTTACTTACCAGGCTACAGGGGAAGCAGCTCTTTACGCCTTCTAACGTCCCATAATCGGTCCTCATTTATGTCCAAGAGACTCAATAATAATCTTTTAAATTTTAATCCTTTAATTTTTCATATTTAAAAGCGTTTTTGTGCTGTATATTACAAACGCACTCTTTAAATAACAAAAACAATATTGCGCCATTGACTTTAGACTTTAATCCAGGTTTTAGTTGATAAATGGCATAGTCTATTTTAGTTGCCTCAAAATAGCAACGCGCCAACAATGCGCCTGAACACACCTCGTTTTCAGACCAGAACGCCCATGGGCGCAAAATTGGGCGTAAATGCATTTGCAACTTGCCGCTAAACTTGAAAAATATAATTGTGCCGGGTTGAAACTAGCAAAAGACACTTGTGTCGCGCATTGCGCTGCATTCGACGTGTGTATGATAGAGCCCTTAAAGTTCTGCATAATTAAGGGTGTGGCCAGTTGAGTGACAGGTGAACTGCTGCCACTACCGTACAGCTAGCCCAGCGTGGTTTCAGCAACCATCACCCACGTCCCGCCTCTTTACCCATTTTCGGTTATCCGCGAGGGATGCGCGGTGATGCGCTGCCAAGAAAGCTCTTTACAACCCTATGGGTGATGTCACGGACACTACATCCATATTTTTTATAGCCTATGGGTGTAACCTGTACCTGGACCTGGACCAAGCAAATGAATTTTGTATTTATTTGTTTCTTACTTTTTTCCTATTACGAAACAGAAAGGTTCTTCAGATGCAACTCTTTCACCGCCAGCGTTTTTTAAAAAAGTTGCCAGCCAGCGCCAGGGGTTTTCATGATTTTCACAAAAGTTTAATGCCTTCCAGAAAATGTTCTTTTTCAAATATATAAACATACAATATAGCAAATGAAAGAACAGACCCTCTGCTTTCAAAAAAAAAAAAAAAAGTTTCATCCTACCTTCAGTAGTTCTTTTGTAATCAGCTTTTGAATATGGGTAGGTTTCTGCAAAAACACCACATTTTGAGCAAAAAGCTGAGATAATTCCATTTTTGTGACGGACTTTTCATAGAGATCCCATTCAGAGCGATCTTTAAAACATACACGGACATGCAGCAGCTTGCCATAGGGCAATACTTCCGGTTTTAAAAAGTTGCGGAAGGGTGCCACCTAGTGGATAATAGCGGTATTGTGGAAAGACGGAAATACTCGTCATTGGCGGGGAAGCGTTTTCTTTTGATTGACGAGATATCTCGTCAATGGCGGGGAAAGAGTTAAAGGTTCTACCCATGGCATCATGTAGCACCTTTATTTTTAAGTGTACTACCTCAGCATTCCCAATTCCAAGTTCCAGTCTGGCTCGTAAAATGTAATAAGAAATAGTGAGCAATGTTTCCAGGGTTCTCTTTACGAATAATAGTCTTCAAACATAACCCATACAGTGTATCTCTATAATATTGCACATGAGCTTTTGCTTCTGGCTTTTCTCCGTCTCTTCAATTTTCTTTAATCCTCACGAGACGCCACAGTCCAAAATCACATAATCTGTGTGGTTGCATGGTTTGTAATGTTTATGCAATATCAAATTCAGCAGCCTCGTACTGCAAGCAATAACGTAATCTTTAAAAGCAATTGGATTAAAACTAAACCATAGTTTGATATTTCAGACAACCCCCTCTGCATTTTATTTATACTTTCCTGAGCATTGCATTGCGTTGTATTCGCCCAATCACAAGCTCAGTTTTCTCAGTGTAGATTTACCAAAATGAGATTACACGATAAACACCAGACAACTATAAATGTCATTTTTTTATGTAAGATGCAACTTGGTTGTACAGTTTCAGTAGTACAACCAAGTTTACAATGACGTTTACCATGTATTGGATCACAAATGAGTGAACAGGTGAGTGATCTGAGACTCATCTTATATGTGAATGCTCCTATTACGCTTGTGCTGTCTAATGCGCCTCACCAGCACCACGGCGAAATGTCATAAATGGGCCAAATTGTCAATTTTCTGTCATCTTTTATAACAGTGATAGCTGCTCTCTTATGTCTCTTGGTGCTGTGCTGATTGATGTTCAAGTCATTACCATGGCAACCGATGTAGATATTGAACACACTGTCTGACCAAACTGCTCTTATTTCCTCATTCGCAAAATCACAGTTGCTTCTGAAGATCAGATTTCACAAACAAATCACATTTATGTGCAATGTGAACACAGCCAAGTCATCTCTGATATTCCTGCTTCAACACTGCTAGAGATCACTACAGGGCCTTTCAAAAGCCTGGTCACAGCACAGGTATAGTTATTTATGTCCTGAAGATAAAAAAACAAGCGCAAATATCCTCCCCGTACTCACCTGTTGTGTGTTTTACCATCTCACATGTGTTTGTTTTTTCCTTTTCTGCTTGTTTTACTGGCTTACAATCGAGTGCCAGAGTCTCTCAGCAGGTGAGGCGGCAGCTGTTTCGCACCTCTCTCTGACAAAAATCACACATACGTGCACCTACTGTACAGCAGACACACATCTAAAACCTAGTAGACATACCGAAAAGTAGCATACTGTACCAATCGATCTATATCTGAGATACCGGAGATCAAAATAGATAGATGCTTTGTTGAATACGGTCACAATAAAGCACAATGAACTTTATAATAAGCTCGTCGTGGTTTCCTACTGCATGCATTTCAGGCTGAAAGGGGTTCACAGGAGGACCGGTGCTGTCATTGTTGTTCAGTCAGTGTGCTTATCAGACCTGCACGAGGCCATGACAGCCCATATGCTTCAACCGTGTGTGTGTTTTCTGTCCTCCATCACATTCACACATACGTGACAGCGCACAAACGCTGCATTTCTTGACTTTCTCTCTTTTTCTCTCAACGTCTGTGCTGCTCATTAGCATTGTTTGCTTTAGAGTTGAGTGAGTGATCGAGCAAGAGAGGCGGTAAGGGCTGTGCTTCTTTTTTGGTGTAAAGCAGAGATAACGCTTTCCTGAATAAAATCGCACAAACATTCAGAAACGTGCGAACAGCTGTGTTGTAAATAAAATGTGACTAGGAAAATGTGATGTGAATTAAACTTTTACACCTTACAAAGGATTTCAGGAGAGAGAGAGAGAGAGAGAGAGAGAGAGAGAGAGAAAGAGCAAGCTGCTTCTGAATAGCCTGCAGCTTGATGTTGTTTCTCTGGTTAAACAGTGTCATCTCATTTGCATTGCATTATCCACATATATTGTTAATACTCGTAATATTAAAAGGACACTCCACTTTTTTTGAAAACATTCGCATTTTACAACTCCAGCCATAGGGCCCTATTTTAACGATCTGAAACGCAAGTCCGAAGCGCAAAGCGCAAGTGACTTTGTGGGCGGATCTTGGGCGCTGTTGCTATTTTCCCGGCGGGAGAAATAAGTCTTGCGCCGGGCGCAAATCAATAAGGGGTTGGTCTGAAGTAGGTTCATTATTCATAGGTGTGGTTTGGGCGTAACGTCAAATAAACCAATCAGAACGCTATGCAACATTCCATTTAAACGCAAGGGCGCAAGTTTCATGGCGGGTTGCTATTATTATGACGGATTTGACAGGCGCACGCCAGGAGCGGTTCACAGCCGAGGAGACCCACGTTCTTGTAAGAGCAGTCAAAGACAGAGAAGTTGTTTTGTATGGGGATGGGAGAAACCCGCCCAAATCAGCGTAGGTTAAACAGGCGTGAGAGGAAATAGCCGCAATTGTCTCATCAGCTGCGCCAAGCACTACAATGATGTCAGGAGACGGGGGATCCCAAGCTTGCCAGCATAAATCGAGCACGCCGGGCACACAGGAGGACATCGCTGCGTCCACCCTCACCGCTAAAAGGGTTTGGGGGCTTTGAAATCGGATACAAGAAACGCAAGCAAGGTTCAACCCCAAAGTACACTTACAAATCAAGTTCACATACATGAAGGTTTCTTATGAAAACATTTTAATTATTATTTAGATAAAATAAACGTAATACAGCCACACAACAAACGTATGAAAATATTTTAATCGTTATTTGCATGATAATTGTTTAACGCTGCCACACAAAATAAATAAAAACTATCACCACAATGCTCACCACAATGATTTTCCTTATCTCATGTATTAATATTTTTTATTGTAACAATTTATGATTTAATGATTTCCCTTATCTTATATTTTTTATTGTAACAATTTATGATTTGCAAAAATAACTGTTGCATCTGTGTAGATTAGATAAGCAATGCGCGTTGTGCACGCTATACATTATGGTCAAGCATGCCCCCTTAAAATAGCATAATGAACCACGCGCAACGCGCCACTGACTTTAGACTATTTTTTTTTGGTTAGTAGCGCAATTGTTTTTTGAAACTGCAAAATAGCATAAGAGATGGTTTGCGCCAGAGCCCGCCTCCTTTTTTGCGCTGAACCGCCCAGGGAGCGCAAGTTCATTCCCTAGTTTGCCCACGTGCGTATGTGGAGGGAAAAAACCGCTGTGCGCCGGTGCAAAATACGAAATGATACTGTACATGTGTTACTGACAAAGTCAATTGCGCTGGGTGCAAGATAGGGCCCATAGAGTTAAACATTTGATTTTTACCGTTTTGGAATCCATTCAGTCGATCTCCGCATCTGGCGGTGCCACTTTTAGCATAGCTTAGCATAATCCATGAATCTGATTAGACCATTAGCATCGCGCTCAAAAATAACCAAAGAGTTTTGATATTTTTCCTATTTAAAACTTGACTGTTCTGTAGTTACACTGACCGACAGAACTATACTCTCATTCTGGCGTAATAATCAAGGACTTTGCTGTCGTAACATGGCTGCAGCAAGCGCAATGATATATGGTGGCGCCTGAAAATAGTCCCCTTGGCAACTTTCAATTGCAGGAGACTATTTTAGGGCTCTGTGTAATATCATTGCGCCTCCTGCAACCATGTTACATCAGCAAAGTCCTTGATTATTACACCAGAGTGAGTAGTTTCTAGCCATATCTGCCTAGAAAATCTAAACTTTTCATTTTCCGTCAGTCCTAGTACACGATGCAACTACAGAAGAGTCAAGTTCTAAATAAAAAAACATTGAAACTCTTTGGTTATTTTTTAGCACGATGCCAATGGTCTAATCAGATTCAATGGATTATGCTAAACTATGCTAAAATTGGTACCACCAGATCCAGATATCTGCTGAATGGATTCCAAAACTGTAAAAATCAAATGTTTAACTCTAGGGGAGCTGGAAAATGAGCATATTTTCGAAAAAAAAGAAAAGTGGACTGTCCCTTTAAGTTTATTTCTCATATTTGCAACTTTACCGTGAGGCGGGTAGGGCCATAATCCTTCCTTGCTCAAATTAGACAGTAAAGGATTGTATGTGTGTGTGTGTGTGTGTGTGTAATGTACTTTTCTTTCTGTTGAGCATTAGTCTTAGCGTACTTCTTTTCATGGACTTGGTTTGGTACCATATTTCGCATTTAAACTCAACAATTTCTGCTCCAGATAAATCTGAGAAACTGTCACACGCTGGCTTAGAATAAAACTGAACTCTATGCACAAATAAACTTCCTGACTTCCTCTCACTACATGACAATGACACCAGAATTAACATTTGGCTTATGAATGTGAGGGTCTTTGAAAAAACGAGGAACAAAGCAAGCTGTTGATTAAACTCATTAAATGATATTCTCCAAGGTGAAAGCAAAAAGTTGGTTGTTAGGTCCTTTGTGTTTGAAGATGAGTTTGTGTGCGCACGAGGCTTTTCATGTATTTGTTTACTGAGGTTGCAATGGAGTTTTGATTAATCAGACTTGATTTCCTGAGAATAGCAAACAAATCTTTTCTGTAAACACTTGAAAAGAGTCAGGCTTTTCCCATTTAATTAATTTGCATATTTGTCTATACAATAATTATAGATATTTGGTAACACTTTACAATAAGGTTGTATTTGTTAACATTAGTTATTACACTGCACTCTAAATTGCTTGATCTGATTGGCCAGTTGCGACATTCCAAGGTATCTTATTCCGAGATAACAACCGCCTGAAACTAATAACACATGGCTGCAAATCATTTTGACAAATCAAATTCAACCAATGGTGAGGCTTAACAACAAAGAAAGGGTAACGCGGGAGTCAGGAAATATATCGCTATCTGAAATATTGCAAAAAACTGTGTTACAGGAACGCAGGAAGTATGGCAAGGGAGATGTTTTTATGATGTTTTCCTACACTACACAGGGAATAATATGGATTTTTTCAGAAAACTTCTTGTATAAAATAGATTCAAGCACTTTCAATGACATGTATCTATGCATGTATATTTTCAAAAACTTCCCAGGGCCTTGAATTTCCCCCCTCCAGATTCACAAACTTTCAAGGATTTCAAGGACTCGTGGGAACCCTGGTTGTTATTGCAAAAATAAGGACCTGATGCAAAGCTAAAGTATACATTATCCCTTACTTAAGGCAAAAGCTTAACAATAAACAATTCTTCTACATCATTTATTAATCTTAGTTCATGTAAATTTTAAGCATTTAATACATTAGATTTTTTAAATCAAAAGTTGTAACTTTCAACATTAGCTAATGCACTGTGAATTAACATAAATTATTCTATTGCCATTAACTACATTTACCAATATAAATACATGCTGAAAAACTTTTTGTTGACTGTTAGTTCATGTTAGCTAATGCATTTACTAATGTTAACAAATGTCTTATTGTACAGCCAATAGTTTAAATATATTTAGAAGTGAGTGACCCATTAAACAAATCAATCCCTTGTTGTTTCTTAATTTGCATGTTGTTGACTATTTTATTTTGCTAATTGCTATGTCTTGTCAATTGAATAGTAATATTTTAGCCTCCTAATGTTGCTTTTCCAGTGAATTCACTTGAACTGACCACCCAGGGATAGAAGATATCTTGCCCACAGTTGGAAAATTGCATTGGCTCCTGTGACACCACAAGCTGCTCGAGAGCTAGAAGCTCGCAATCTGTTCCCAATGAGTCTGGTGCAGAGTGTACAGATAAATGGTTGAGCTGGTTGAAGTCATCATCGGCTACAGAGCTGGGTTTACAAAGTACCAGGATGATTCAATGATCATGTTTTCCAGTATTTTACATGTTGGTAGCATTAAATCTATTAAAGACACTTGTAGGTGTGTTTTGTTTTTGAGAAACACTTCGGGACCCTATTTTAATGATCTATGCGCACGCTCTAAATGGGCGTGTCCAATGCCACTTTTCCTTTTCAATGTTTTTAAACTTGACTTAAAAAATTCTATAGATTGTATTTCTGGATTACAGGGTAAATCAGAATCAAAATCTATGCAATACTTAACTGATTTAACTGATAAATAAAAATAAAAAATATATATATTTCAGATGTGGTATTTTTTAGTCTGCCATGTTGCCAGCTTTACTATGACAGCAGTTTTCTGCAGTGTTTCATGAGTCCCATGGTCTGCAATGTTTCCGGCTCTGAGAATCTCGAGTCGCGCGGATCAGCCGGTTACAAGTGGGTCTGTACTGAGTTTCCTTTAGCAATACTGACTCGAGTGACTCAAGTGACTCACACAACCCGGATCACTTTAGTGAGTGACTCACAATAACCCGGATCCTTAAAAGGAATCGAGTTTGCCAGGCCTAAATGAGAGTCTTATCTCTCATCCCCTTTAAAAGCCAATTGCGCTGGCGCTGTCTAATCCGCTATGTCTTATTTAGATGCCGGATTTTGTAAACTGAAAAACTAAGCGGAGGAAGAAGACCACCAGTTTGAGAATAATGTTAAAAAAATGTGCTGTTTTCATTTTTATTGAAATTTTTATTTTTTGGATTAAAACCTTTAAAAATCCTTTTTCTTTCAGTCATAGAAGTACAAACAGTAGGCTTTTAATTGCTGTAAATGTATTGATATCCTACATAATCATTTTAATCTCATAAAAAAATTGCAAATATGCAAGAAAAGGTTTGTACTTTAAAAATACAAACAAAAGATAAAGAATTTACAAACATGCGGGGAGCCGAAGCGTTTCAGCACTCGGACAGCGCCATGGGATTTTTAAAAAGCATTACTTAAAATGTTTCTTATCTCACCATATCCACAGGTACAGAGTCATCATATACAATAAATCTGTGAGGAAGCATTTAAAAAACATTTAAAAATAGATGCATTTGTTTAAAGCAAAGCATTTATTTACTTACCAGGCTACAGGTGAACCAGCTCTTTACGCCTTCTAACATCTCATAATCGGTCCTCATTTATGTCCAAGAGACCTTTTATTTTTCGTATTTAAAAGCGTTTTTGTGCTGCTGCCCATTCATGTATGTGATAACCAAACCCGCGTTGTCGTCCCGTTTATAGGCACATATTACTAACGCGCTCTTTAAATAACAAAAAAACATATTGCGCCATAGACTTTAGACTTTAGACCAGGTTTTAGTTGGTCAATGGTGTAGTCTATTTTAGTTGCCTCAAAATAGCAACGTGCCAACAATGCGCCTGAACACACCTCTTTTTCAGACCAGAACGCCCATGGACGCAAAATTGGGCGCAAATGCATTTGCTATTTAAACAACGTAGTGCTAAACATGAAAATGATAATTGCGCCGGGTTGAAACTAGCAAAAGACACTTGCGTCGCGCATTGAGCCGG
This sequence comes from Misgurnus anguillicaudatus, assembly GCF_027580225.2. Lineage (NCBI taxonomy): Eukaryota > Metazoa > Chordata > Actinopteri > Cypriniformes > Cobitidae > Misgurnus > Misgurnus anguillicaudatus. The sequence continues at coordinate 665,094 of NC_073343.2, read as the reverse complement.
GTATATGATAGAGCCGTTCATGTCGTTAATCATGTCAAAACCCTATAAAATCTGCAAATCTCTGAAAAGTGACAAGGATGCAGCACAGAATTTATAATATTGTGCATATTATACAGAGAAAATGGATGCTTTTTTGATTTGAAGGTTGTATGCAAAATCCATTTGGCTAAAAAAAACTGACGGGGCACATAGGCATGACGCCTCTGACCACATCCCGCTATCAGATTAGTTTCAGCTTTATGGAGATTCTGAAAAGTTATAGTTCACAACTTTATCCCTGACTCCATTATTCACAATTGGCAAGGCAGAGTAACACTTTAAGGATATATTATAGTTTTTATTAAGTAAACTAAAGTGTTCCTATTCCCGTTCTTATTAGCAGAATAGCTGCTACATTTGGCCCATAAACTCTTGATAACTTTATTACTCTATTTCCCATCACAGCAGGGTTATTAACTATGAACGTTATGGTCGAAACATCAGTTTTCCTTGGTGCGCTAGTTAAAGGAATTTTTCTCTCACGGAAATGAACTGGGCCATTGGCCGGCGCTCTTAAAACAGCAGTGAGCCATCGTGGCTTTTTATAGTGAGTGAGACAGTATGATATATTGTGTTTGTTTATTCACATCAACTGATCTGCAGAAAGGTGCAGTTGTGACCTTAAAAAACACTAGAGATGTCTCCTCCCCTGCAGTGCTATGCATCAATAGATTGGTGCCTGAGTTATCTAACGGGCTCAGCAGGCACACTTATCGCCTTTATTATAAGGATGGTTTTAAGGCTCGGGCTTACTGTACATTTCTTAACCTATTGCCCCTGCATGCAATCTGTGGTTCACATCCAATATAAAATTGGCATTAAGTTATTTTACTGTCAGTGGTGCTAAAAGGGATTTGGCATGTAGACTATGGTCAGTCAAAGGGTATGGAGCTTAGTAGTGTCTGTTTTGACTATTAGCATAAGATCTGGTCCGTTTTGCAGCTAACGCCATCTGCTTAAAGCAATCCTACAGCAAACATGTAAATAGAGCAATCCCTGTTTGTTTCTTGTGCCTTCAAGGGATACATTTGCAATTTCAGTAGCCCACTTTACATATTTTACTATCTATAAGTAACTGCAACGATTTGTCAACTGCCAAGAGTAGACGTCTAATAGTAGATAGTCTGCTTAATAGTTTTATTGTGATGTTCCCCAACAGACATTCTATTAGTAACTTTGTAAACTTATTCTGCTTACCCTAATCCCTTCCTGATGACAGTTGTGACATGTGACCCTGGACCACAAAACTAGTCATAAGTCGTACAGATATTTGTAGAGTAGCAAAAGCCAAAAATACATCGTATTGGTCAAAATTATATATATATATATATATATATATATTTTTTTTTTAATAATGTCCTAACAAACCATACAACAAATAAAGTATATTTATTCAGTTTTGATCTTAATAAAAAGACCTTTATGACTGGTTTTGTTTTCCAGTGTCACATTTAGTTGCAAATTACTGAGATATTTATAATTGGTATAATGTCAAGTGAACTAGTCAAATATAGTGTAAGTGCTAAATTGATCGATTTCAGGCCATCATTGTAAAAATATATTCAGATAACTGCATAGAAATGTTAATTGATATCGTGTGCAGTGTGACCATCATGGTCATTGAACAGAAGATGGTCAATAAATAACCATGCCGTGGTATCGTGTGGTTGTACCACATGCACATTTACTAACGTTTTAATACACAGTGAAACATATTATATTGACGTATTGACAGGACTAATATTTTTTACGTATTAACAGCTTTACAGAAAGATTTCTACGTATTCATATTGATAAATATTAAAATTGCGGGAGTGTCTTACTTATATTAATGACATGTTTAAAGTCATATTTTTTGTTTATCAGTTTACTTATTCATCTAATAAAATGTTCATGAGAATTACATAAGATTACTACACTTTAAAACCTTAAAATAAATTAAATTTCTGTAATCATTTAGCCATTTTGTAATATTTAGTTTTTTTTTTTACCATGACCCACAAAAGGCGTTTTCTCCTATGCTGTCTTCTCCTATGCAATAATAATTACATTATTTTTTATTAATTTGCTGTAATCCAGATCTTTAAAATTCATACGATTACATTCACATTGCTTTACGGCAGTGATATCAAATGCTCATTGGCTCTTGCGTGCTCCGTCACAGATTTGCGACATTGCGTCTTTCAGTCTATGTACTTTTGACAGAGAGAAGCTGGATTCAATTTTTTGTAAATTATTAACTTTAATACTTCTCTGTACTTCATATACTCCAAAGAGGACCGCCGCTGCAGCATGTCATCATTTTAACTCTTTCCCCGCCATTGACGAGTTATTTGTCAATCAAGAGAAAACATTTGCATAAAAAACGTGTTCCTGGTGAATTTTATGTTAATCTGCAATACCGTGATTATCCACTAAAAGGATACTTACCCAATTTATGAAAAAACTGAAGCCAAAACGTTATTTACTAGTTTTAAACTCTGTGTATGTTTTAATAATCTTTCTGAATTTGATCTCTAACAAAATTCCTTCACAAAAATGCAATTATTTCAGCTTTTTGCTAAAAAAAATATTTTTTAAAGAAAATGCCCACACTGTAAAAATATCTGTGGAAATTACAGTATTATTCGGTATAGGCAACAGCTAGTTGCTAGTAACTTACTGGTGATTTTTACTGTACATTTTCAGTCTTTATCTTCTACAGTAAGTTACTGGCAACCATGCAGCTGCATAATTACAGCACATTTTTTACAGTGAAGAGTTTATAAGCAGAGAAAAAATATAGAAAGGATGAAAGTTTTTTTTCGTTTTGTTTGTTTGTTGTTTGATGATACATATATATTATATATTATATATACATATATTTTTTAGAAGAAAATGTTCCTGGAAGGCATTTTGTGAAAATCATAAAAAATTCTGGCGGGTAACTTTTCTAAAAATGGCTGGAAGGGAATGAGTTAACTACTTTGGTACTGCTTTTGAAATTTCGCAATAGATAAACACTTGTCTGTCTGATATGCTTTTTATTTTATTGTCACAAAAATTTTCTGCATATTTCTGTCCATTACGTTGCAGTCAGAATATACAAAAAGAATACATTACGTATTTTTAAAGGCTTTGGGTTTAGGGTAAGGTTTGGAGTAGGGTTAGGGTCGTAACATTATCGATAAAATGGTAAAAGGGAAATTATGCAGCAATCTTTATGATACAACGATTTATACATTTTTAAATTCTGTAGCTGCAAAAATGTAACAATGCTACGATTAAATGTTGCAAATATGTCTACATTGTACCCTTCAGCATCTATTTAAACGTGTTTTTGAAAGTTACGTATTATTACTACAGTACGTATTAACGCTGTGTCAGTAGACTGTGTCGCAGTTCTTATTGCTGGCTTAAGAATTAAATCTTGGACTTTGACATTTTATTGTTCCTGCTGCTATTTCATGAGTCATTGAATCTCTCCCCACCTGAAACATAAACATAAAACATAAATGGTCTCAGGACAGTCCCAAGAAGCTAACAAAGAAGCACCCGTCCAGACAGCAGAGACAGTGACTACACAATCCTTTAAACCCACAGGGAATCATTCAACCACAAACTCAACGTCTTTTTTTTACTACAGAGCTCTCTCTCTTTACACAAATCCCTGACGTATACCACACGAGGGAAAGACTCTGAAACCGAGAAACACAGAGAACATCTAATTTCCTCTTGTACTTTTCAACCTGTAAATGCCTTTACATTTTTTACACAGAGGTAGAAAGTTACAGAGCCGGATCCAATTATAAATGGGCGGCGAACAACCCCAGAAATGACACGCAGAGAAGAGCAGATAGGAAGGAGGAGCGAGAAGCTCAAGCAGGTGTTGAGAGTCGCCTTTGACTGAGAGCGAACATATTGCCAGGTACTTATCTGCATAGTTGCCCCCTGCTAACCAAACAAAATGAAAAACCCTCCGAGTTAGTGACAATATGGAAAACATTCAATGGTTGCCCATGGAAATCCATGCGAATGCAGCGTGCATTTGTTTTCATTTGGGCTGAAGCTAAACTGTGGATTTAAGACCGGATTGGAAGGACAGATTTACGCTAGTCATATGACTTATTAGTATTGTTTTTCAATATAATGTTTCAATAAAATATTTCATATTAGCTATTGCATTGGACAGTATAAATCTGGTTTATTTAGCCAACAGTTTGTTTCAAGAACATATTTCAAATTAGCTATAATCTTTGACAACAGTGGTGTCATAAAATCCCTTTCTTTAGCAAACTGTGTTAATACATTTGTAAAATTGTGATCATAGATTTGTCCTTTCATATTTCTTAAAACAGTTCAGGCACCTTGAAGAGGGATGGCTTCAATTCGATCCCATACTATTTCTTCTATTCATTTCAGTAGGGGTGTCTCATTTTCAACCCTCACAGAGTATTCAGCACGACTGCTTTATATGATAATGATGCCTGTGGATATTCACACAGCTTCCAAAATTAACTGCCCAAGCGGCAAAAGGAACTACACCCCATAAACGCAAGGTATACTGCATTTTTTTGACTATGAGAGAATGAACTAAATCTACCTCACAACTTTTGTTTTACTTACTTCAAATTAAATATATTTAACCTGCTGTGATTGAGGTTCATAGGAACTACTTGACAGTTGGCCAATAATTTTGCAATATGGTTTAAATCAAACTGCAAGAATGATACTCTGACCTTTGCTAATGTCATTGATGTGTCGATCTGTCTCAACTTGAGCATTTTCCAATAACTTTACAGGTAAAATTTTTCATTTTAGATCTGAACATTGGTACAAAACGGCACCTTTTCTGTTGCCGGGGTGGTACCCCAAGGTTCTTTTTTTATACTTTTACAGGTATATAAAGCATAATACAATGCACCTTTTTGGGTACATTACTGTACCTATTGTGTACCTTTAAAGATACAGTTAAATGTTTTGTACCCCTACCATTTAACTGGTACAAATGGGTCATTAAAGGGGACATTTCACAAGACTTTATTAAAATGTACCAGAAATCTAAGGTGTCTAAAGAGTGCGAATGTGAAGTTTTATCTCAAAATACTATATAGATAATTTATTATAGCATGTTAAAATAGCCACTTTTTAGGGTGTGATGTGCCGTTTTTGGGTATGTCCTTTTAAATGCAAATGTGCTTTTCTCTGCACTAAATGGCAGTGCCGTGGTTGGATAGTGCATATTATCCCCTTCTGACATCACAGAGGGAGAAATTTCAATGACCTATTTTTTTACATGCTTGCAGAGAATGGTTTACCAAGACTAAGTTACTGGGTTGATCTTTTTTTACATTTTCTAGGTTGATAGAAACACTGGGGACCCAATTATAACACTTAACTTTTTTCCCGCCATTGACGAGTTATCTCGTCAATTAAGAGAAAGGAGTTATCTCGTCAATTAAGAAAAACATTTGCATAAAAAACGTGTATCTGAAGAATTTTCATACCGCGATTATCCACTAGACTTACCCAGTTGAATAAAAAACTGATGCCAAAACGTTATTTAATAGTTTGAAACTCTATGTATGTTTTAATTATCTTTCTGAATTTGATCTCTAACAAAATTCCTTCACAAAAATGCAATTATTTCAGCTTTTTGCTAAAAAAATATTTTTAAAGAAAAATACCCATAATTAAGAGTTTATAAGCAGAGAAAAATATAGATAGGATGAAACGGGTTCAGCCTCCAGAATTAAAATAAAAACTTCCCAAAAAGTCAACTGAGGTAAAGACATATCTGCATCAGTCTGTCTTGATGTATTTATTACTCACAGGTGGTGATGAACATAATGTAAAATTACAGAAAAAACTGTATTTTTGTATTACGGAAAATTTCTGTAATTTATTTTGCATGTTATTTTATGGTATTTTTCCAGGACCCCAGCTGCCGAAATTTTACAGTTTTTTTTACAGTTTTCTTACAATGTTAATGTAAAATGACAGAAAAAACAGTACTTTTGTATTGCGGAAAATTTTTGTCATTTATTTATTTGTCATTTATTAATTTACGGTATTTTTCCGGCACACAGCTGCTGAAATTTTACAGTTTTTTACAGTTATTTACAGATTTTTGTACAGATTTTTGTACAGATTTTTTTACAGTGTTAATGTAAAATTACAGAAAAAAATGTATTTTTGTATTTCAGGAAATTTATGTAATTTATTGTGCACATTATTTTACAGTATTTTTCCGGCACCCCAGCTGCCTTAATTTTACAGTTTTTTTAAAAAAAAATTCCAGTGTAGCCTAAAGAGATGCCCATTCTCTATTTATCTTCTTATTACAAATAAGTGAATGCACATTCAAGCGTATGTGCTCACCCTATAAGTTTATGATTGAAAATAAAAATGTATGTGTACGAAAAATTTTAATAAAGGGTTATAATTGATTATAATGGACTTTTGACGCAATTTTTCGTCAATGCAATGAATAAAAAATGTCTAACGCAGCTTCTGATATCTAAGTTTAGGTCCCCATGTAAGAGCGGTCTTGATGCCTGGGAAGTGCCCATGACCCAAACGGCAGAGGAACGGCGCAAGCGAAAACATGCTTCTTTACTTACCTCAAAAGAAAAGGTCTGAAATGCGGGCACTGCGGCTTAGAGTATGGTCTCCACAGTCATTTACGTTACAACTATAAGACTGATCAGTAGGAATGCATTGTCTTTGCCTACCTGGGTTTTGAATGTCCAGCAAAAAGTTAACTTTCACACCCTGTGTGTGTATATCTGTTAATTTGTAATATACACAGTTACACAATTACCTAAATCGCATCTTCATTTGGCTTTTTTGATTTTGTTTTACATTTTATCTCTTTATTTCCCATGTTTGCAATTTCACAGTAATTGTAATGATGAGTGCAGAATCAGTCCTATTCCAAACAATTTGGCTTTTATTTGTCGTTCAGTCCTAGAGTAATATCAACTCCGCAGTCTCTTAATAAAATCACATTATGGTTTGGCCAGTGTAGCTAAAATTGTGTTTGCATGTGTTTCATATTTGCTAAGTTTGAACATAACACAGCCAGGAGACCGCTGCAGAAAAAAATCGATCCATAGGTTCGTTCTGGCAACTGGGTATGTGGGGGGATGAGCGACAGGAAAATGTGACTTCTGCCTGGCTGATCTTCATAGGTTAGGTTAAAGGTGATGGTAACTAGCAGGTGGGCAGACGAAATTTTCTGCACATGGAGAAAACAGACCAAAATGGTTTCTGTGTCAACATGCACAAATAGCATCCTCAATCAGATGGCACATGACCTGTCAGACACCCTGAACCTGAACACACATGCAATCCTTCTGTCCCACATAATATCTAATTCCTTCTCAACCCTACAGCGGCAGCTAGTAATACAGTGTTACCTTTGACCTTTCCATTATTTCATGTCCAGGAATCCCCCTTCCCTCCCAAAAGCAGCATAACATAAAACCCTGCCTTATTTTTTATGTGTACAGTCCAAAAAGAGACATTTGCAAAATGTGAAATCTGTGAAGCTCCTTTCTATACAGAAACTGTTATTTGTGCTGCAAAGCATACAGTAAACACCAGTTACTTTCCCCTAGTTCACGCCCTAGTTGAGTCAGGAGGTCTTTTTGAATGGATTTTGCATGTTCTCTCTGTTAAAGCACAGGTCTACTCTGGTTACTCTGGTTTCCTCCCACGTCCAAAAACATACAGGCATGCGTTTCCCAAACAACAACGAAACTCACTGCTGAACCACCATAGTACGATGCATAGTTGAAGAAACAAACTACCTTGTCATGACTGTTTCCCGAAAGCATAGTAACTTTGTCGCACATTAGTCGTTTGAACCATGTTGGTTTAACAACATAGTTGATGATGTCACGTGGGAGGTGAAGTACTAATTAATCTTTGCAAATCGATTTAATGTCAGATTACTGCTGTAAATAACATATATTGTATCGGAAGACTGATTTTGTTATCGTGATTTAGTTATCTGTTGTTTATTTTCAAGATATTTAATTCACGCGCAAGTTCCCTCTTACTGTACGTCACTCCTCCCAACGATTTCCCAGGGTCTTAAAGCTCGTAAGTCTGCGCACATGCACAATTTTCAAATGCAGCGCACACATTTAAAGACGTAATATAAAATTGTAATATATTTAGAATGATGGTTATATGTACTACATGTTTTTTGCATATTTAGTTCAAAAGCATGATCAATGTAAGTCTACATAACAAGGAACGATGCTTCTAATGACAGGTGAAGAGCTGTCATTCAAACCACACAAGTTTGCGATGCAACTTGCGAATGTTCGTTTGAACTATGGTTTCGGGAAACACCCACATCGGTGAACTATGCTGACACGATGGAACTTGCGACCGTAGTTGGCTAACGATACTTTCAGGAAACGCACCCCATAGTTGAAATAGAGATGCCAAAATATTACTCCCCAACGTGTAGATTAATTTATGGATCAACCGGATCTCACCATGAATATTCCAATAGATGCTGGAATGGCATTCAGAAACAAACAAACAAACAAAAATTTATGTCAGCTTGCGGTGTTTGCCAATCTTTTCTAAAACAGTGGTTTGTGTAAAGATCAGACAGAAATTAAATAAATTAAACAATTATCCATTGAATCTTTCTCTACAAAACCTTATGTACGAAAAGTGACAGGTTTGATTTTATTCACCCCACAATGACACCTTGTGAAACAGTTCTGTGGCTTTGAGACGACTCTGAAAATTGTGGGTAAATCACATAATTTGTGCAAAACTTTAGCATTATTTTCTAAATGTCGATAAAAGACTATTGCAAAATAGTCTGTGTTTCCATTAAAGGGACACTTTTTCAGCTCCCCTAGAGTTAAACATTTGATTTTTACCATTTTGGAATCTATTCAGCTGATCTCCGGGTCTGGCGGTACCACTTTTAGCATAGCTTAGCATAATCCATTGAATCTGATTAGACCATTAGCATCGCACAAAAAAATAACCAAAGAGTTTCCTAAATAACCTATTTAAAACTTAACTATTCTGTAGTTACATCGTGTACTAAGACCGACGCGATTTTCTACGCAGATATGGCTAGGAACTATACTCTCATTCTGGCATAATAATCAAAGACTTTGGTGTCGTAACATGGTTGCAGCAGGAGCAATGATATTACTCAGCGTCTGAAAATAGTCCCCTGCCATTGAAAGTTACCAAGGGGACTATTTTCAGGCACTGCGTAATATCATTGTACCTGCTGCAACCATGTTACGACAACAAAGTCTTTGATTATTATGCCAGAATGAGTTCCTATAGTTCCTAGTCATATCCGCCTAGAAATTCCCAACTTTTAATTTTCTGTCAGTCTTAGTTCAAGTTTTAAATAGAAAAAATATCAAAGCTCTTTGGTTATTTTTTAGTGCAATGCTAATGGTCTAATCAGATTCAATGGAATATGCTAAGCTATGCTAAAAGTGGTACCACCATTCGGCTGAATGGATTCCAAAACGGTAAAAATCAAATGTTTAACTCAAGGGAACTAGAAAATGAGCATATTTTTAAAAAGTGAAGTGTCTCTTTAATCGAGGATTTGCGACTGAAATGTAGTTTTTCCTCTCACAATAAGTGATTTCAAACATCACGTCGACTAATGTTGGTAGGTTTACTAATATCACATCCACTGCACTAGGCATTATTTTAACCAAAGGAGACGTATTATTATCCAAATATTAATGCCAAGGAAAGCCTCTCATACTTGGCATTAATGGCAAACGTATAGGTGATTCTTGAGGTAATAGTACATTATTTCAAATCAAAAAAGATGTAGGAGTGTTATCTAAACATTATTGACAAGGAAAGCCTCTTACACTGCAAAAAAATGACTTTCTTACTTAGTATTTTTGTCTTGTTTTTAGTAGAAATATCAAAAAATTCTTAAATTAAAATGTTTTTTCTTGATGAGCAAAATGACCGAAGAAAATACGTCTAGTTTTTAGACAAAATATACAATTTGTGGTTTAAACAAGCAAAAATATCTGCCAATGGGGTCTTGAAATAAGTTTTATTTTTTCTTAAACACTTAATTCAAGCTAAATTTTCTCACCCCATTGGCAGATAATTTTGCTTGTTTTAAGCACAAATTCACTTAAATTGTATATTTTTTGTCTAAAAATATAGACGTATTTTCTTAGGTCATTTTGCTCATCAAGAAAATACATCTTAATTTAAGAATTTTTAGATATTTCTACTGAAAACAAGACAAAAATACTAAAGAAGAAAGTCGTTTTTTTGCAGTGTATATTTGGGAGCAGACACATATCGAGGTGTTTCTGGGAGGTTTTAGCACATACTGCATCATCTTCAAAGAATAATTTTGTGACTAACTTTTCGTCAGGTGACCTGAAAATGTGTATAAACTGTTTCCACTGCAGTTTTGTGAAATAAACCTTTTTTCGAATTGCCTGAAAAACCACCTCATGTAAAAACTTGCTTGCGAAATATGGGAGTTTTTGCGAAATTGATGTGTTTCCATTCGCCGTTTTTTTTTTTTTTTGCAATGTCAATCTGTGCAATTTAAAGGATAATGGAAACACAGCTATAGATTACATGTTGGTCTTTTAATGTTGTTTATTGACCTTGTGTTCACTATGATATGTCATTATGGGTCGGTTTCTAGGATAGGGTTTATCCTGGTCCCATGCTACACTGCAAAAAATGTACTTAGTATGTTTGTCTTGTTTTCAGTAAAAATATATAAATGTTCTGCCCTCACAATGGCGTCACTCTTCCCAAAGTTAGACAGACAGATAAACTCTTTCCAACACATAAGCTTGTGGGAGGATGCTGCTTTATTCCACACCACAATGAATATGTCGAAAAACAGAGTGAAACTACAGAAAGGAGATGTAAATACAATAGAACTACTTAGTTATCTCAAAACTAACATGAATTCATTGTATATAGTTCTAAAATAGCTGAAATTCCACATTACTTAGCTTTATAAATGGTAAATTTAACAAACAACTGAGTAAAAATTAATCACAAACTTACAGAAAATGCTTTCTACAGAGGATCACAAAATCAATGCTGCTTCAAGCTCCTTCTGTGTTGTTCTACATTTGATTGATGCAATTAACTGAATTTAACTGTCCATCATTAACTGTATTTTTTTAAAGAAAGCTACTATGTATTAGTATTAAATCAATAGCAAATATTAAAGATTAATGAATGATCCAGAACACTCCCCGCCTGGCATCCGTAGGATGTCATCATTGAACACGACACCTCTTATTCCATCTTTGACGGCAGGAGAAGGACTGTGTCGGAGATGGGACGTAAGTAGACCTTTGGTATTCCATCTTTTATTGTCTTAACTTCAACCTTCCTGACTCTTCCATCATTACCTGGGAAACTCTTTTGTATAATGCCCATGGGCCAGTCATTTCTTTGAACTTGACCTTCCTTGAGGAGAACTACGTCTCCAGGTTGAAGGTTACGTTCTTCTTTTTGCCACTTTCTCCGATTTTGAAGAGTGCTTAAATACTCCCTTCTCCATCGATGCCAAAAGGTGTTGGCTAAACTTTGAACTTGTCTCCACTGGCAAACGTAGAGGTTCCTTTCATTGAAGTTGCCATTTGGAGGTGGAAGTGTGCCAGTCTTTTGTGTGAGAAGTGTTGCTGGGGATAGGATGAGTGGATTGTTTGGATCCGTTGATACTGGTATTAATGGACGAGCATTTACAATAGCTGAAACCTCTGCCATGAATGTGATGAGGACTTCATGGGTGAATTTTACTTGACTGATATTCAGTAACATAGCATCAAGGATCCGCCTGGTGATGCCTATCATGCGTTCCCAGCTGCCTCCCATGTGTGATGAGTGTGGTGGGTTGAAACTCCAAGTGCAGCCATTTAAAGATCTACCTTTAATGATTACAGGTGCTACAAATCCAAATGGATCAAATAGACTGTTCACTGTAGACAAGATTCCACGTCTTGTGTAAGGTTTCTCATCATCTGGTACCTGAAAGGTGAAGTTGTCTTTTGAAACATCCCAGCCAACCCCTAAGCTTCTCTGCATATAAGAAAGGTCAACAGCAAGGTTTAAGTCCCTTAGGTTCTCTGCTAAATCGTCCAGAGGGAATGCTCTCATTACTTCAATTCTGTTTGAGGCTATCTTGTGTAGGCGAAGATTTGAAGCTGCCAGAATGGCTTGGGCATTTCTAAGGAGTGTGATGGCTTCATGTTTGGTAGGTAGGGATACCAAAGCATCATCGACATAAAAGTTCCTCTCAATGAACTGTTTTACATCTGAACCATGTTCCTTCTCCCCTTCCAAGGCAGCTTTCTTGAGCCCATACATAGCCACAGCTGGTGAGGGACTGTTGCCGAAGACATGCACTCGCATTCTGAATTCCACAACTTCATTTTCTAGGTCATTATTACGGTACCAGAGGAAACGTAAGAAGTTGCGGTGGTCTTCTCTGACTACAAAGCAATGAAACATTTGCTGGATGTCGGCTGTTATGGGAACCTTTTCTTTTCTGAAGCGCAGCAACACTCCAAGCAGGCTGTTATTCATGTTGGGCCCAGTAAGGAGTACACTATTCAAAGATACTCCATGATATTGAGCACTGGAATCAAAGACAACTCTAATTTGATCTGGTTTTTGTGGGTGATAGACTCCAAAGATTGGAAGGTACCAGCACTCTTCATTTTTGGAAAGAGGTGGTGCAGGTTCTGCATGCCTGTTTTCAAACATCTTAGTCATGAACTCCAGAAAATGGTCCTTCGTGCGTGGGTGTTTTTTCAGTGTACGTGTGAGTGATTGGAGCCGGTTACTTGCTTGTTGTCTGTTATTAGGAAGTCTTTGACGTGGGCCGCGAAAGGGAAGTGGAGCAACCCAGCTGTTTGATTCGTCTTGATATACTTCTTTTTGCATCATCTTCAGAAAGACGAGATCTTCCATTGATGGTGCTAATTTGTCATCATCTTTTGTGGACTGAAAGATTTCTGTTGTATTGCTCTTTGTGTGTGTTGTTGTAAATTGTAGTTTCAAAGATGGTGCCAGTGAAGTCAGATGTTCATTGTAATGGCAAAACTTCTCTTTGATTTGTATATTGTTTTCACAGGGTTCCATTTGGCTTGGGCGTCCATTCATCAAAATGCTTGTTTTGAAAGTATTAACTTCACATGGTTTGTGGGCACCATCCAGGCAGACATCTCCTATTATTACCCATCCCAAAGCTAACTTCTGAGCAAAAGGAGCATGTCGAGGACCATTGCGTTGTTCTAATACTTTGTGCACTTCAATGATGTCTCTTCCAAGAAGAAGAAGGATCTCAGCTTCAGGGTCAAGTGGAGGTATCTTATGAGCTACTGATTTCAGGTGAGCATGGTTCCAGGCAGCATCAGGAGTAGGGATTTCAGCTCTGTTGTCGGGAAGTTCATTACACTCAATAAGTGTGGGAAGTGTAAAACTGGCACTGTCATTGATTGATTCTATAATGAAACCCTTTGCTCTGCGTCCTAAGATTTCTGATGTACCTGTACATGTCTTCAGTGTGTAAGGAGATGCATGGTCAATGACATTAAATTTGTCGAATAAGGTGGATTTTGCTAAAGACTTGTTACTCTGGTCGTCTAGAATAGCATAGGTTTTCAACTTTATTTGAGGATGATCTTTACAATATATATTAACTAGGCAGATCTTGGAGCATGATCTTCCTCTGAAACCATTACCACAGACCTTTGTGCAGCTGGATGTGGCGACAGTTGTTATGGTTTTTTCATCATCCTCCCCGCCATGGTGTATCACAGGTCTGACCGTTTCATTTTTAGACCAGGGCGCTGGACCAGGATGAAGGGCTGCTATGTGTCTTTCACTGTCACATTCTGAACACTGAATGGTTGAGGTACAATTCCTGGCTTGGTGAGATGTTGAAGAGCAGCAGCGGAAACATATAGCGTGTTCCCTTAAAAAGGCTTTGCGCTCATCTATGGGTTTTTCCCTAAAGCCTCTGCATTTGTGGAGCGGGTGTGGTTTTTTATGAATTGGACACTGTTTGCTGAAGTCTTCTCCAACCAGCTTAGATTTTACTTTAGGAATTCCATGCTCTACTTCAGTCTTGTGCACAGCAACAGGTAGTCTTTTTTCTCTGGAGGAAAACTTCTGTCCTGTGGGTTGCATTGTGTTTGGCAGATTGAATTTAAAACTGGGGTCATTTCTCATATGAGCCTCATTTCTGATGAAGGTGGAGAAAAATGAGAAGGGAGGAAAGCTGACATTGTGTTCTTGCTTATATCTAGACCCTTGTCGCATCCACTTCTCCTGGAGGGCAAATGGCAGCTTCTCAAGTATAGGGGCAATGCCTCGTGCAGTGTCCAGGTAAGACAAACCAGGTAAGTATCCATCCATTTTGGCAGATTCAATCTCTGACAGTAAATCTGCTAATTCCCTGAGACACTGTGGGTCCCTATTAGAGATTCTAGGAAAGCAGTCAACTTTATTTAGGAGTGCTGACTCTATAGCTTCTGCAGAGCCGTAGCACTGCTCCAGTCTTTCCCAAATTCTACTGAGCCCGACGGCAGGATAGTTAATATGAACTGATCTTATTCGGCGAGCGTGTTCGGCTGATTCTGGACCAAGCCACTTAGTCAGCAAGTCGAGCTCTTCAGAAGTTTTAAATTCAGGTCTTCTATTGCATTTGAGAATGTTGATTTCCATGCCAAGTAATTCTCTGGCTTGTCATCAAACTTTATGAGTCCATCAGTGAGCAGGTCTCTGCGTGCTAAGAACTTGGCTAAATTTAATATCTCTGAGTTTTCAGGTTTTGCAGCATGTGGCTCATTTCCTACATCAGGTGAGTAATTCCTGTTTGAGTTACAGTAATTTGATGGGTGAGTGTAATGAACATTTTCTTCTTTTTCAGGTACTATGATAGGTCGAATACTGTCATGTGTGTTCTGTGACTGAAAGAGTGGCTCACTGTATGAATTGACATGCTGAGGAGTTTCTTGAGAATACTGAATAGACTGCCTATGAGATGGAAGAGCATTTTGCTGTTCTCTGTCAGCCGACTGACGTAGTGGTGTATGTTTTGAAGCTTGATGATGCTTGTTTTTGTAAGCATTTTGATCCTGAACATATTCATCAGTCCGCTTAAGTGCATAGAAAGTTGAGCTCTTTTGTTTACATTCATTTTCAGATGACTTTTCTATGTCAGCTCCATCAATGGCTTCATATGCTGTAGCTTCAGCTAAGGCAGCTTCTGCCTCTTTCTCTTGCTGGAGTGCTTCTAATGTAGCCTCTAAGCGTGTCTCCTCTACCTGTAGTTGAGCTTTCTTTACTTTAATTTCAATCTCTCTTTGAGATTATGCTGCTCTCGCTCAGGCAGCTTCAGCTTTGGCTTGAGCCTCTATTGCTATAAGACTGGCTGCTGATCTTCTTGAATGTGTTGATCTTGATGAATTGTGTGAATGTGAACACACTGATCTGGTTGCAAGGCTTATGTTTTCCTTTGATAGCATTTTACTGTAGATTGTTTGAGAAGAAGGAAGATAATTGACTGTTGTTGTAATCACTGTTGAGTATGTCTTTTCACTGTTCTGCCCTCACAATGGCGTCACTCTTCCCAAAGTTAGACAGACAGATAAATTCTTTCCAACACATAAGCTTGTGGGAGAATGCTGCTTTATTCCACACCACGATGAATATGTCGAAAAACAGAGTGAAACTACAGAAAGGAGATGTAAATACAATAGAACTACTTAGTTATCTCAAAACTAACATGAATTCATTGTATATAGTTCTAAAATAGCTGAAATTCCACATTACTTAGCTTTATAAATGGTAAATTTAACAAACAACTGAGTAAAAATTAATCACAAACTTACAGACAATGCTTTCTACAGAGGATCACAAAATCAATGCTGCTTCAAGCTCCTTCTGTGTTGTTCTACATTTGATTGATGCAATTAACTGAATTTAACTGTCCATCATTAACTGTTTTTTTAAAGAAAGCTACTATGTATTAGTATTAAATCAATAGCAAATATTAAAGATTAATGAATGATCCAGAACAATAAAAATTCTTAAATTAAGATGCATTTTCTTGATGAGCAAAACTAGTCAAGAAAATAAGTCTAGTTTTCAGACCAAAAATATCAAATTTAAGTCGTTTTTTTTGCAGTGTATATTTGGGAGCAGACACATATCGAGGTGTTTCTGGGAGGTTTTAGCACATACTGCATCATCTTCAAAGAATAATTTTGTGACTAACTTTTCGTCAGGTGACCTGAAAATGTGTATAAACTGTTTCCACTGCAGTTTTGTGAAATAAACCTTTTTTCGAATTGCCTGAAAAACCACCTCATGTAAAAACTTGCTTGCGAAATATGGGAGTTTTTGCGAAATTGATGTGTTTCCATTCGCCGTTTTTTTTTTTTTTTTTTTTGCAATGTCAATCTGTGCAATTTAAAGGATAATGGAAACACAGCTATAGATTACATGTTGGTCTTTTAATGTTGTTTATTGACCTTGTGTTCACTATGATATGTCATTATGGGTCGGTTTCTAGGATAGGGTTTATCCTGGTCCCATGCTACACTGCAAAAAATGTACTTAGTATGTTTGTCTTGTTTTCAGTAAAAATATATAAAAATTCTTAAATTAAGATGCATTTTCTTGATGAGCAAAACTAGTCAAGAAAATAAGTCTAGTTTTCAGACCAAAAATATCAAATTTAAGTGATTAAAAAAATCTGCCAATGGGGTAAGCAAATTTTTCTAGAATTTTTCTTGAATTTAGTGTTTAAGAAAAATGTTTAAGATTTTTTTTCTCACCCCATTGGCAGATTATTATTTTTTTGCTTGTTTTATGCACAAAATCACTTCAATTTGATATTTTTGGTCTAAAAACTAGACTTATTTTCTTCATTTCATTTAAGAATTTTTAGATATTATTACTGAAAACAAGACAAAAATACTAAGAATTTTTTTCTTGATAATCATTTTTTGCAGTGTAAAATGTAATAAAAAATATATTTGAGCTTCAAATCATATATAAGTGCCATTGTCTCAAGATGCACACCAATAGCATTGTTTTTTTGTAGGTTTGTTTGTAAAAACTACTTAAATTTCCTATTTGAACTAAGGCCTAGTTCTGGATTAATCTAAACCTTGTCCAGGAAACCTCCTTATGCAAAATGCGAAGCATGTCCGAATTTAGACATTTCGACTCTCCATTTGTGTTTCATGTTGAAAACATGCAGCGTACGTGTTTGAAACAACAAGAAGGCGAGTAAAATATACTCCTTTCATGTTCTGTGACCTATTCCTTTAATCCCAGACCAATATAACTGATGAATGAGCATCCCTGACGCATGAAAACTCTGTAACTATTGCTTTTCTTTTGTGGTCTTTTCATCCTGCATAAAATTACAGCTAGTTAGATGCCATCAGAGTTATTAGCATCCTCTCCCTGCCTTTCTAAAAAGAGAAGATTGAGCTGCGCAGACGCATGTCGTACACGAGAGACGGTCTCACGAGAACAGCGGCACAAATCAGCTGCCTTAGCGTGAGTCCCTCTGGGGCTAAACCAAAAGTGTTTTATTCTCTCTGATGATGGAATGAGATGTAGCACAAAGTCCAGTTTACGCGGGTGTGACGCATGAGGGACACCTTGCATCTGTTTTTCTACAAAGGAAACTAAAGAGGGTTTTAATTAACATACCAGATAATAAAAAAGAGACACATCTCGAGGGAAATTAAATAATTACTGACTCTTTCCCATATACTAAAAGCTGTCTTCTAAAATAGATGTGGCATTTCGAGCAGAGTTTGTCAAAGGGATAGTTCACCCAAAAACAATGTTTCTTCAGCTATTTAAATTCTCAAGTATATTTTAGGACATAAATTAACTTTCTCTACCAACATGGCCTTGCATTGGTGAAAAAGAATGCATGCTTAAAACAATGTGAAATAATGTATAGCTTGATAGTCAGATGATCAGCAAGGGGGGGATTTTATTTTGTAGACCAAACATTGATGGGCTGCTTAATGCTTAGTGTTTACAATGAAATCGGCACACTCACTATGAGTGGCAATATGATAGTACAAATAAGGACGTTTCAGGGCCATTTTGTAATTCACCCTGAGAAAAAGCATAACATTTTTAGCCCCGTGCCTAATAAATTAGTGTACTGGAAGGGTTGAATGGAATAATCCATAGCAATATAGTGCTCAGTGCAACAGCTCCCCCATCATAACAGACCTCTCGCACGCATGCTGGGCTTTGAAATTGATCCGGCACATAAAGCCATTTTAATGATACGTTCTGCTTGCAGTTATATTGGGTACATGGAAATAACCAGTCCTTAGTTTGGGAGGAAACTGGCAACCAAAACAACAGCAAATTGCCCATTAGAAATCATAAAAGAATGTAAACCAAGTCAAGTTAAACACTAATGAAGCATGAACATATTATGGTAGACCTATAGATAAAGAAGTGGGTTGATCATTTATGATTCATTGGCCATAAAACAGCGTGAGGGTCAGAACAGCAGAGGGGTCAGAAGGGGCAAATCTGAATTCCTGTATCAGTTTACATAAGACGTGAATCAACCTTATCTGGCAGACACTTTTATCCAAAGCGACATACTGTGCAGTAGCTACCCAGTCTCACAATATTATGTACCTATAGTCACATAATTTTTTTCGTGATACTGTAACGAATTTCTGCGTATTTTCGTGATTGTATCACAAATTTCTGTTTATGTGTCATTGTCACGTATTGGTTACTCAACTGCTTTTTTCTATTTTAAAACCATTTTCACTTTGGTGCAACTTTATGTATTGGTTTATACTAGTTTTTTTTTTCTAAATTTTAAACCATTGCCGCCTGGCAACAGGGTTAGAGTTGGGTTTTGGTAAGGATATCATTTTATGTCAATCTAACCCTAAACCGAAGCGAAAATGGTAGGAAAATAGGACTAAACAGTTGAGTAACCCAGTGGTTTTCAAACTGGGGGCCGCGAGATGGTGCCAGGGGGCCCCAGTTTTATGACATTTTATGAAATACATTCATTTATCATGAATTCTGTGTAATTAAACTTAAAAAAATAAGGCTACTAACCAAAAAAATAAGGCTACTAACCAAAAGCACTACTTTTTGTATAATTTAATGTTTTTTTTATTAAAATGTTAAGGTTTAGAATAGTTTTTTGTCACAACTTTTCTTTGGGGGGCCGCGAAGGAATGCACCGACACAAGGGGGGCCGCACGCTGAAAAAGTTTGGGAACCACTGGAGTAACCAATACGTGACAATGACACATAAACAGAAATTCGTGACAGTATCACGAAAAAGAAACAAAAAATCATGTGACTATAGGTACATAATTTCGTGTTACTGGGCTGGCATTAAAGTGGACATTTCACAAGACTTTTTTAAGATGTCAAAGAAATCTTTGGTGTCCCTCGAGTACATATGTGAAGTATTAGCTCAAAACGTCATATAGATAATTTATTATAGCATGTTAAAATCGCCACTTTGTAGGTGTGTGCAAAAATTTGCCATTTTGGGTGTGTCCTTTAACATGCAAATGAGCTGATCTCTGTACTAAATGGCAGTGGCGTGGTTGGATAGTGCAGATTAAGGGGTGGTATTATCCCCTTCTGACATCATCAGGGGAGCCAAATTTCAATTACCTATTTTTTCAAATGCTTGCAGAGAATGCTTTACCAAAACTAAGTTACTAGGTTGATCTTTTCACATTTCTAGGTTGATAAAAGCACTGGGGACCCAATTATAGTACATAAACATGGAAAAGTTAAATTTTCATGGTATGTCCCCTTTAAAGCTATACATATTTGCAGTGTGTGTGATCCAGGGATCGAACCCCTTACCTTTGCATTGCTAAAGTGACATTACAATACTGTACTTTAGAGAATTTTGTGTGTTATCAGTAGTGATGGTGCATACGAGACAATCCCCCGGTTTCGCAAACAAGGCTTAAGGCTAGTAGTCCTAGACTAAGTTGTATCAACTGAAAATAACTTGGGACTTAGAGAAGTGCCATTGGGTTGTCTCAAGGTACACTACAGTATTTCCTTAAGGCATGTTTATAAAAGATGCTTAAACATTTAAATTTTAATAAGACCTAAGCTGTCTGTAAAACCAGGCCAATATTATTTTGAATTAAATATTAACTATATATTTTATTATTTTTTTTCTATTATATTTTCCTTAGACTCTACTGTAATCCTCTTAGAAATTATATTACAAAGTTGATTGAATTGTTATTATTAAGTGAAATTTCTCAAAAGCTGTGTATTCACTACCACTGTAAAAAAGCTACAAATTATTCCATTACTTCCTTATTTTGTATTGTAAAACTATATTTATCATGATTCTATCATGTGATCACGTGATACAGCAGCACCAGTAAAGTACAGTGCAGTCAGTGCGATGTGATTTCGGTCGCTGTCCGTGGTGCTGAATCCTAAAATAAATAAAATCATCGCATTAAGTTATTTGTGGTAGCCTATTTATGCTTGCAGAGGCAATTTACACCCATATAAACAGCTGTCTAACTACAGAATACATTGTAAAAGTCACGCTGCCATGGGCTCATATTAAACAAGCTTATTTGAGCTATAAATACGAGTTTTCATTAAATTACGTTCCAGAACGCAAGAGTTGCGTACTGACAGCTGAAATGTAAGGCAATATGTTGACTCTGACACAAAGGCAAACGTGGCATTGACGGTTTTAATGGTATGATCGCAAGTTATCGATCGCCTGTCCCGCTGAACATCAAACGTGCGTGGGGGCGATGTTTCCACATGGCAGGTCAAACGATATTGAAATAAACATTTATTACGTAATCGGATACAGCTGTATGAGTAACTTGCTTTTAGTGCATAACATTCCCGTACACAGACAACAAAGGCGCGTGATTAATCCTGCTTGAAGAATATGCGTTGAACTTGGAAACCGTGAAGAATATCGCGTCCTCTCTATTCTTTACCTCTTCGTACCGCTGGGCTGCATCTAATTTTGTTCGTCTTGAAGAGCTAGATCAACAACACTTCTCACTGAAAGGCGCAGAGTGACACACGTATCAAGTATTGCGAGCGTCAGTCTGAGCCAATCCGTGATGACTTCCTGCGCTTTCCTCCCCTATCCAAACAGCAGGGGCGAAGGAACAGCCGCTATACGGATGATCCCAGCTAGAGCAAAACTAGTTTGGTTAAACGCCTAGTCTGATGATATGGGGCGAAGGGTTTTGATGAGGAATTTGCTTCGTCTACGCGCGTTATTAGCAGTTAAAAAGACATTTCGTCAAATGTAAGACGTTTCCGAATTATCGGAGACATTTCGTTTTTTGGAGCGCCGAAGGGAGTGACACTTCTTGTACCTTTTGGATGGAGGGCAGTCGCGGAAAGCAATCAGTGACTGTGTGGATTAACCCGGCGTGGAGAAGGCAGAGCGCGGGGAAGTGCGCGTAAAGGTGCGGCGGCGCCAAGGTCTTCCTGCTGAGATCTGATTTGAGTTCTCGGGCGCAGCCGGGTTTGATGCGGACGAAAGCTCGCGTCCGAGCGAGGTGCGTCGACGCGCGGGAGGAGAATGGAACGGGCTTTAGCGCTTCATAGGGGAAAACAAGCACTTGGCTTTCTTGAGGGGCGTCGGGCACGTTGCGCAGGAATTTGACTGTCCGTCAGAGTAGGCTTTTGGGGATTTCTATCCATCTAAACCAGTGGATTTTAAAGGTCGTCACCGAATATAAACCTATGCTTTTGGATATGGGCTTTGCGAAATTGGATGCCTTCATATCAAGCGCTCGTTTGCTTCAAAAGAATTTCGTCTAAATCTAATGGAGCACAACAGAACATTAACATGGGAAAATATGACAAGTGAGAAGATTCGGTTCCCCTGACCTCGGTGTTTTAAGCAGAACTGGCGTTCCTTCTGCAAGGTAAACTTTTTTTTCTGTGAATATTGAATGGCTTGTCACATTGAGCTGTCCCTTCATTCGTTAGGCTGGGCTTTGACTTGCTTGACGAATCGGTGCCAGGAGTCAAAATGCATCTTTTCTCGTCGTGCCCGGTTGTCTTTGGCAAATCGGAAGCAGTTGCTTAGGTTTTAGCTTTATGGAGCAAGTGAAGGTCAATATTATCTATGTTCAGGGGTAGGACGTGTTTATCTTGCTCCGTGTCCAAAGTAGCCTAAACCAAAAAATGGTAAATTGGTCAGATATGGTGATCTATGGTGGGCTCCACTCGAATTGGCATAAACTCCTTACATAAAACATATCCAAGATTTGCATTTGGTCTGAGTGGATGTATGTTTCAATAATAAAATTGATGGGTTGTGTGTGTGTCTGTCTGTGGGTCGTTTACGCAGACACACTTTCACTGTCTCACTCTTGTGATAAGACAACATTTAAAATGATGTGTTACTGTATATGCAGCACGTATCCGAAATCGTTTCTTTTCCAAATAATAGCGACAATAAGAGTCACGTTTTCTGTGTTCTGTGTTAAAATATCGACTGGATAAAGCAATGAAGTAATAGTCTTCTCATTGGCAGAGATCCAATAGATGATACAGGAGGCGTATCCCAGTTATTAGAGAGCTCAGTTTTATTTCATTTTTGGGATTTAAGTGGTTTACTGAAAGAGTCTTTAAACTAGAAATGTACTTTCAAAATATCCATGAAATAACCTTACCAGACTCGAGATGGTTTTTGTGTGAATAAATAAACACGGGCTGTTGTCTTTCCCCTTGCATCGTTCTTCAGATTATTTTAATTATGCATTTCAGGCGTCCTGGGTATTGTAGAAAAGTATTGAGTCGAGGAGAAACAATCTGCAGTGTGTCCAGGGTCTGCAGTCATCTCTGAATGGCACAAATATAGCAATTATTCAAATATTTAACATTAGATTTAGATGATTCTAAACACAGACTTTATGCTAAGTATTCATTTCTTCATTAATGTTTATATTGTATCTTACACAGGTAACACATTTCAAGCAATGTAAAACGAGTAGTTTTACATGAATCAGCTTCTTTTTTAACAAATAAAAAAATTAGTCATGCATTCACATGATCACTTTAGTTATGTCTGTATAACTTAATTATTATTTGTATTATTTGTTTAAAGACTCTCTTCTTATTTTATTTGATTAGTTTTATTGTTTTTTAATATAAGCATTATTACAATGCAAAGCAATGCTCATATATTATTTCAAAGAGAGGCAAATTCTCTCAGTTACCACCCCAGCAATACTCACACATTTGTAGTGTGTTTGTTTTGAATTATTCTTTAACAAGGACAATTGCTGTTTCTTTGTATTTCATAAAATTCAAAAGACACAAGCATGTAAATGATTTCGTTATATGAACAACCTGCTTATTTTATCTCAAAACGGGCAAGTTTTCCGATAGAGTAGATGAGTGCCTGAACTGCAGCTCCTCTTTCAGTGGCTGGTGGTGCTATAATTCAATTTATGCCTCACGCAGCAATCCAGACAGTATTCCTGGATGGGGGTGTGGAAAACTATGGTTTTACCGTGCTGACAAGACAGTTAAGAACAAAGATATTCATGTAGCTCAGAGTTCCTGTAAGTCAAGTACTGCGTTAGCAGTGTAAATATTGTGGGGTTGATTCCCAAGGAATGCACATGCATAAAATGAATACTTTGAATATGCTTTGGATAGAAGTGTCTGTCTGCCAAATGCATAAATGCAAAAGCACAAATTCGTTAGTAATAATAATGATCTCGATGTATAAAGTTTACAATTTTTGTTAACAACATCAAATCTGATATCATACAACTGATATAAAATGTTCAATTACATCGGAATTAGCAGTGATTCAGCACCATGGACAGCTTTAGTGTGAACTGTTAGATGTCTTGCCAGAATGCCAGAAAGTCCTTCAGATTTGTTGAATTACTCTTGCTGAGCTTAGACCCATGATATGAGATGGAGCCAAGATGTCGGCAAGAGCATAGTGTTTCCCACAGCTTGTTTAAATGAGAAATTGGAGAAGGTAAAAATGCAATTAATGCATCGGGATTATCACGCAGATTCATTTACCAGCTTGCATTGAGGCTAAAATCAAAGGTAAAATGCACAGAAGGTGGTACTTAATTTATAAAGAGGCAGCGGTTCAAAAATAAGTTGGACAGATGTTGCATCAGGTTACTTATTAATGGAGATGTATGACCAGAGCGAGGACACTTCTGTGTGTTTTGACCGATACACCTTTTACGGGTTTTGACTTTGCGCATGAGTAATTGGAGGACATGTTAACCGTGCTGAAATGGGAAATCTAATGTGTCTGGAGACACTGCTATCACATTATCTGTTTCTCTGTGTCTTTCTTGCTTAAAATAGATCAGAGAGAAAACCGAGTCGGGGAGTACAAAGCAAGAACGCTCAAGTACAGTTCTGTACACAATTAAGTAAAGAATAATCCTGCATTAATTCCTAAAGCTTATGTGGGTGTGTTTGATGCTTTCGGCTACAATAAGGTTAAAGAACTTTTTCCGTCAGTCGTCCATGTTGTTTTCTGTGGGCGATTTGTGCCTGGTCTCTCCTAGGTTCAGTCAGCGCAAACAGATGAATTAAACACTACAGTACACTCTCAGAATAAAAGAAACAAGAATGTACAAAAGTTGCCACTGCTGGCATCAACATTTGGCATATGCATTTATTACCTTTATATATATAAGCATCTGTGTTCTTAGGATTGAACCCATAATCTTTGTGTTGCAAGCACAACTTAAGTTAGACTTCAGTGTCCTGCGGAGGCTGTCCGACACCACCTGAAAATTCTGGTAGCTATTATTGAGTCACAGAGGACGAAGTCCCTGGGATGCAAAAAGCTTTTGGGCAGGCTTCAGGAAGTATTTGGCAAGAGAGCAAAACCGAAACAATTCCAGTATAAGCAGCCAGGTTTTAGGCAGCACAATCACAACAGAACGTCAGGTCGCGATCGTCTCCAAACATTCCGAACGACGGCTTCCGGAGAGGATGCGTGCAGATAGTGCGGCTGTTGTCAGGGTGACGGCAGAGGTGGAGAAGTAAAATGGCAGAGGTTCGAGTGGGAGTCACTTTGGGGGGTGTTTGTCTGTGATAATGAGCTGTCACTAAAGCACCGGCGCCGTGTTTGATCCGGCCACCCTGCTGCTTTAAGCAAGAGAAAGTGGCAGCTGTGAAATAGAATCTGTGTGAAAACGCCAATGAGGCTGTAATGTCATTAGTTATGTGTATGTGCGGTGCAGTGGATGTTTTCTCCTGTGTTAATGTGTAGGATTTAATACGTACATTTATTGCATTTGGCAGACACTATACAAGGCGTCTTACAGAGCACTTAAGCTACAGTATGCATTTTTTTTTATCAGTATGTGTTTCCCTGGTAATTGAACCCATGACATTCGATCTATAGGAACACATGATAGAGTTGTTTTTAGATCGGTGTCTTTTACCAGTCAGTGGATAATGTGGTTTAATCACTAAAAAGCACAAGACATTTGTACGAATTAGAGGCCATCAAGTGTAAAAATAGAGTGTAAATCACCAGAAGAGAAGAGGAAGTGACTAGAGATGAGTTATCTAATATGATAAAATTGTAATGGTATTATCAGTACTCTGCTGGATTCATCCTCACAGCTCCAGTTAAAATGAGATGTATATTTAAAGCACACTTTACCCATATGAAAAAATACCATGGTATACTTTACATTTACTCTGGTAATCTGTAGAAAATTGTGGTATATTGTAGTATAGTAAACTCTTAAAAAGTATTTATTCATTTTTATGCTATTTAACATATTACGTGTACTTTTAAAGGGGACATGTCATGAAAATCTGACTTTTTAATGATTAAGTGCTATAATTGAGGAGTCAGTGCTTCTATCAACCTAGAAAAAGTAAAAAAAGGAACAACCCAGTAACTTTTATATTTTGGTAAACCATTCTATGCAAATATGTAAAAAAATAGGTCATTAAAATTTAGCTCCCCTTGTGATGTCAGAAGGGGATCTTAATACGACAACACCACCCCTAAATCTGCACTTTCCAAGCACGGCGCTCCATTTTAGTGCAGAGAGCTCATTTGCATTTAGAAGGACACACCCAAAAACTACATATTTTTGGTATTTTGAGCTAGTACTTTACATGCATACTTTGGGGACACCAAAGATTTATTTTACATCTTTAAAAACTCTTGAGACATTTCACCTTTAACACATTATGTGTCATTTGTGTTGATTTTGTGTTGGTCCAATAATAACACAGAGATGTGTCCAGTTTGGGACAACACATTTAGCGTTGTTTTTAACACAACAGTTTTTAGAGTGTATAGTATAGTATGGTGTTGGTCTTGTTTGAAAGAAGACACTTTAAAGTATTTTTTTATATTTTGAAAATATAATTTTTTTATAGCAGTTCAAATCTATTGTAATACATAAAATAAAAATTTAAAAAATAATGCAATATAGTTTTCTTTTATACATAAAACCTTTAAAATTTTTTTGCTGCATACTCTTGTCACAAATTAATAAATTACAGTCACTGCATTATTATTACTGCTTAAAGGTTTTGAAATATGAAAACTGCATTTTTAGACCTTTTCAAAAATATATAGATAGACATTTACATGTAAAATATTAAAGTAAACCCAGGTGTCCCGCTCACATTTTTTGTGTTATGCTATTTAACACATTATGTATTATTTTATATTGATTTTGTGGTAAATAAATACGTGAGTTAAAAGTAACACAAAATGTGTTGTTCCAATATTAACAGAGATCTGTCTCTCTATTTACACATCCATTTTAGAGTGTAAATACTTAACTATTCTTTAATATTTACCATGGTAAGGTTCAAAACACTGCAGCTTGTAGGAATATTACTACCATTTCATACAGTTTTTATGCTGTTTAAAAACACCAATGCTTTGTATTTAGTCATACAATAATAGGAAGTGTTTCACAATATCACAGACATATTTCACCACAAAATCAAAAGAAAGATTAACCCTGTGTTTAATTAGGAAATTATGAATTATGTAATAAAATCAATAATATTACTGCAAAACTTCCTATTGTGCTTCTTTAACAGGCTTAATTTCCTTGCAAAATATAATTTTCTTTCCTTTTTAGATGAAATATGATCCAGATAAGTGCTTGACAGATTTATCAACACATGAACGCTTTTGATTGATATAAAAGATCATTAACGGAGTTCTCATAGAAGATTCTGCTAGCATTGATGTACTTTACAGATATGTATTATGGCAGCTCTTTGGTGACTGCAGTTTCATTACAGTTCTCTCATCTCGAAAATGAATTAGCATCTTAATATGGGCGTGCATTAGCTGTCAGCTGTACCAGCATATTACTGTTAACCTCCACTTTCCTGCGGTGGTGCGTGGAGCAAAGCCTGCTGTATCCGTATCAGGGCTAATAAGGCTTAGCTCGTGAAAGCTATCTCTTTAAATCATCCCTTGCCTCTAAGTTCCACTGTCTTTACATTCTGTGTCTGGATAGAGTAATTACATAAGGAATAATGAAATAAGCCTTGTCAAATCACTATTATGGGGGTTTTGCCAAGCAATGCAAACGCTCGAATAATCAGTTTCCACATATTAGTGTTGTATATACAAGCTAAAAATGTGATAAATATTTGTGCTGTAAAGGAAGCTCTGTGCGGGTTGAGTGGATTTGAGCAAAAGGGTCTGATTTTTATCTGAACATTATCTGATTACAGATAAACCAGAAGAGGCGTATCAACATGGACGCTTTTATTAATCTGGCTCACAGTCGTGCTTGCATGTTTATGCATGCTTATGATTATATGCAGTACTATATCAAATGCATGTGCAGGTTCATATGACAAATTAGACTACACTGCCTGAATCCTATAGTAGGAGCTGTTTATCTCGCTCAGTATGGGACAAAACCAAATGTATATATGGGTGATTCTCACGAAAACTTGGTTTTAAAAATGTCAAGCATGAAAATGTAAAAATTGCTTAAATTTACTTTTTTTCCCACCAGACATTGAAAAACAAAGTCTGGAGTAAATGGGAACATTAATTTAAAAACTTTTACTTATCATTTAACACTTTTTGTAACATAATTTAAAAAATGTGTCCTAAAAAATCTCATTACCGCAACAGTCAGAAAACATCAACACTGACATATTTTCAAAATGACATGACAAACCTGAAAGAACATAATTTGGAGATTCTGCACATGCATTTAAAATCAAAGTATTATGCTTCTATTAATTAAATTCTATTATTTAATAAGCATCTGTTGCGGTAATGATAATCAAAATGTCATGTAAGCATTCTGACAAGACAATATTTCAAATTAACTGTAAAAAAATGATCTTACCTGGTAGCCATCTTGAAGTAACTGGTCCATGTGCTTGGTCACTCAAAATCAAACTTGATTAAAATTCTGTATGTGTGCTTAAACTGTTCTCAAAAAGTGTTGCGGAGGATGAGAACATCAGGCATGGACACATCATTTTCCTAATTTTTCTTCATTATTATTATACATGAATATTCAGTAAATATGTTTTCTGTCATCTAAAGTAGTCTAGCAAAACATCCATTTATTTTTTTCTTAATATTTTTGTGTTAATTTGATTAAATTACAACATAACGCATGTTCAAACACAGCCGGACACATTGCGGTAATGAGAATTTCAGCAGAAAATGAGATAAAATTTACAATTATAAATTCTTATGTTGAAATCACACATTGTGCAAGGTAGAACACAGTATTGTGTTAATTCTGATGCTTTTTAATGTTACTATATTACACATTTTAAAGCTAAAATCATTAGTGCCGTGGTGTTTCAATGGTTTCGTGAGAATCACCCACATACCCTAAAGCAACTTTATAGTAATGCTGTAGCAGCCATTCGCATTGTGGAGTTTTGCACAGGCAAGCACTACTATCTAGGGCTGTCACAGTTTTGAAATTTAGCTGACCGTTAATAATAAATTGTGCTGATTATAACGATTAATTGTCTGTTTTAAAAATATTTCTTTTTAAAATTTAATTCTCATAATTGTTTTTGCACTGTATTGAATGGCTATGACTTTGCAATGCATCACGTTGCACTATCAGTTTAGGTGCGCCATCTGATATGGTCTCATCAGGCGCTGCAGCTCCCCCTTGTGTTTTTTAGAGAGATGTGCAATCATTGTGGTGATCTTTCCGATGAGGTCAAACGATTGCGATGAGACGATTATTTAATCATTGTGACAGCCCTACTAATATCTTGGGTGATACTGTATATAACATCATTTATGCTGTCACAGATCTGTATATTCAATGTTGCTCTTGTAGTTTTACATTTTCCTTCAGCTCACATGTCCAGATGGGGCTCAGGAGACCCTAAACAAAGTAGACTCGCTCTGAGAGCCATATTGCTTGTGTGATGAAACAATAGCGCAGTGCACATTACTGTAACTGATAAACTGATATGGGTGAAGAAAGAGTCTTAATCTGATCTCCAGCATCTGACACGCTTCCCCGGCTACAAGCCTTCGGCCCACTCGCAGGCCTGGCTCGACTGACAGTAAGCAGATCGTACTAAAGTAAGCAGATATCTAGCTGTAAGAGATTCTGCCGCAGCTATAAAATGGGTGATCCAGCCGGCGTGCCTGATATATTCTCTTAAGTGGTAAAGAGCGCATTAAAGCTCCTGTATCCCCGCGCCGGTTTCTGGTAATGGAAATGCTTACTTATCTACTGGCGTATGCAAGGACAGTCTATACAGTATATAATATATGTAGTGGGAGGGGGGTGTCCTAAAGCACGAGACCCTAATTGCACTTCACTTGGACCAGCTGATGAAAATAAAGATTCAGTAGGTGCGTTTATTGCATATATGATTACCTCCTCTGGCCTCTGTCTCTCGCACGTCGACGCTAAATGATGGACTGAGGTGGCCGTACGCACATCTGTATTCAGAGGGAACGTCGGGCTATAATGGCTTAATGCAGTCTCGCCCTCTCCCTCCACAGCCATGAGAGTTTCAAAGCAGACAGAGGGCTGCCAACAGCTGGGCGGAATACAAATGGACCACATCCCGCGCTCTCATTATCCAATGATTTATCGTGCACCACAAACTATTCCTGGGCCTTGTTTAATGGGGCCGATGGTAATATTTTTTGCTGACCTGTCCGGTTCAGCGATTTTTATTTGTTTGTCTGGAAAATATAAACGTTTTTGGAAGGACTTGCTGAATAATGTGGCCTAAATGACAAAGGAATTGCATGCATTAGTAACTGAAGAATTTGGGTTTGTAAATATCTGGGGATAGCTCAAGAATTAGCATGAGGAAAATCGGCTGTGTTGTAGAGGGTCTCGAAATCTGGTAATTTGTTCCGTCAAATAAGCAGAATTTTACTGTAAAATAAAACCAGTCCCTTGATCCGCAAGTATGATTAGATAATAGTCTAGATGATGACGTGGGGTTAAATTTATGCCAAAAAGACTAAATGTGGTTAATTGATTTTATAAATCTGCTGACACATATTAAAGGATTAGTCCATTTTCTTCAAAAATAATCCAGATAATTTACTCACCACCATGTCATCCAAAATGTTGATGTCTTTCTTTGTTCCGTCAAGAAGAAATTTTGTATTTTGAGGAAAATATTCCAGGATTTTTCTAATTTTAATGGACCCCAACACTTGACAGTTTTAATGTTGCAGTTTTAAAGGACTCTAAACGATCCCAAACGAGGCATAAGGGTCTTATCTAGTGAAACAATTGTCATTTTTGGAAACAATTGTCATTTTTGGCAAGAAAAATAAAAAATATGCACTTTTTAACCACAACTCTCTTCTTCCTCCGGTCCTGTGACGCGCCAGCGTGGCCTCACGTAATACGTCATCACGTCAAGAGGTCACAGATGACGTATAAAAACTACGCCCCAGTGTTTACAAATGTGGAGAAAGAGGACCGTTCCGACATTGTTGTATGTGGAATGATACTAATTCATGTCTTTGTGTCAGTTTATAGTTTAAAATGGTCCGAAATGTGCGTTTCATATATGTAACGTGACCTTTCGATGTCATTACACAATTACGTGAGGTCGCGCTGGCTCGTCACACAGCCAGTGGAAGACAAGAAGTTGTGGTTTAAAAGTGCATTTTTTTTGTTTCGCTACAAAAGACCCTTATGCCTCGTTTGGGATCGTTTGGGGATCGTATTGGGTCCCCAGTGCTTCTATCAACTTAGAAAATGTGAAAAAGATCAACCCAGTAACTTAGTTTTGGTAAACCATTGAGACAGAGCACAGCGCGTCATAACCTGAAAACCACGCCCACCAGGGGGGAAGCAATCCAACCATCTCCATTAACTTTGTATTGTGAGAGGCCGCCTCCTTGTCATTTCTGGCTTATAACAAAAAACTGAATAATGCCTAAAAGCTGCTGTGTGACAATATGTACAGCTAACAAGCCAAAGAATCCAGAAATAAGTTTTTATAAGCTGTCAAGCCGTAAAACCCAGTCTTTAAGGAGAATAAAGTGAATCGCCGGCTATGTTTCCCCCTATTGGACGCAGTTTTACTAATAGGAGTACTATGAAAAGTTGCCTGTTTCCATTTTTGTGTCTTTAACGCTCGTTTTTTGGGGTCGACAGCTTATAAAAACTTATGTTTTTTTTTTGGCTTGTTAGATATACACCTTGTCACACAGCAGCTTTTCTGTATTATTTTGTTTTTAAGTTTAATCTGTAAATAAGTTTTTATAGGCTGTCGACCGTTTCAAAAGTGGCAATTTTAACATGATATAAATTATCTGTATGATATTTTGAGATAAGACTTCACATACTGGAGACACCAAATATTTATTTTTAATCTTAAATGTAAATGTCCCCTTTAAGGCTTAATATAATTTACAAAAAAACATTCATTGTAGCTGTAAAATCTCATCATGTGAGAAAACAAGCTCCAAGAAAAACACATAATTATGTTTTTAATGCTTAACTTGACTAACACTTTAGGTGAATTTCAGAGACGAAATATTATATGTTGCAGATGTGTTGGTTAGCATTGTTTGGCATTCATTGTTTTTGTGCCATAAGGAAAATAGATGAATTAAGTAAAAGACAGGATGAATGGGAATTTAGAAAGCGTCGGGGCTTTGTTGATTCTCATCAAGGAGCTGAAGGGCTGAATAGCTGTTTTAGGGGCGACACCTGGGAGGCTGAATAGAGGCTGTCACTGTGAGTTTATGTCCCAGAGCAGACAGACTCATGAGCTGAGCAAAAGCCTTCTGTCACTCCAGAGGTGCCATTCAATGTCTCGAGAGATGCCGCAGAGTACAAAGAGCACCTGTGAGGATTTAGAGACCCTACGGTGTGTCACTCTAAGCTCAGAGAGAGGTTAGTCGAGCTCCGTTAGAGGATAAAATAACTGATGTTAATGAACAGTGCTTCATCTTAAATGACGATTGGTGCTAACTGCATTATTCACATTTAAGGGCACATATAATGCAAAATTCACTTTTACAAGGTGTTTGGACATACACGTGGGTTGGCTGTGTGTGAACACAACAACCATACAATGAAAAAAATAATTTTTAATCCACATAAAGCCAAATATTCTCATTAGACATGCTGTTTTGATTCTCTTGTTAAAGGTCATAGATATGTACACTAGATGTCACCTTGGCTACGGCAGTTCATTGGACCGAATGCATCAAACAGAGCCGCCATCTTGAAACAGGGGAATCCAAAATCAGCGTCATTGTAGGCAATGGTGTAACGGAAATAAAGTCACCATAAATCGTCATGAAATGCAATTTTCTTGGTTTTCTTTTGTTTCGTTTCAACAGTTAGACATGTATTTAGCATTGGGTCAAGAAAAAAA